>NC_090437.1:648060597-648364337 GCF_031143425.1 Pleurodeles waltl
CGAAGAAAAGACACGATATTCCACGCAACATTCCAAAAAAAGACATGACATTCTAAGAAAAGACATGACATTCCAAAAAAAGTTATGACATTCCAGGAAAAGACATGACATTCCAAGAAAAGACATGACATTCCTCTCAACATTCCAAGAAAAGACATAACATTCCAAAAAAGACATGACATTCCAAGAAAAGACATGACATTCCAAAAAAAGACATGACATTCCAAGAAAAGTCATGGCATTCCAAGAAAAGACACGACTTTCCACAAATTCCAAGAAAAGTTATGACATTCCAAAAAAGACATCACATTCCAGGAAAAGACATGACATTCCAAGAAAAGACACGACATTCAAAGAAAAGACATGACATTCCAAAAAAATACATGACTTTCCAAGAAAACACGACATTCCAAGAAAAGACATGACGTTCCACACGACATTCCAAGAAAAGACACGACATTCCACACATTCCAAGAAAAGATATGACATTCCAAGAAAAGACAGGACATTCCATGCAACATTCCAAAAAAAGACATGACATTCCAAGAAAAGGACATGACACTCCAAGAAAAGACACAACATTCAACGCGACATTCCAAAAAAAGACATGACATTCCAAGAAAAGACATGACATTCCAAAAAAAAGGACATGACATTCCAGGAAAAGACATGACATTCCAAGAAAAGACATGACATTCGAAAAAAAAGTCATAACATTCCAGGAAAAGACTTGATATTCCAAGAAAAGACATGACATTCCAAAAAAAGACATGATATTCCAAGAAAAGACATGACATTCCAAGAAAAGACATGACATTCCAAAAAAAGACATGACATTCCAGGAAAAGACATGACATTCCAAGAAAAGACATGACATTCGAAAAAAAAGTCATGACATTCCAAGAAAAGACATGACATTCCACAAGACATTCCAAAAAAAGACATGATATTCCAAGAAAATACATGACATTCCAAGAAAAGACATGACATTCCACACAACATTCCAAAAAAAGACATGACATTCCAAGAAAAGAAACGACATTCCAAACATTCCAAGAAAAGACATGACATTCCAAGAAAAGACATGACATTCCATACGATATTCCAAAAAAATACATGACATTCCAATAAAACAGAAAACATGACATTCCAAGCAAAGACATGACATTCCAAGAAAAGACATGACATTCCAGGATAAGACATGACATTACAAAAAAGTCATGACATTCCAGGAAAAGACATGACATTCCAAGAAAAGACATGACATTCCACATGACATTCCAACAAAAGACATGACATTCCACATAACATTCCAAAAAAAGACATGACATTCCAAGTAAAGACATGACATTCCACATGAGATTCCTGGAAAAAAACATGACATTCCAAGAAAAGACACGACATTCCACACGACATTCCAAAAAAAGACATGACATTCCAAGAAAATACATGACATTCCAAAATAAGACATGACATTCCAGGAAAAGACATGGCATTTCAAGAAAAGACATGATATTCCAAAAAAAGTCATGACATTTCTGGAAAAGACATGACATTCCAAGAAAAGACATGACATTCCACATAACATTCCAAGAAAAGACACGACATTCCACACATTCCAAGAAAAGACATGACATTCCAAGAAAAGACACGACATTCCATACGATATTCCAAAAAAAGACATGACATTCCCATAAAAGACATGACATTCCACACGACATTCCAAAAAAAGACATGACATTCCATGAAAAGACATGACATTCCAAGAAAAGACATGACATTCCACACGACATTCCAAAAAATGACATGACATTCCAAGAAAAGACATGACATTCCACACGACATTCCAAGAAAAAACACAACATTCCACACATTCCAAGAAAAGACATGAAATTCCAAAAAAAGATATGACATTCCAGGAAAACGCATGACATTCCAAGAAAAGACATGACATTAAAAAAAAAGTCATGACATTCCAGGAAAAGACATGACATTCCAAGTAAAGACATGACATTCCACACGACATTCCAAGAAAGGACACGACATTCCACAAATCCAAGAAAAGACAAGACATTCCACATGACATCCCAAAAAATACATGACATTCCAAGAAAAAACATGACATTCCAAGAAAAGACTTGACATTCCACACGACATTCCAGGAAAAGACACGACATTCCACACATTCAAGAAAAGACATGACATTCCAAAAAAAGTCATGACATTCCAAGAAAAGACATGACATTCCCCACAAAATTCCAAGAAAAGACATGACATTCCAACACAAAACATGACATTCCAAGAAAAGTCACGACATTCCAAGAAAAGACACGACATTCCACACGACATTCCAAAAAAAAGACATGAGATTCCAAGAAAAGACATAACATTCCAAAAAAAGACATGACATTCCATGAAAAGACATGACATTCCAAGAAAAGACATGACATTCCACACGACATTCCAAAAAATGACATGACATTCCAAGAAAAGACATGACATTCCACACGACATTCCAAGAAAAAACACAACATTCCACACATTCCAAGAAAAGACATGACATTCCAAAAAAAGATATGACATTCCAGGAAAACGCATGACATTCCAAGAAAAGACATGACATTAAAAAAAAAGTCATGACATTCCAGGAAAAGACATGACATTCCAAGAAAAGACATGACATTCCACACGACATTCCAAGAAAGGACACGACATTCCACAAATCCAAGAAAAGACAAGACATTCCACATGACATCCCAAAAAATACATGACATTCCAAGAAAAAACATGACATTCTAAGAAAAGACTTGACATTCCACACGACATTCCAAGAAAAGACACGACATTCCACACATTCAAGAAAAGACATGACATTCCAAAAAAAGTCATGACATTCCAAGAAAAGACATGACATTCCCCACAATATTCCAAGAAAAGACATGACATTCCAACACAAAACATGACATTCCAAGAAAAGTCACGACATTCCAAGAAAAGACACGACATTCCACACGACATTCCAAAAAAAAGACATGAGATTCCAAGAAAAGACATAACATTCCAAAAAAAGACATGACATTCCAAGAAAAGACATGACATTCCAAAAAAAACATATGCCATTCCAGGAAAATACATGACATTCCAAGAAAAGACATAACATTCCAAAAAAAGTAATGACATTCCAGGAAAAGACATGACATTCCAAGAAAAGACAGGACATTCCACACGACATTCCAAGAAAAGACATGACATTCCACACATTCCAAGAAAAGACACAACATTCCACACGACATTCCAAAAAAATACATGACATTCCAGGAAAAGTCATGACATTCCAGGAAAAGACATGACATTCCACACGACATTCCAAGAAAAGACATGACATTCCAACACAAAACATGACATTCCAAGAAAAGACATGACTTCCACGCGACATTCCAAGAAAAGATATGACAATCCAGGAAAAGACATGACATTCCAAGAAAAAACATGACATTCGAAAAAAAGTCATGACATTCCAGGAAAAGACATGACATTCCAAGGACAGGCATGACATTCCAAAAAAAGTCATGACATTCCAGGAAAAGACATGACATTCCAAGAAAAGACATGACATTCCACACGACATTCCAAGAAAAGACACAACATTCCACACATTCCAAGAAAAGACACAACATTCCACACGACATTCCAAAAAAAGACATGACATTCCAAGAAAAGACATGACATTCTACACGGCATTCGAAAAAAAGACACGACATTCGACACATTCCAAGAAAAGACATGACATTCCACACAACATTCCAAGAAAAGACATGACATTCCAAAACAAAACATGACATTCCAAGAAAAGACATAACATTCCAAAAAAATACATGACATTCCAGGAAAAGACATGACATTCCAAAAAAAGACATGACATTCCAGGAAAAGACATGACATTCCAAGAAAAGGAATGACATTCCAAAAAAAGACATGAAATTCCAATACAAAACATGACATTCCAAGAAAATACATGACATTCCAAGAAAAGACATGACATTAGAAGAAAAGACACGACATTCCACGCAACATTCCAAAAAAAGACATGACATTCCAAGAAAAGACATGACATTCTACACGGCATTCGAAAAAAAGACACGACATTCGACACATTCCAAGAAAAGACATGACATTCCACACAACATTCCAAGAAAAGACATGACATTCCAAAACAAAACATGACATTCCAAGAAAAGACATAACATTCCAAAAAAAGACATGACATTCCAGGAAAAGACATGACATTCCAAAAAAAGACATGACATTCCAGGAAAAGACATGACATTCCAAGAAAAGGAATGACATTCCAAAAAAAGACATGAAATTCCAATACAAAACATGACATTCCAAGAAAATACATGACATTCCAAGAAAAGACATGACATTCGAAGAAAAGACACGATATTCCACGCAACATTCCAAAAAAAGACATGACATTCTAAGAAAAGACATGACATTCCAAAAAAAGTTATGACATTCCAGGAAAAGACATGACATTCCAAGAAAAGACATGACATTCCTCTCAACATTCCAAGAAAAGACATAACATTCCAAAAAAGACATGACATTCCAAGAAAAGACATGACATTCCAAAAAAAGACATGACATTCCAAGAAAAGTCATGGCATTCCAAGAAAAGACACGACTTTCCACAAATTCCAAGAAAAGTTATGACATTCCAAAAAAGACATCACATTCCAGGAAAAGACATGACATTCCAAGAAAAGACACGACATTCAAAGAAAAGACATGACATTCCAAAAAAATACATGACTTTCCAAGAAAACACGACATTCCAAGAAAAGACATGACGTTCCACACGACATTCCAAGAAAAGACACGACATTCCACACATTCCAAGAAAAGATATGACATTCCAAGAAAAGACAGGACATTCCATGCAACATTCCAAAAAAAGACATGACATTCCAAGAAAAGACATGACACTCCAAGAAAAGACACAACATTCAACGCGACATTCCAAAAAAAGACATGACATTCCAAGAAAAGACATGACATTCCAAAAAAAGACATGACATTCCAGGAAAAGACATGACATTCCAAGAAAAGACATGACATTCGAAAAAAAAGTCATAACATTCCAGGAAAAGACTTGATATTCCAAGAAAAGACATGACATTCCAAAAAAAGACATGATATTCCAAGAAAAGACATGACATTCCAAGAAAAGACATGACATTCCTAAAAAAGACATGACATTCCAGGAAAAGACATGACATTCCAAGAAAAGACATGACATTCGAAAAAAAAGTCATGACATTCCAAGAAAAGACATGACATTCCACAAGACATTCCAAAAAAAGACATGATATTCCAAGAAAATACATGACATTCCAAGAAAAGACATGACATTCCACACAACATTCCAAAAAAAGACATGACATTCCAAGAAAAGAAACGACATTCCAAACATTCCAAGAAAAGACATGACATTCCAAGAAAAGACATGACATTCCATACGATATTCCAAAAAAATACATGACATTCCAATAAAACAGAAAACATGACATTCCAAGCAAAGACATGACATTCCAAGAAAAGACATGACATTCCAGGATAAGACATGACATTACAAAAAAAGTCATGACATTCCAGGAAAAGACATGACATTCCAAGAAAAGACATGACATTCCACATGACATTCCAACAAAAGACATGACATTCCACATAACATTCCAAAAAAAGACATGACATTCCAAGTAAAGACATGACATTCCACATGAGATTCCTGGAAAAAAACATGACATTCCAAGAAAAGACACGACATTCCACACGACATTCCAAAAAAAGACATGACATTCCAAGAAAATACATGACATTCCAAAATAAGACATGACATTCCAGGAAAAGACATGGCATTTCAAGAAAAGACCTGATATTCCAAAAAAAGTCATGACATTTCTGGAAAAGACATGACATTCCAAGAAAAGACATGACATTCCACATAACATTCCAAGAAAAGACACGACATTCCACACATTCCAAGAAAAGACATGACATTCCAAGAAAAGACACGACATTCCATACGATATTCCAAAAAAAGACATGACATTCCCATAAAAGACATGACATTCCACACGACATTCCAAAAAAAGACATGACATTCCATGAAAAGACATGACATTCCAAGAAAAGACATGACATTCCACACGACATTCCAAAAAATGACATGACATTCCAAGAAAAGACATGACATTCCACACGACATTCCAAGAAAAAACACAACATTCCACACATTCCAAGAAAAGACATGAAATTCCAAAAAAAGATATGACATTCCAGGAAAACGCATGACATTCCAAGAAAAGACATGACATTAAAAAAAAAGTCATGACATTCCAGGAAAAGACATGACATTCCAAGTAAAGACATGACATTCCACACGACATTCCAAGAAAGGACACGACATTCCACAAATCCAAGAAAAGACAAGACATTCCACATGACATCCCAAAAAATACATGACATTCCAAGAAAAAACATGACATTCCAAGAAAAGACTTGACATTCCACACGACATTCCAGGAAAAGACACGACATTCCACACATTCAAGAAAAGACATGACATTCCAAAAAAAGTCATGACATTCCAAGAAAAGACATGACATTCCCCACAAAATTCCAAGAAAAGACATGACATTCCAACACAAAACATGACATTCCAAGAAAAGTCACGACATTCCAAGAAAAGACACGACATTCCACACGACATTCCAAAAAAAAGACATGAGATTCCAAGAAAAGACATAACATTCCAAAAAAAGACATGACATTCCATGAAAAGACATGACATTCCAAGAAAAGACATGACATTCCACACGACATTCCAAAAAAAGACATGACATTCCAAGAAAAGACATGACATTCCACACGACATTCCAAGAAAAAACACAACATTCCACACATTCCAAGAAAAGACATGACATTCCAAAAAAAGATATGACATTCCAGGAAAACGCATGACATTCCAAGAAAAGACATGACATTAAAAAAAAAGTCATGACATTCCAGGAAAAGACATGACATTCCAAGAAAAGACATGACATTCCACACGACATTCCAAGAAAGGACACGACATTCCACAAATCCAAGAAAAGACAAGACATTCCACATGACATCCCAAAAAATACATGACATTCCAAGAAAAAACATGACATTCTAAGAAAAGACTTGACATTCCACACGACATTCCAAGAAAAGACACGACATTCCACACATTCAAGAAAAGACATGACATTCCAAAAAAAGTCATGACATTCCAAGAAAAGACATGACATTCCCCACAATATTCCAAGAAAAGACATGACATTCCAACACAAAACATGACATTCCAAGAAAAGTCACGACATTCCAAGAAAAGACACGACATTCCACACGACATTCCAAAAAAAAGACATGAGATTCCAAGAAAAGACATAACATTCCAAAAAAAGACATGACATTCCAAGAAAAGACATGACATTCCAAAAAAACATATGCCATTCCAGGAAAATACATGACATTCCAAGAAAAGACATAACATTCCAAAAAAAGTAATGACATTCCAGGAAAAGACATGACATTCCAAGAAAAGACAGGACATTCCACACGACATTCCAAGAAAAGACATGACATTCCACACATTCCAAGAAAAGACACAACATTCCACACGACATTCCAAAAAAATACATGACATTCCAAGAAAAGACATGACATTCCAAGAAAAGACATGACATTCCACACATTTCAAGAAAAGACACAACATTCCACACCACATTCCCAAAAAATACATGACATTCCAAGAAAAGACATGACATTCCAAGAAAAGACACCAAATTCCACGCGACATTCCAAGAAAAGACACGACATTCCACACATTGCAAGAAAAGACATGACATTCCACACGACATTCCAAAAAAAGACATGATATTCCAAGAAAAGACATGACATTCCACACGACATTCCAAGAAAAGACACGACATTCATAACATTCCAAAAAAGACATGACATTCCAAGAAAAGACATGACATTCCAAAAAAAGTCATGACATTCCAGGAAAAGACATGACATTTCAAGAAAAGACATGACATTCCACATGACATTCCAAGAAAAGACATGACATTCCACACATTCCAAGAAAAGACACAACATTCCACACAACATTCCAAAAAAATACATGACATTCCAAGAAAAGACATGACATTCCACACGACATTCGAAGAAAAGACACAACATTCCACACTACATTCCAAGAAAAGACACGACATTCAACACATTCCAAGAAAAGACATGGCATTCCAACACAAAACATGACATTCCAAGAAAAGACATGACATTCCAAAAAAAGATATGATATTCCAGGAAAATACATGACATTCCACATGACATTCCAAAAAAAGTTATGACATTCCAAGAAAAGACATAACATTCCAAAAAAAGACATGACATTCCAAGAAAAGACATGACATTCCAAAAAAAGATAGGATATTCCAGGAAAATACATGACATTCCAAGCAAAGACATGACATTCCAAAAAAAGTCATGACATTCCAGGAAAAGACATGACATTCCAAGAAAAGACATAACATTCCACACGACATTTCAAGAAAAGACACGACATTCCACAAATTCCAAGAAAAGACAAGACATTCCACACGACATTCCAAAAAAAGACATGACATTCCAAGAAAAGACATGACATTCCACACGACATTCCAAGAAAAGACTCGACATTCCACACATTCCAAGAAAAGACATGACATTCCAAAAAAAGTCGTGACATTCCAAGAAAAGACATGACATTCCACACGACATTCCAAGAAAAGACACGACATTCCACACATTCCAAGAAAAGACACGACATTCCAAAAAAAGACATGACATTCCAGGAAAAGACATGACATTCCAAGAAAAGACATGACATTCCACATGACATTCCAAGAAAAGACATGACATTCCAACACAAAACATGACATTCCAAAAAAAGACATTACATTCCAAGAAAAGACACGACATTCCAAAAAACGGCATGACATTCCAATAAAAGACATGACATTCCTGGAAAAGACATGACATTCGAAAAAAAGTCATGACATTCCAGGAAAAGACATGACATTCCACACGAAATTTCTAAAAAAGACATGACATTCCAAGAAAAGACATGACATTCCACACGGCTTTCCAAAAAAAGACATGATATTCCAAGAAAAGACATAACATTTCACACGACATTCCAAGAAAAGACACAACAATCCACACATTCTAAGAAAAGACATGACGTTCCCAAAAAAGTCATGACATTCCAAGAAAAGACACGACATTCCACACATTCCAAGAAAAGACATGACATTCCAAAAAAAGTCATGACATTGCAAGAAAAGACACAACATTCCAAAAAAAGACATGACCTTCCAGGAAAAGACATGAATTTCCAAGAAAAGACATGACATTCCACATGATATTCCAACAAAAGACATGACATTCCAACCCAAAACATGACATTCCAAGAAAAGACATGACATTCGAAAACCCTGCCCCATATTTATACTTTCACGTCCGACCCCGCGGGCATCAAAATTCCACAATGTGCGTCAATTTTTGGAAGGGGGAACCAGCCTTGCGTTAATTATATGCAAGGTAGGCGTTCCCTTCCAAAAAATGACTTTAAGGCCTGTGCCCCATATTTATACTCTGACGTCATTTTGAGGCACAGGAGGGGGTGGGCCTTAAAAAACGACGCACAGCCTGATGGGCGCTGTTTTTTAACGCCTGGGTCAGGGCAGGCGTTAAGGGACCTGTGGGCTCGGAAGGAGCCCAGAGGTGCCCTCCCCTGCCCCCAGGGACACCCCCTGCCACCCTTGCCCACCCCAGGAGGACACCCAAGGATGGAGGGACCCATCCCAGGGAAGTAAAGGTAAGTTCGGGTAAGTATTTTTTTCAGATTTTTTTTGTGGCATAGGGGGGCCTGATTTGGGGCCCCCTACATGCCACTATGCCCAATGACCATGCCCAGGGGACATAAGTCCCCTGGGCATGGCCATTGGGCAAGGGGGCATGACTCCTGTCTATGCTAAGACAGGAGTCATGTCAATGGAGGTTGGGCGTAAAAAATAAATGGCGCAAATCCGGTTTGAGGCCTGAATTTTGCCTCAGACCTGACCTGCCCCATTTTTTGACGCACAAACCACATTTTCCCATACGACAGCGCAGCCTGGTGTTTTTTTACGCACACCAGTCCGCAGCGCCGGCTAACGTCATTCCATAAATAAGGCGCCCGCATGGTGCGTTGGAATGGCGTTAGCCGGCAGTAATATTTTTGACGCACAACTGCGTTGGCGCAGTTGTGCGCCAAAAAGTATAAATATGGGCCTAAATGTGCTACCACTCTATTTATGACAGTGTGCTCCAAAATACACCACCAGCTACATACTGCACCAGGGGCGACTTCTCCATATGGGGCCAAATGGGTGGCAAAACCCCACAATCATGTCACACTCGCACATCAATTTTTTAAAATATCACAGCTTTTACATGTAACGAAACAATCTCACAGATCATTTTTTTTTTTTATATAGGAGCTGCAATATAACCTTGCACCAGAAGAGGGCTCCCTGAGCTATATTGTGCATGTGTCATGCTTGGGCTGTTACAGTCCGTCCTTACACAAATGCAATGGTGATTTGGGACTTGTCAGACACGCACCCTTATGCCCCATCAGAAGTCATTATAAAGGAAAAAGGACAGCTCTCCGTCCAATCTGAGCTTCTGTTTGAGCATAAGAGTGTGAGCTTCGCTGGGGCACCTTGTTTGTTCAATCTAAAAGTTGGGAATCGACATGCAGAGGAAACTGTATTCTGAGCACCCCAGGTTAGCTTCCATATTATGTGTTTGAGTGAGAGCATGCTTATGTTGTTTATGTGCCTGTCTGCAAGTGTGCACCTGTGTGTGTATGTGAACGTATGTGTGTTTGTATGTGTTCTAAGTACTGTTTCATGAAAACTATTTTTGAGATGTATTCCAGCAAAATTACCTTTCGTTTGCTAGCCCCACCACTTTATAAATTGACCAGCCGCCACTGTACCAAATCCTTACCACTATCCTGCTGAATACATTTGCTGCACTTGTTCTTTGTGTGACTTTCGTGCTGTACACAATCCTCATAACTTTGGGATGTAACATAGATGGCAGCACTCCCACTCTGAAAATTGATCCAGCACTGCTGGTGACATACGTTTATTGAATAATGCATGATTTAGAGGGCTCAAAAACACATAACCAAGAGCTATCGTTGGGGTTTTAATCAGTGCTTAATTTGTGGTTATTGTTTCCGGTGCTGAGCACCGGCACTTATTTTTGGGAGCCAGGGCTTATTCTTCTGCCTCAAGTATGTGCTTGAATACACATATGAGAAAGACGGAGGCCCATTTAAATGCAGAAGCCGCGTGTTTAAGAGGAGGGCTTTGGGCACTGGCACATTTTCATGTACAAATTAAGCACTGCTTTTAGACACGCTGCTGCAGCCTATCCTATTACTAAGCTTTCGATATTTGTTTAAAGGACCACGTTAAAGGGCGCATTCCTCAGACGACGGAGAATCCCATAGGTGGCAACATATCACTGACATGACTTATCCAGTGCATTAGATTTTAGACTTACGTTGAAGCCTTTTATTGATTTTTTTTTTCAAATGAGCTTCTGAAAAGCGTTGTAAACACATTTTCAAAGATAAACGAATTTCGTTCGGTGTAAAATTACTGTTTCAGGCAGCAAGTCTAAAGGCAACTTATAAAGACAGAGCAATACATTTTCATTTTACACCTGGCTACTGTTGTTTTTTAAACACAAATTTGTGGGCACTTCAGGGGGAAACTCTACAAGGCGTGCAACAAATTGTGATGGACTAATGACAATATTGAGTAACAGCAGGTGTTGTTCTAAAAAAGAGGAAACACAAAAAGACCTGTTAACGTTCTAAAATGAATTGATATCTTAACCAGGAGCTATGGAAAAGGGCCACAAATTGAGGATCGATTATCACACACAAACACAGAATCAGACACACATGTAGGCTTGAAAAACAACTTTTCATACATCCTGGACTTGAACTTATAGGGACATATTTTTGAGGACCTTGTGCAATTGTGTCACATTTTGTGAAGCAATGGCAGCACTAATCTTGAACTCATATCCATGAGGCCACGTAAAGCCACTTTGTGTGCGCAAATCGCTGCACTGCCTTACTCTTCACAAGGGAAGCATTCCTTGGGTGTTGCATTGGGTGTTCCCACGCAACACCCATGGATTTTGATGCATCCCCAGACTTACAAGAGCTTGAAACCTGTGGTTACACCAAAACCTTATGCATCCCCAGGTGACATGCAACAAGGGGAAATATATTTATCTCTCCTAGTTTCTGCAGCATACATAGAAACAGGGAAAAACCCTCCAAGGATTGTTTTTGTGCAGGAAGGTGCCCCTTCCTACACAAAAACAATCCTGCCTGCAACACAAACACCCATGCATTATGGGGCAAGGGTGCCTGCTTTGGAGTTAGGCTTCCAAAATGGCACCAGCGCAGTGGAAAAGGACAGGAATGTGTTGTATTGCTTAAATACCTCATCCAGAATGCTATGCAGAAGGTATTCATCATAATTCCAGTGAGCAGAATATGTAATTTAGAGAAAAGTACGTCAACATCACTTCCGGATAATAGGATTGTATATGAACATCTAATAACTTTTACAGAGCTCTCCCTCCCTACCAAATACGATCATCCATACTTTGGGAGGAGGCACATAGGGTGATGCACACTCTGCTACAGTCCTCCTGCCAGTATGGAAGCTGACCTTCCCACATTGAGGGCATCATTCCCTACATCCACTGTCTGCACATTTGGGGGCATATTTATAAGCCCCTTGCGCCACCATTGCATCACTTTTATGTGACGCAAGGGCAGCAAAAAACTTGAATTCATAATTATGAGGCCATGCACAGCCACGTTTTATGACTTTTAATGGCCTCATAGATATGGAGTACGGCAAGGCAGCGCAAATCGCTGTGTTGCCTTACTCTGCGCAAATGAGGCATTCCATGGGCATTGCGGTGGGAGTTCCCATGCAACACCCAAGCATATTGATGCATTCACAGATTTACACTAGCTTGCAAACCGGTGTATGTGCCAAAACCTTACGCCTCTCTAGGGGAGGTGCAACAAGGAGAAATACCTTTGTTTCTCTTTGTTTTTACCTCTTTCTATGTGTGCTGCAGAAGGATAAAGCCTCTTAGGAGTGTTTTTGTACAGGAAGGTGCCGCTTCCTGCAAAAAACAATACTGCCTACAATACAGACACCTTTGCATCATGGTGCAAGGGTGCCTGCATTGGCGCTAGGCTGTCAAAACGCCACCAGTATGGTAGAAAAGAAGAATGTGTTGGATGCTATATATATAGCACATTCCCTCCATTTTCTGTTGATGCAGGGCAGTGTAGCAAGGGGACTTGCTACGCTTCCCTGTGCCAAAGGCCCATAAATATGAACCTTGTCCTGTGCGTCTTTATGAACTGTCTTCTCCTGAGGTACATGCTTCCCCTCGAACAGGCAAATTGCAATGCATGCATCAGAGGTTGAAAAAATAGCATCCACCTCACTAAGACACATTAATAAAGTTAAGTGTGATCCCATATCTAAATGTTTCCACCCTTCCAGATGGTAACCTGCTAGCACTATGCCCACTATCTTCTAACATTCCTACATGTAGAATAACTCTTCTCAAAGCAAGGTTTACACACCATTCCCACTAATTCTGAAGATCGATTTACCCATAATCTCACCTATTCTTAATGTTCCCTTTCTCCTCTCACCTCTGTCACATTATAGAACATTCATTCAATGTGCATTGCTTCTTCTGGAACTTTTGATCTCTTTCCTATGATATATCAATAGTTTCTTGATCTTATTGAAACATGTATTCCTTCTTTTAATGCTACTACCTATGCCTGTTTTTCCCATAATCTACAAAACAGTTGTGTTGGTGATAGCACAGAACACTACTGTTCATCATCAGGATCTCACTGGTACAGAAAACAGGCCTGATCACCCAGTTGGAAGTGCCAAAACCCCCATTACCGAATCAGATAGCTAAGGAATTATTACATATTTGCACATCAGAAAGGTTTTAAACTTGTTAAATACGAGGGGGCTTATTTACAAGCCCCATGGCATAGAAAGAGGACAAAGTTAGGAGAAATAAAGTTATTTATCCTCGTTACACCTCCCCTGGGGAGGCGTAAGAGTTTGACACATTCCCTAGTTTACAATGCCTTGGAAATCTGTGAATGTGCTGAAACCCATGGGTCTTCAATGCCCTGGAGTGCGTCTGGGTCTAGGGTAGGGAAAGGAGGCAAGGTCTTGTGCACTACAAAGACTTCTCTTTGAAGTTTGCCTTCTTCAAAGACAGAAATGGATATAAGGGCCTCTGTCACCACATAGTTAAAATCCTTGTGGACTGATAACGTTCTGCCAGAAAGAAGAGCTGGATGCTGTAGGAAGGACTGCTACTCTGCCTGTTGCTTTGTTGTGCTGGCCTGCTGCTTGCTGCTTCTGTCCTGGAAGTGAAAAGACTGGACTTGGCTTTCCACATCCTGCTTCCAAAGGCTCTCCAAGGCCTTGGACTGAGATTGCCTCCTGTTAAGAAGGCTCAGGGGCATCAAACACTTCACCTGCCAGTGTCTGGGCCTTCTGGCTGAGAGTTTTGACTTGCCAAATGGTGCTACATCCAGATCCTGGGCCCTTGGGAGTGAGTTATTGTGTAACAAGGAAGAAATTAAAGCATCAAAGTCTAGAACATCTTCAGGTCCGACACCGCTCTCTGACTCCATGTCGCTGCCCGCTCCGGAGACATGTTCCTCGCTAAGTGCACTGAAAGCAACCTCCACCGCAGGCCTGACACCACCACTGCACCTCTGAAGCCCTTTCACAGCATGTGTCCTTGGCACCCGACTCTGCTGCAGCACCTGTGGCCCCAAGGTGGGATCGCAACACCAGGATGTCAATGCCTCAATATCTTGACTTGCTGGATCCATCAACCCCAACTTGTAGTAAGGAACTGCTGCCTCGCTGCCAACACTGCTTCACCTCCACTGCAACCATAAGAAACTTACACCTAGTATAGGGGAACCAACGCCTCACCTTCCCGGTGGCAGTAAGTAACCAATGCTGCCCTGGCTCCAGCAACGCCTCACCTCCACGACTCTGTGCAACGTCTTTGTTTCCTCATCATTTTCCAAAGTACCGTAACTGGGGTCCTTGCAACTCAGTGACTGGCCCACACTCCCTCACGAGTGTGTCGTACTGTTGGAAGCGACTCCATCAAGACACCGTGATCGCCCCAGTTGGAACTATTGTGTTTCTAAGCGCTATACTATGCTTTAATCTTTGAAAATGTGTATGTTTACTTGTGAATGTTAGATTTTTGTAATTTTGGTCTTGTTTTACTCAGATAAATATTGACTATTTTTCTGAACTGGTGTAGAATACTTTTGTGGTGTTTTCATTGTGATACTGTGAGTGCAAATATTTTGCACATTGCCTCTGAGATAAGCCTAACCACTTGAGTCAAGATACCGAGGGGTGAGCAGGGGTTATCTTAGCTGTGTGACTCCCTTACCATGATTCGAGTGAGGGTCCCTACTTGGACAGGGTGCAAACCACTGCCAGAGACTCCATTTCTAACAAGCACCATTAGGATGAGCCTTGCTGCCAGGAGGGGCCATCATGTAAGATACTGTCGAATATCGAGGGCCAAAGTCTGTGTGGAACCTTAGACACAACTCCACATGCCAAGAGTGGGCACCATGGTACAGACTGCCATGCAGTGAGGGCCAGCACATTAGTTGGTAGTGTTGAGAAAACTCCATATGCCTGAATAGGCTCCCGGTATTAAGAGTGCTGTGAGGATCGGGTGAGTGCCCGAGGTCGGTGAAGTAGTAGGACTTGTAGGTCCCAAAGAAGCATCAAGGATTGCACTTAACTTGCCCCCGTGAACCGAGGAGGGCGCTGTAGGGGCATCGCCACATCACTGAGATACCGATTGCGAGCATCAAAACCACTCTCCCATTTTGGAACACAGAACTTACCATGAAGGTGGAGAACTGGAGCACCTCCTTTCACGGTGTTGTTAGAGTCAAATGCATAAGCTCAAAGGAGTGCCTGAGTTTGCCAGGTGCTAGTGTGTCTCCTGCATGTAAGGGACTTACCTGAGCAGAACCGGAGCTGTTGATAGTATAATTCTTCTTCTCTTCCAGTGTTAGGTCTCCTGGGCCTCCTGGGCCTCCTGGTCGCTGGGAGACTTGCTGCTAAGAGTTTTGCACTGCTAAGACACTTTTGCCTGTAATCGAAGAGTCTGAGTGGACTCTTGAGTGAAAGATCTACTAGTGAGCATTCCCTGAATGCAACCACCAGTGAATAATCCTGAACACATTATGAGGAACGGGTGGGACATGAACTTGGCAATGAAACACTAGAGCCTCAACCTCAAGGGGGAATTGTGTTGTTGTTTGTGGATGCTGTAATTTTCCTTCAGATGAGCAGAGTTAGAAACAAAATACTTTTCTTGTTCTAAAAATAAGTATTTGTCTGGACATTCACTCATTGCTGCAGCTGCATGCTCTTTAAGTTACGAGCCATGTTTGCTAATCTCTATTCACACCTCCCCACCGAGGGAGCCTTAGACTACTCGCTCATGTCTAACACTGAGAGGCAAGTGCAGAAGGGGTATTACCCTTCTGCTCAGAATCAATAATAGACTGGGCCCTAGGACATAAGGGGTTATAAGACCTTATCCCCAGTAGTGGGCCCAGTAGCATCTGCATGCCTTCTGAAAAGGGTTCTGACATCTCCTTTGTCTACTAACTTTTTGCGCCAAGACCTCTACTTGCAATATTCCTTTCCCTGCTGCTTCTATTCTTTAAGCTCCTAAACCACCAGACGTTTTGTCATACAGTCAACTGAGTGATTAATCATCCTTACTTACTAAGGCCAACACTCTCAACTATGTTCAGCTGGCCACCCCATTAACCCCTCTCAAAAACCTGGCCAATCATGTTTGACACTTACCTTCTTCCTCTCTCATCACATTCGATGCAAGGCACAGGTGGAAAAAAGATCACTTCATCTTCTCTGATCTTGCTTCTCTTTATTCACCCCATTCTTCCCATAAAGTGGTTCTTACAAAACAATTTAGCGTTCAATAGATGATGATTTCTCTCCCTCCCCCATGTACTGTCACTTCTTCTATTTGTTTAACAATCTTCTTTCGCATCAACTTCTTTACTCTGATTTAACTTTGAATCTATCAGCCTTTGGTATCTACTTCTTTTTTAAAATAGATAAACTTTGCTTTAGCGCTCTTCCTTGACATGTTTACTGTGTTCTCTTCTCCCCATCGCTCCTGTGATTGGACGATTGGAATTTATTTGGTGACCTCATATAATGTGTTGTTTAGAGCAAAATAATTTTGCAGCAGATAAAGCCTCTTTGTACAGTATGAACTGTCCTTCTGACAGCACCTCCTGCGCTCAAGGTCCTCTCTTTCATGGAGCACAATAAATGAATGATATCTCCACTTCTTCAACCAAGTACTTGTTCCTGGAAACTCCTCACACCTACTGCAGTTTTTGTCTAAACCAGATATTTCTGAAACCAACTGACAAAAATACATTGAAAGCTGGTGAGAAATCATTTAGAATGAGTCAATTTATATGAAACCTGGATACTTGCACATGTTGCTACATGCAGACTGAATCCCTTCCACCACACACTCCATTGCCAGCAAAGTACAATTTATGGTACAACAAAGTCATAACAAGGAACCAGCTCATGTTTAGCTGGAATTGCTGACAGCAGCCCCAAATAAGAGAAATCAGATTTGTCTTGAGCACTCAATGTGCAAACATGTTTCTGGTAATAATAACATTTATTCAAGTATATACCCTGCACTGGTCCAAAAAGAACACATACATACATGGCCCACTATTAAAAACAAGAAAGATGGCCTAAATGTTCAAACTTTCGTAGGACAGTATACAATACTTCTGAGTACAACAATGAAACCTGAATAGTCTATATTTTGTACCCTGTTACCAGTGGAACATGTATTTCTAGCAAGATACTCAGGTGTCATTCCCCTCTTTTACCCCCCATCCAACCCACTAACCCTTCCAACCCCTCCTAGAGCCTCATTATACCCCAGTCCAATGTCACTTATCCCCTTTGCCACCCCTGCTACACCCCATATCAACCCTCACCCCTTCCACCCATGTGAATGTTGTGGCCTCTTGCTATCTTATGCATTCTCCCTACTACCTTAATGTTCCCTGCTGCTCAGCCAGTGAGTGAGGGCATTGTATGCTTCGAATGTTGACAGTGTTTGCGCTTGGTTGAGTGGAGAGTTGGAGTGAGAAGGGCTGAGTGGCAGGATGCTGCTCCTGATGAGGCTTTATCTGCAACCTACAACTAAGCTGATAAACCTGACACATTTATAACCTTTGAGTATCCATCATTGTTTGCAACAGTGAAGTAATCAGACCCAACATGGTCTGTGTGATGAGGCATGCTCCCCTCCTCCCTCCCTGAGCGTCATCAGTGTTTAAATATCATGACACAATAGCCCTGTAAATATCATGTTCCTACCAAAGAAAAGGCCAGGGTGATCTCGCTGTACATATTGACTCTATACCAGAAATATAGTATATTTCAGATACCACCAACCCCAAGGAAATAAAGTTATACTTAGAAGTGCAAATGTCCTGAGAGAGGATAAAGAGAACAAATTGTTAAGGCATAGGCCCATCACCTTCCTGTCCCACTCAGTTACATCTCAATGCAGGCTGTCCAGATATTCCTTAGCCTTGATCTCAGAGGTTAATGTGCATATCCTATTATTGACAATTGTCTTGAGCCTTTCAGGCGTAGGTAAACACACCTAAGCCCCCTCATCTTGGAATGGTTTTATCCTCTGGTGCATCCTCCATCATTACTTTACCATAATTTGGCAGACATCAGGCCTCACAAAAAAGGAGTTCCCTTCTACGCTACATTTGTAATACAGGTGTGCCTTTTCAAACAATTCTTGCCTGCAGAGAACATTACAGAAAAACACTAAATTGTTCTGGGCTTCAAGCTGGAAGGTGTTTTCTCCTGATCTGTTCATTTAAGCACTCTTGGGAACCCTTGTGCCCTCTGAATCTCAAGTTCCCAATTCCATTCAGCCAGTTCCGGAAAGGCACCTCAGAACAGTTTGATCAAAACTCAAACATCGCTGCCCTCCATACCTTCCTTAATCCCAAGAACTTTTAAGTTATTCCTCTGTTGATGATTCTCAAACTACTCCAATTTCCATTACACATCCACAAGGTGTGAATCATGTACCATTGTTGTGTTTCATTATAGAGGTGAGAGCTATTTCTAATGTAGCTGTCCAGCCCTTCACCACCAAGATTCTACCTTAAATATCTGAGCAATAATAGACATCTTAAAAACTCCTATCTATGTCCTTCTAATGGCTGCCGGGGCTCTTTGGTTAAATGTGCGAACCTCTTCTCAGTGTAATATAATCCCCTGATAAATTGCTTCAAGGGTAGGGGAATCAACTGCCCCAATAGAGTCTGAACCATTGATGCAGGGTGCCAGATAGGCTCTCCAAAACACATTGAGTGGCTGAATAGTCCCATTTTAGATTGCTTCTTAAACCCGGCCTCCTGAATAAATTGCCTTCATAGGAAGACTTCACAGAGTGGACCAAGTGTTTCAGTCACCTTCTGCAACTCCTGAACCCAGGGCTAACATCAGTTGTCAAACTATTGAGAGTCATCTTCCCTCAAAATCAGTGACATTTTCAGACCTATCTGACATTGAGATAAAAAGCTGTGCTGCTTCCATGTCTGAGCCAGGCTTTGCAATGATTGAATCTCCTTTGCCAAAGCTGCTGTTTTATCCCCTGTAATCCCTGTATCCCCTGTGCCCTAGTCCTTGAAGTTGCCACCCTTTTCACTCCTGCACAAACTGCTGCTTACGCACCCTATGTAGGTCCCATCCGTTCTAAGCACCGAGTGAAGTGACCTCCCTGTAATGGTGGCTCTGACCCAGGAACATTCATGTATGCGCTTTTTAAAAGTGGAGGACCTACAATCTTCACCCCTATACCCCCTCATTCCTAACCACCCCAACCAATCAATAGTCTCCTCCAACTCAGTACCCATAATGGGGATGATCTGACACTGATCCTTTCCATCAGACTTTGAGGCACGATCCTCCTCTGTCTTAAAAAATAACTCTGACTTAACAGTTTCATTGACCTTAGTCATACTGTCAGAAACAAGAGGAGACTGCTAACAAGTTGAGGTGGTTAACAGCTTCCATGACCCTAGCTGTACCCCAGTTGGTGGCTGTTTTGTAGAATGCCGCTAGTGAATTACCTACAAAACTCTGGTGGTGGAAACAATGGATGCAGGAGCTGTCGGTGTCTCTCCCTCTTCTTCTTGAGGTGTCAACCAATGATTGCTCCAAATTCTGACCCACACAAAAAACTGCCTGATAGGCTGACTCAGTTCCCTGCTCAGCTGCCCAGTAACACTGTTCCTCCGTGTATGGTTTCTTCAGCAAATCTTCTATATTCTGTTTACTTATGGTGGGCTTTGCAGCAGGGATAGTGATGTTATCCACTTCTCACATTGCTCCAGAATTCACCAGCTCCGCTACTGGCTCCGGTTGAATCACCCCTGCTGAGCCACCGCATTTTGCAAATAAATTGACTAATAAGATTTACAATCATTTGGATACTTACTTTTTTCAGAAAGACAGCAATCCTAGCATACTTCAAATTGTCAGGAGTATGAGAAATTCTGCTCAAAGGGGGAGCAAAGGCTTGCGTGAGGAAGCTCAGACGACCACCGCCTTCCTTTAAAAAGAAGCATATCAGAAGTTGAGGAAGTGATAATAGCATTCAGTAAAGCGGCTAAGATCTTGCCAAACATTTTGGAATATGCATTTTGCAAACAAATTGGTTAATAAGATTTACAATCATTTGGGTCCTTATCTTTTTTCATAAAGACAGCAATCCGAGCATACTTCAAATTGTCAGGAGTATGAGACATACTCTTTATTTCTTTAGGAATGTCTTGGGAGAGGATGGCTTGTTCCTCGATTAATATTTTGTCCATTTATGTGGACAGCGTACATGCACTAGCAGCCTTAGTGGAATATAGTTACTTAATACATGATCTAGCCTTGTTGATTGTATAGACATTATTCATCATTTGATAAGAATCGTCATCCACATCAGCAACAATCATGTTATTGAGAAGGATTCCTGTATTTTAGATATTGAAATCCACTTTGTCCTATTATAAATTATAGTAGCATTGTTTGAAATCAGGCTAAATATTTGGTGATAATTAATCTTCTGATTCATCTCTTATTGCAGTAATGTTGAGTCTTCTTTCTGTTTACCCATAAAAGCTACTAGTTTGTCTAATTCCTTACATGTTTCAGTGTTTCAAATGTTTCATGTTTCTAAGAGAAGGTAGATGTACTCATTTTATTGAAATGAATTGCCGTGCCCTTAGGGCATTAGTAACAGTATATGAAGGATTGCAATCTGATGAACTTGAAGCACTGGTATGCGCTTTAACTTGTCTAATGTGTCTCTTAAACTCAGTTCTTCTATCAGGCTGGCCGTAGAAATCTGAATATAGAATTACTGTGTAATGCCATGCATGTAAGCTTTGATTGTATCTCAGACTATTGAAGATATTGCTGTGCCCAGATTCATTCTTAAGATTTCAGAAATCTGTGATAAAATCCTACCTTTATAAAAGATGTCTTGAAAAGCATACATTATTTGGTGGTGAGATCAATTCAGTAGGATTCCAATTTAAGAGATTTACAGAGGGGCCTGAACATAGTTAAGGATATAACTGAACCTTGCTCTCAACAATTATAGCAAAGTTAAAATGATATAGATTTGTGAGTAATGGATATGAGATTTGGATTATAATGCATATTCTTTTTTAATTACATTAATATGTCACCAACTATAGATAAACACTATGGCCCTTATTACGACCCTGGCGGTGGATGATAAAGTGGTGGTAATACCGCCAACAGGCTGGCGGTAAGTACAGCCAAATTATGAACATGGCAGTGATATCTCCGATAGACAGCCAGTGTACCACACCAACCGCCAGGGCAGAAACAACAGCCACCACGGCGGTAGCCACCAACAGCCAGGCAGAAGTCAAAGTTCCGCCCACCATATTTTGAACCTGCAAACCGCCACCTTTTCTGGGGTGGTACCAATGCCAACAAAAGCCTGGCAGAAACAGAGCACAGAAGCGAAAGGACTCACCATTGGAGACACAAGGAAGAACCACGCTGCCATGGAACCCGAACTGCAAGTCTCCCCGATAATCTTCTACGTTATGCTCCACCTGGAACACCAAC
Source organism: Pleurodeles waltl (assembly GCF_031143425.1). Classification (NCBI taxonomy): domain Eukaryota; kingdom Metazoa; phylum Chordata; class Amphibia; order Caudata; family Salamandridae; genus Pleurodeles; species Pleurodeles waltl. The sequence goes on from NC_090437.1 coordinate 648,083,136, forward strand.
GCCGACAGAGACAACGATGGTAACTACAGCCACCTAGCACGCAAGGGAGGGAGGGAGGAAAAGGAGAGTGACACGCACAACATACACTCAACACACACACCACCAGCTGCACGACAAAAACAATGTAACCCCGAAAATCTGCAGAATAATTCAGGGACAACAGGAATTGACGAAAGTGATTGTAATCAGTTCAACATCAAATGTAATAATCTGATTTGGCAATGAAATAGATATATACACATGTATGAAAAATGGGACACTGCCCAGTCCAAAGTTCTAAGGGCCCACATGGCCACAGGGCACAGTCGAAGGCCGAACTCGAATCCTGACCACATCTGGATAGAACACTGCAGGGGCATCAGTTTGCAGATAGACAGGCACCTCAGGGGGAGGGGGGCACCTCAGCTGGATGCAGGAACAAGCCCACTGGTTCTAGAGGGGGGCAACATGCCCATTGCTTTGTCCTGGGGAGTGCAAGGCCACAGTCCCTCAGGTGGGTGTCTTTCCCACTGGTTCTGGAGGGGGCAACATGCCCATTGCTCTTTGTCCTGAGGACTGCAAGGCCACCGTCTCTGGAGTGGGTGTGTTGCCCCCTGGTTCTGGAGGGGGCAGCATGCCCATTGCTTTATCCCGGGGACTGCAAGGCCACAGTCTCTGGAGTGGGTGTCTTGCCCACTCGTTCTGGAGGGGGCACCATGCCCAATGCTTTGTCCTGGGGAGTGCAAGGCCACAGTCTCTGGTGTGGGTGTCTTGCCCACTGGTTCTGGACAGACAGGGCAACATGCCCATTGCTCTTTGTCCTGGGGTGTGCAAGGCCACAGTCTCTGGAGTGGGTGTCTTGCCCACTGGTTCTGGAGGGGGCAACATGCCCATTGCTCTTTGTCCTGGGGAGTGCAAGGCCACAGTCTCTGGAGTGGATGTCTTGCCCACTGGTTCTGGAGGGGGCAACATGCCCATTTCTTTGTCCTGGGGAGTGCAAGGCCACAGTCTCTGGAGTGGGTGACTACCCCACTGGTTCTGGAGGGTGCAACATGCCCATTGCTCTTTGTCCTGGGGAGTGCAAGGCCACAGTCTCTCAGGTGGGTGTCTTGCCCACTGGTTCTGGAGGGGGCAACAGCCCCTTGCTTTGTCCTGGGGAGTGCAAGGCCACAGTCTCTGGAGTGGGTGACTAACCCACTGGTCCTGGAGGGGGCAACATGCCCAATGCTCTTTGTCCTGGGGAGTGCAAGGCCACAGTCTCTGGAGTGGGTGTCTTGCCCACTGGTTCTGGAGGGAGCAGCCTGCACAGCAGCCCCTGGAGGGTGGACTACATGGCGTCTCCCGTCGGTGATGGCTGCATGCTGGTGGTGGTTGGTGGAGGCTCCTGGGCAGCCCCAGCACTCACTGATGGCTGCATGCTGGTGGTGGTTGGTGGAGGCTCCTGGGCAGCCCCTGCACTCACTGATGGCTGCATGCTGGTGGTGGTTGGGGGAGGCTCCTGGGCAGCCCCTGCGCTCACTGATGGCTGCACATCCATGGTTGGCGGTGGGGGCCCTGTGATAGCTGCTGGTGGTGGCGGTATTTGCCTGACAGCTTACGCTGATGTAGAGTGCCTCTTGTCCTCCTGGGCATTGGTTGGGGATCCCTTCCCTTCCTGGCAGGGGTGGATGGGCTTTTCCCCTCTCTGCCTGATGGTGCAGGCTCCTTCGCCTTCCTCACAGCCGGTCCGGACCCTTCCCTTTCATCTCAGGTGGTGCTGGCTGCTTCCCCTTCCTCACAACTGTTGCCAAACTCTTCCCTTTCATCCCAGGTGGTGCTGGCTCCTTCCCCTTCAGTGTTGTTGGTCTGGTATTCCTACCACTACGAGTAGGTGGTGCTACCACTGTCCCCGTGGACTGCTTGGCTGAGGTGCTGGGCTGTGTCCTTGCTACCTTTCCCATACGTGCAGGATGGGGGGAGGGGTAGGGAAGAGGTCAATCTGGGAAAGGAAAAGCTTTTTAGGAATGTTGTTGAAGGAGGAGGGAGGAATAATGGGAATGGAGGATGAAAGAGTGGTTGATGGATTAGTATGTCTGCTGGATTTGGGTGCAGGTGCATGGGATGTATGCTGTTGTGAGGTGGATGGCTGTTGGGTATCGGAGTGCTTGTGTTTGTGTACTTTGGGAGGGGGGACAGCCATGGCGGGAGAGGACATAGGGGACACGTGCATGGATGTTGTGGAGGTGTCTGCCAGTGAGTTGTGTGTTCTGGTTGGTGTGGTGATGATGCTGGTAGTGGATATTGATGTAGTGCATGCAGGTGTGAGTGTGGACATAACTAGGGGGAGGTGGAGGGGGAGACAGTGGAAGCAGTGGATGTTATTGTCAAGGAGACCAGATCCTCGGGGCTTGCGCATGTTCCCAACATGTCCACCTCTTGGCAGCTCCAAACTCCACTAGTTATTATAACACAGTGTTAAAGAATGGCCAAGTGGGGGAATGGGTTTTGGGTTGGGAAGGGGAAGGAGACCTGTGGAAGCAAGAGTTAAACAACACAAATGCAAGATTAATCACTATGACTTTCAATAAGCTTTGTTTCAAATAACACTTATACTGAAAACATGTATGGCCTAAAGCTTCACTATAACTAGGCCTCAGGAATCTAGGTACCTAGAAATCAAGAAAGGTTATGCAAAGTTTCATATGAACATTCCAGAATTAACATATCATATTTTGGAACAATGAATGCTCTCCAAATAGTTCTTAGAATAATCACTGCATTACAACAAAAATCAAAGAGCACCTGGTTTTCTCTGCATGAATGAAGTGTACTAGAATCATGAATAACACTGCTACTTCACTCTCTGATTAAGAGTTCCAAGACTCAAATGTTCAGGAATTAATATGCACCTTAATCAAACTGCACATCAAGATTTCATAGTCTAGAAATGATCACGCACTCTGCCGATCTGTATTCCAAAAGTTAAAACGCCAGGAATGAATCTCGCACACTGTTGGCGATTCGCACATCTAGATTCAAATGCATTGAAACGATCGCGCGCACTGCCGATCTGTAATTCAAGAGTTAAATGCCTGGAATGAATTGCGCACACTGTTGCCAATTCGAACATCAAGAACCAAATGCCATGAAATGATCGCGCACACTGCCGATCTATACTTCAAGAGTTAAATGGCAGAAATGAATTGCACACACTGTTGCCGATTCGAACATAAAGAATCAAAGGCCATGAAATGATCGCGCACACTGCCGATCTGAATGCCAAGAGTTAAATGACAGGAATGAATCGCGCACACTGTTGCCGATTCGAACTTCACGATTCAAATGCCATGAAATGATCGTGCACACAGACGATCTGAATGCCAAGAATTAACTGACAGGAATGAATTGGGCACACTGTTGCCGATTAGAACTTCACGATGCAAATGCCATGAAATGATTGCACACACTGCCGATCTGAAATGCCAAGAATTAAATGCCAGGAATGAATCGCGCACACTGTTGCTGATTTGAACATCACAATGCAATTGCCATGAAATGATCGCGCACACTGCCGACCTGAATGCCAAGAGCCAAATGGCAGGAAAACAATCGCACATGGCGTTTTATGTTGAGGCCCAAAACTCGAATGTCACTGGAAACGGAGTCGGGGGCCTAACCCGACCTCCGCCTTACCGCCCTGCTTTAAGATCACCAAATAAATGAGGGCAGGCCTGGAAATGACTTGATAGGCCTCCGGGACAGGAGCTCAGGAAAATGCTGCTGCTCTGCACCGGGACCTCTGAATTGTGAGCACGTGGAGCTGGGCTGGCTCGTTATATAGAGCCCAGCCCCGCCCATGAGCCACACCCAACCATGCTGCAGGAAAGGATTCTAGAATGTCTTAGAACAAGGACCACACCCTGTAATCCTGCAAACAAGCCTTGCAAATGAACAATGTATTACAAACAGCATTAATGACTTTTCAAGGTAAAAGCTCTGCAATGCAAAAGATTAACATACTGCATAGAAACACAATCCATGAAATATGCCCTTGCATAAGGACTGGGTTTTTGCATTTACGTCGCCCGTAGAACGTGCACTGTCCTGATGTTGACAGTTATCGTGTCTGCAACTGTATGGTGTTTGTGTGAGTGCCTGTGGGATAAAGTGTGGTGCTTGTGTTTGCCTATGCCACTCTTGTATGTTGTCTTGTGTGCATGCTCATCTGCCTGTGTGCTTGGGATGGGTTGGGGTTGAGGAGAATGGGACTGGGAAGTGAAAGTTGGAGGGGGGACAGTTGAAACAGGGATAATAGCTGCCATCAGAGAGGATGGCCAGAGTCTGAATCAGTCTCTGTTCGGCCACCAATCCACAGTGAATGCCCTCCAGGAATGCATTGCATTGCTGCATCTGGGATGCCCGCCCCTGGATGGCATTCACAATGGTTGACTGCCCTAAAGAGATGGATCTCAGGAGGTATCTGAGTCTGTGTTGTCCCCTCTAGTATCCGCCGTGATGCTCCCCTCGCCCTCTGTCCCACTGCAGCCCTCGGCGTGGGTGGACTCTGCCTCCAGGGTCCTGTGGGATGCAGCTCCCTCTGTCGCCGGTGCCTCTGCTCCGCCACCAGATGATGCTAATGCACATAAGGATAGGAGACAAAACAAGAAAGGGGGGAAGAGAGACAAAGGATACACTGGGTCAATGACTGCACCAACACCACAGTAGGCATACAATCACCCACACACACAGGGAAATGGCTAGTCACCAAGGCATGAGGAGGGGCACACACCGCCAAATGCAGCAGACCTGGGACCCACGCAGCCCTGCCTAGAAGTGAATACTGAACAAGCTAGGTAACCAATATTTTTGCATTAAACCCTTTGCCTCCAGAGGACCTACACTGCTATGTCTGGCCTGGCCTTAGGGGCACCCATTAACACACAACCACCACCCGAATACCACCCCACCAGCCATAACTTGTAATGATAGCCACCGTACTCACCCCCTTGTGGCTGCTGTGATGCGCTCAGGTACCCATCTAGGTCAGGATAGGCCACGGCCAGTATGCGGGCCATCAGGTGGGTCAGGTTTTGACGGGCACCCCTTCCTTGTTGGGAGGCCATCCCCAGCTGAGCCTCCACGATATTCCATGTCCAGCATCTCATGTCCTCCGACCATTTCCGACAGTGGGTGCTCCGCCTGCCGTATACCCCCAGGGTCTGCACGTCCTTGGCGATGGCACACCATGTTCCCTTCTTTTAATGGGCGCTGACCTGCAGAGGCAATACAGACAGGAGAACACCATTAGACAAACAGTCCAGCCTGTCACACAAATGGCCCACCATACCCTTTTCCATCACCATTGGTACACACATAGCCCAGCGCACAATATGTACACCGCCAAGACAAAATCCACACACCCCTTACACGATGCCTTCACACACAACTCCATGCATTCATGCCACATGCATCGTGCCCTCAGTGTACTCACCTGTTGGTCTGGAGGCCCATACAGCTGTCCGTACTGGGGTAGGACCCCTTCCACCAGTCGCTTCAACTCCTCCAAAGTGAAGGCTGGGGCCCTTTCCCTGGTCACACGGGCCATGACAGGTTCCAGACACAGGTCACAGCAGCACATGCAGTGTAGGTCCTTTCCTATGGAAGGTCAGGAAACAAGTGAGGATTGTGAAATAAAATCGCAGTCACGTCCACAGCAGTGCATTCCGTCACTGCCGGTGTAGATCTCCATTGGTCACTCTACCCCATAGGGCCCAATTTAAACAAATGAGGAATTGCACGGCGGTTCATGACCGCCTCCCGCCACAGCGAACAGCGTCGGCGGCATTACCTCACTTCCACCTGTCCTTCCACACAGGACAGGCGGTAGCCATTTCAGGGTGGGTGAACAGGCCTATCGATTATTCATGCATCACAGGATATATAGGCACATACTTTTAAATTACACTGTCCCCAAACATGTTTGCACGATGTGGACTGCTGTTGTGGTATAGTTGTTCAAAATGTGACAGCCTACTCACTCCTGTGTCCCTTAGATACCTACCGCTGCGGATTAGTAGGAGATGGAGACATACCACCATGTGCAGACCCCTTGTAGACTTGGCTTCACTGGAGGATAGGCACATTATCCTCACCTATAGACTGGACAGGGCTACAATCACAGAGCTGTGTGCCCAGTTAGAACCTGACCTGATCTCAGCTATCCGTCATCCGACTTGGATCCCCCCTCTTGTTTAAGTTCTATCAGTGCTCCATTTTCTAGCAACTGGTTCTTTCCAAGTGACAGTGGGCTTGGCAGCAGGAATGTCACAGCCAATGTTTTCAACCGTGCTGGCAAGAGTGTTGTCTGCCCTGATGAAACACATGTGCAGCTACATTGCTTTCCCCCAGGTAGAGGATTTGGCCACTGTGAAGGTCAGGTTTTATGCAATGGGACATATTCCCAATATAATTGGGGTGATTGACGGAACACATATTGCCTTTCCCCCCCCCCCGGCAAAATGAATGGGTGTACAGGAATTGCAAGAGTTTCCATTCCATGAAAATGCAGATGGTGTGCCTGGCGGACCAGTACATCACTCACATCAATGCTAAGTCGGTGCATGATGCCTTTATCCCAAGAAATAGCAGCATCCCAAATGTGATGTCCCAACTACAGAGGGACAGGGCTTGGCTAATAGGTGAGCCTTGGTCCCCACCCAGTGCATGTTGGTGTATTTCACCGTCTTTTGCAAATCTTTACATGGGACTCTACGAACACTATCACTTATGGAGCAGAGGCCCGCCAGAACTCACACAATACATCATAAACTGGGGCTGCTACATCGATGATGTTCTTCTTTTCTGGTCAGGTGACTCCACCACATTAGACACGTTTCTCCATTACTTAAATAACAACTGCTACAACATACATTTCACCAGTCATTCCAGTACCAGCTGTGTGGATTTCCTGGACTTAACACTGTACATCAAAGACACTCACATTTTTTCAAAATTATACAGGAAACCCACGGCCTCAAACTCGCTCCTTCATGCCAGTAGCTCACACCCATACTCTCAAATCAGAGCCATCCCTTATGGTGAGGCTACTAGAATTAGACGCAACTGTCAGGAGGACCAGGAATTCAGGACACAACTAGAAATTTTGGAACGTCGCTTTGCTAAGCGTGGGTATCCTAATAAATTGCTCAGAAACACACATGATCGAATATTGAAAGTTAATAGAACATCTTTACTTTCTAAAAAAACACCTAGATAGGCTGGCACCAAGAGGCCACCATCATTCATAACTACTTATAGCTGCGCAAGTGCTGATATATTCAAAATTCCAAAAAAACATTGGAATATATTAACATCTGATGAGACCCTAAAAAAAGGTCTCGGAAAACAACCAGACATGATCTATCGCAGGGGACGCACCTTGAGGGACCAATTATGCCACAGTTTTCTACCTACTGTCACGATAGGCAACTGGCTTCCCTCACCACCCCTAGGTTTCTACAAGTGTGGACGCTGTAATGTGTGTGACTACGTTCAGGACAAACCCAAAAAGTTTATGCACAATACGGATGTGACACATACTATCAAACAGTTCATGAACTGCAATACCAAATACACTGTATACTGCATCATCTGCACCTGTAAGAAGATATATATTGGGAGCACCATCAGACCATTCAAGGAAAGATTACAGGAGCACATCAGGGCAATCAGGAACAACAACACTGATTATCCTTTTGCAGTTCACTTCAACAAGGAACACCCACTACAAGAGAGGCTTGATCTACACACATATGGAATTGCCACACTGGGCAATTGTCCTAGGGGTGGTAACAGAACTCTCCGGCTTAGGCAACTAGAGAGTAGATGGATTATCAAACTACGAGCAGTAGAAGAGGGCTTAAATTCAGAGAAGGATTTACATGTCTTTTTGTAGTTCATCCTGTACTATTCTATTTCTCTTTCAGGAAACTCATCTTTCTCAACAGCATCCATGCATCTCTGAACGTATAGTGTCCGCACCAATATACTATTGCCTCTTCCTGTTTTTCTCAAATTCATCAGTTTTCAATGCCTTTGGTTCTCATTGATGTCTTTTTTCTGTATTACTGTTTCCTTCTCTATTCATTGTATTTTTTCTTTGGATATGTGCATTGATTTCTTTGTGTTTTCATAGTTGCATCATTCTCCCATTAGATTGTTTAGTTGTCAAATTCATGTTGTACTGGCACTTGTAAAATCATAATAAGGTTTTCTCCCATCAGTAATTTCTGGTTTAACTGACTTGTTAAATCACTTCTTGATATTGTCATCCATGTAATTTTTATTTTTCAGACATACATGCATTGTATTTCATTTCCTTTGGGTGTGCTACTTTTCAGTAACTTTCTTTATCTCTTTCCTCTGACATCCGGTGTCTCATGCACTTCTCTTTCTTGATTCAATCGATATTCCAATATGGCGTCTGTTTTTATTTTATTTTTTCACTGCACTATATAGGCAGTCCTTTTTCTCTTTCTATTTTGATAGTCGGTTTAAAAAGAGGGAGCTTACCATCGGCGCGCAATTACCATATGCGACGCCGATAGCAGATCCAGCAAGCACTGCGTCAAGGACTGGAGGTATGCTCATATGAACGCTAGCAGCACGGTGTGCTAGCTTCACAAGATTCCGGGGACACTCGGGCTTATGAGTCGCCTGAGACTCTCGTAGCGTGTTATACATATTTAAATACTTGTGCACGCTACGTTCTAATTATGTATTTTATTTTATTTTTGCCTTATCTCGGCTATAGAAGACGAATTTACGTCTTTTCTTTGTTTCTAAGTAAATAACTCGCTACGGTCACTATGCTGTTTCACATAATGCATTAGCCATCCTATTACTTTTAGATCATTTTCTCCAAAGTAAATTGCTCCTGCTCAACCATTTTACTACCCATTGTTTTGTTTTGTTTTGTTTTTGCGAGATAGACTACATTTAATTTTACAACTAGGGGGTTAACATGTTTTTATACACTGCCTGTTGACCATCTGCTTTTCTTACACAGGCTTACCATGGTCCTAAGACATTTCGTTCATCTATCGTTGTATCAACTATATAGACATTAGCGTTTTCTGGCATTTTGGAACATCGAATGAAACTCCTAGCTTTAGGTATGCTCTTATCTGCATCACCTAGTACTTATTTCACTATATTTTTTCTCGTCCTTGTTTTCATGCTATACATGCTTCTGACCTTGCATGTCTTTTTCTTGATAAATTAATATTCCCTTTCATCACGCTCATGCTACTGCACGCATTTTATCTTACACTTTTGCATCATACAAGCACTACGGTCTCCTTCGCCCCTCTTATTTTTCCTCTTTTCTTCTTTTTTTGGTCCTTTCCCCCCAACTCTCCTTTCTTTCCTTTTCTCTGATAGCTTTGCTTTGGTTCACTGAGGTTCTATGGGTACTGTTTTGGTGTTACACAATACGACACAATAACAATAGGCTTATCGTTATCTTTCATGGCTTGTCATAATTTTGTGGCACAAATCAGGCTTTCTCTTCTATTCATGAATCTTTCTTTCGGCAGTAAATGCATTTTTTTCAACACTAGTAACATCAGTGTTTGATATATTATATTTGTACATGTCCACAGCCTTGAAAAAGTCTAACCTGATGAAACACGTGTCGGCTGTTGTCCATTTGAACATGAATTCTGTTGTCACCGTCTGACTCTGGGCCCAGGATGTCTGTTTGGGCCAGATGTCATCTGTTCACCTAAAGACATTACAAAGGAATAAATTGGAACTTTTCAACTTTCTAGGATGTGCCGTGGTTTTTCTGTTTTGCTTCTTACGACTGTGACCTCTTCTGGGTAACAGTTCACGCACTCTGTGGCTGGGTGCATTACCACTTGGGCACTCCCTCTTTCAGTCTTACATCATCATGGACTACATAAAAAAGTGTTAGCTCATCTTTGGAAACAGCGCTCTCTCCTCTACACAGCCACGTTTTTTGCTTATATGTATGCCTATGCTGTTGGCCAAATAGGATAGTGTGTGGCTAAACGTTGCCCCACAGTATTTGCAGGTGACTCTGGTTACCTAAACCTATCATGGCTGCTGACCCCTGTGAGGAATGCCAGGACTACGGCAGAAGAACATTACAATGAGGAACATGGGCGAATCAGAAGGACATTGAGAGGACCTTCGGCCTCCTGAAGGCCAGGTTCAGGTGCCTCCATCTGACAGGTGGGTCCCTGTGCTACTCACCCAAGAAGGTCTGCCAGATAGTAGTGGCATACAGCATGTTGCACAACCTGGTCCCCAGACGCCATGTACCTTTTCTGCAGGAGGAGGAGACTGGGGATGCCTCTGTGGCAGCAGTGGACCCTGAGGACAGTGAGGATGAGGAGGCAGAGGATGAGGATGTGGACAACAGAACATTAGTGATCCTTCTGTACTTCCAATGACACACTGGTGAGACAGTGCAACTTCACATTTCTATGACTATTTGTGTATTCTGTGTGGCATTGGCATGCTGGTGCTACCCACTTCTTTCCCCTACATACTGTTACTTATAGATATTCATTTTACAGATTTCTATGCTCACACTATGTACAGTTCATTTGCAATGGTTGTAGCTGTTTCAATCAATACAGATTTGAAATACATGAAATACTAGTAGTCGAGTTTTATCCAAGGGTGTTTATTGTAATGCTAAGAAATTGAGGGGAAGGTGCAATGGACTGGGGTGATGATGGAGGAAAGTCCAGGGTATTGTTCCAGTCTGTTTGTAGCACGGGTGCAGTGTCCATGGGGACATAAGAAGGGGAGCAATGGCAGTTCAAGGTGGACAAGGTGACTGAGTGGGACACAAGGGGTCAATCAGGAGAGTCTCTTTTCCTGGTGGTGGTCTTGGCAAGTGTCTCTGGCTTCTGTCTGGGTCACAGGGAATGTTTGCGGGGTGGTTCACCTTCTGCAGGGGGGGTGCTGGTGGCCTGTGGGTCATGTGGCGGGCCTCCTGGCCACTAGCAGCTGCGGAAGTGGAGGGATGTTCAGATGACTGGCTAGTGGTAGGGGCCCGCAGGTGTGCTGTTGCCTCCCTCATGATGTTGGCCATGTATGCCAGCACCCCTGCTATGGAGATCAGGGTGGTGTTGATGGCCTGCAAGTCCTCCCTGCTCCCCTGATACTGTCCCTCCTGCAGCCACCTGTTCTCCTGCACGTTGTCTAGGATCTGGCCCATTGTGTCCTAGGAAATGTTGGTAGGCTTCCAGGATCTCAGTGAGTGCCTCCTGGAGAGTCGGTTCCCTGGGCCTGTCCTCCCCCGGTGCACAGCAGTCCTCCCAGTGTCCCTGTTGGCCTGTGCCTCTGTCCCCTGAACCATGTGACCACTGCCATTGACCACAGGTCCCTTGTTCTTAGGTGCTGTCCCACGGCGTTGACCCTGTCCACGATTCTCCGCCATAGCTTCATCCTCCTTGCTATAGATATATGCTGTACCTGTGCTCCAAAGAGCTGTGGCTCTACCCTGATAATTTCTTCCACTATGACCATTAACTCCTCCTCAGTGAAACGCGGGTGCCTTTGTGGTGCCATGGGTGTTGGATGATGTGTGTTGGTGAGGGTGTGTTGGGTTATGTGGTGGGTTGTGTGATGTGGATTGCGTGAGGGGTGTATGGGTGTGAGTGGTGTGTGTGTCTAGTTGTCTCTGTGTTCTTCTTCTCAGTCTCCTGGTGGCAATTGTTGTATGTAAGGGGTTGTGGGTAATGTGGGTGTGTGTTTTATAATGGTGTGGGTGTGGTGTGTGTATGGGTGTCAGGTGTGTGTATTTGGTATTGTCCAATGTAGGGTTGTTTTGCATGTGGGTGGCCCTTCTGAGCGTGGCGGTATGTACCACCAATGGTTTACCGCTGTTGAATGTCCACTGTGGTGATTCATGGTTCATAATGTGATGGGCATTGTTTTCTTGGTGTAAAGATATGGGTTTTGGGACCCCCAGTTTATCACTGCCCTTTGGGCTGGCAGATTTGCGTATGTGGCTCTATTCTGTCGGATTGGTGTGTGTGTGTGTCATAATATGGTGACCGAATATTTGCCAGCGCAGTGGTAAGTTGGTGGCAGTCAGCTCAGCGGTAAGCGGGATTTACCGCCAATGTCATAATGAGAGCCTAAGTGTCTATGAAAATTGTTATGCATTACCTCTCATTTTCCAGCAGCATTGAATTTGTCTAATTGAATATCTAGAATACAGCTAAAATCTCTGCAAAAAATCCTCACTTGTCAAATTTAGTGTTAGAAATGGGGTTTTTGGTTGGCAGTCAGGTAACCCCTGTCCAAGCAAGGACCCTCACTCTAGTCAGGGTAAGTCGCACACAATCCAAATTATCCTGTGCCCACCCTATGGTAGTTTGGCACTGAGCAGTCAGGCTTACCTTAGAAGGCAATGTGTAAAGTATTTGCACAATAAATCATACAATAACACCATATAGCACCACAAAAATACACCAGTGTTTAGAAAAATATGTAATATTTATCTGATAAGATGCAGGTCAAAAACAATTCAAATGCAATGAATATATGTTGAGATATCACTGTAAAAGAGATATAAAGTGTCTTAAGTATTTAAAAAGCAATCAAAGCTCTTTCAAGCACAAAGTACCTAGTTCACGTGCAACATCTCCGCAAGGAACTGCAGAGGAGATGCCTGGACACAAAGGGGTGTACGTCGATTTCTCGGGCCGCACCCGGTGATGCGTAGTTTATTTTTCACGCAGGGATGTCTGTGCCTCGATTTCCGGCACTCGGTCGTGGATCCTCTTCGGGCTGCTGGGTTTTCGGCCACACCCTTGGGATGATGCATGGATTTCCTGCGCTGGCAGGATGAAGTCACAGGAGCTGCGTCGATTCGGTGGGTGTTGAGTCGAATTTTCTACCGCACGGCAGGCGCTGCATCGATTCTTTGATGGAAGTCGGGCTGCGTCATTCCGGTTCGGCTGTGCGTTGATCCGGTGGGCCGTGTGTGAATTTCTGCTCGCTACGCTGGCGCTGCGTCGATCTTCTCGATGCGAAGTCGGGCTGTGTCGTTCCGGTTCGGCGTGGGGTGAAATTTTCACTGCGGTGCAGGCCGTGCATCGTTTCTTGCAGGCTGTGCATCGAATTTCGCCGCACAAGGAGTCCTTCTTGTAGAGATGAAGTCTTTTTGGTCCTGAGACTTCAAGGAACAAGAGGCAAGCTCTATCCAAGCCCTTGGAGAGCACATCTTCACCACAGCCAGAGAGCAGCAAGGCAGCAGGGCAACAGCAAGGCAGCAGTCCTTCACAGAAAGCAGACAGGTGAGTCCTTTGAGCAGCCAGGCAGGTCTTCTTGGCAGGATGCAGGATCTGGTTCAGGTTCTGTTCTCCAGGAAGTGTCTAAAGTCTATGGTTTTGGGTGCTCTTCTTATACCCATTTTGGTCTTTGAAGTATGCTTACTTCAAAGGAAAGTTTCACTTGTTTGTGAAATCCTGCCTTGCCCAGGCAAGGACTCAGACACACCAGGTGGTTGGAGAATGCATTGTGTGAGGGCAAGCATAGCCTTTTCAGGTGCAAGTGACCACTCCACCCCTCCCTCCTAGCACAGATGGCTCATCAGGTTATGCAGGCTACACCCCATCCCCCTTTGTGTCACTGTCTGGAGAGAGGTGCAAACAGCTCAACTGTCAAACTAACCCAGACAGGGAATCTAAAAACAGGCAGTCGCAAACATGGTTTAAGCAATAAAACGCCCACTTTCTAAAAGTGGCATTTTCAAACACACAATCTCAAAACCAACTTTACTAAAAGATGTGTTTTTAAATTGTGAGTTCAGAGGTCCCAAACTCCACATGTCTATCTGCTCCCAAGGGGAATCTACGCGTTAATCATGTTTAAAGGCAGTCCCCAGGTTAACCTATGAGAGAGATAGGCCTTGCAACAGTGAAAACCGAATTTGGCAGTATTTCACTGTCAGGACATATAAAACACATTAGTATATGTCCTACCTTAACCATACACTGCACCCTGACCATGGTGCTACCTAGGGCCTACCTTAGGGTTGTCTTATATGTAGGAAAAGGGACGGGTTAGGCCTGGGAAGTGGGGACACTTGCCAAGTCAAATTTAAAGTTTAAAACTGCACATACAGACACTGCAGTGAGTGGCAGGTCTTAGACATGATTGCAGGGCTACTTATGTGGGTGGCACAACAAGTGCTGCAGGCCCACTACTAGCATTTGATTTACAGGCCCTGGGCACTTCCAGTGCACTTTACTAGGGACTTACCAGTAAATCAAATATGCCAATTGTTAGAAATGAAGTTTCAGGTTGGCTAGGGTATGCACCTCAGCCAGGCAGAACTTACCCACTCTAGTCAGAGCAAGGGAGTTACACGTCCAAGATAACCCCTGCTCACCCCCTTGGTAGTTTGGCATGAGCAGTCAGGCTTAACCCAGAGGCAATGTGTAAAGCGTTTGCACAACACACACAACACACCTGACGCAATATCCCCACCACAAAGGAAACACAACACCAGATTATATGAAAATATACTGTATGGTACACAAGGCAATTATCAGACCAAACATCACATATCAGTACTATTGTGCTACCTTAGCAGTTGTCAGAACGTTACACATTAGTTACTCTGCAAACTAGCAGTAGTCACACATAACACACAGGTTACTCAGTATTCTGCAACATAAGCAGTAGTCAGGAAAACACATATTACATCACAGCACTTGTCATAAGAATATCATAAAATGCCAATAGTAGGAACATTAGAAAACATATGGCAAGTTAGAAAAACATATTAGCAAGCATGTCCATAAAAGGAACATTTGCATACACATATGTAAAAACATCAAACGCAGGTAGGTAATATATGAATCAAACAAAGGTCTATAGAAAGAACTTTGGATTGCAACTATATTGGTCCTTTAAACAGTACCTGTTTGGATGAAGGCACCTCCAGTGCCTAGAAGGCGAACAATAGGGCCCCTGGCGCTCCTATGCGCAAAACGGGGGCCTCTGTTATACTCTGGGGTCAGAGGAGGGCGACATGCAACTCCTCTCTTTTATAGACAGGCCCCTCCGGGGACCGTGATTACTGGGGGCCCCCCAGGGCCTCAACCGGCCCTCACGAGGGGGGTCAAAGCCAGCAAAAACAACTTAGGGCAAGAGGGGGGCACCACACACCCCCTCTGGTTTAATGACAGGCCCCTCCCGGGACCTGTGATCTCTGGGGGCCCCCCCCCGGGCCTCCATTGGCCCTTCCACCAAGCTGTGGGGGGCACAATAATGCCCGTTTTACCTAACAGCAGAAAAGGAGTGTCCTGCTCCTAACGCAGAGGCCAGGGGGAAGGAGGCACTCCCCGCGCCTTCCCCTGGTCCTGCCGTGAAGCCACAAGAAGATCAGACCCCTCCTGCGGCCCGAGCAGACACTCGCCTGCACCCGATGCGGTGCGCGAGTGTTCTTCCAGGTTCCCCGGCTGCTGCAGTGATCTTATTTAAAGGGGCACAATGCAGCAAGGAGCCTACGAGCTCCCAAGGCTCCATAAGCGCGCTGCAATCAGCGCTATGGCAGCAGCAACCACGGAGAAGCACCCCTCGTGAAGAAATGGATGCAGGGGTCAGGGGCCACAGCACCCTGCCCCTGGGGAGCAGAATCTTGAGACAAGGTCCTCAGGTGGAGGGCCCAGCTACAGGCCAGCACAAGAGAAAGGCAGCAAGTGGTAAGTCCTTCACAGTGACCAGGCAGGTCACAGATCAGCACAGCAGCAGCAGTCCATGGCGGTTCCTGGTGAGTCCTTTCAGCCTTTGGTGTCCAGTTCCAAGATGATTCCAAGAGTCTCCAAATTGTGGGGAAAATTCCCCTGTACTTATAGTCAGTTCTTACAGTGTTTTACAATGGTAGGGAGAGGAGGTTCCAGCCAGTTACAACTGGTTCTGGGAGTGCCCCCTCTCTCCTTTCAGCACAGGCTCCAAATATCAGTGGGGGGTTAACAACCCTATTATGTGAGGCCAGGGCAGAGTCTTTACAAATGCAGGCGTGCCCTGCTTCTCCCTTCTCTCAGCCCAGGAAGACTATTCAGTATGCAGATGCACCTCTGTGACACCTCCACCCTCCCTGTGTACAGGCTGTCTGAAAAGTATGCACAAAGCCCCAACTGTCACTCTGCCCAGACGTGTATTGGAGTCAAGCTGCAAAACACCAGAGTCATAAGCACAGATAAATGCGCACTTTCTAGAAGTGGCATTTCTGTGATAGTAATAAAAAATACACCCACACCAGTAAGCAGCATTTATTATCACCATCACAACCATACCAAACACGCCTACGCTACCCCTCATAAATCAGACAATACCCCTTACACATAAGGCAGGGCATTTCTAATGCAATCCTATGAGAAGGCAGCACTCACAGCAGTGAGACACCAGTTAGGCTGTTTGTCACTACCAGGACAGGCCACGCAACTTGGCACATGTCCTGCCTTTCTACATACATGGCACCTTGCCCATATGGCTAGCTAGGGCGTACCATAGGGGTGACTTACATGTAGTAAAAGGGGAGTTCTGGGCCTGGCAAGTAAGTTTAGATGCCAGGTCCCTGTGGCAGAAAACTGCTACACAGGCTCTGCGCTAGCAGGCCTGAGACAGGTTTGAAAGTCTACTTCAGTGGGTGGTGCAAGCAGCGCTGCAGGCCCACTAGTAGTATTTAATTTACAGGCCCTGGGTATAGAGATACCACTGTACAAGGGACTTATAGGTAAATTAAATATGCCAATTAGGTATAAGCCAATCTTACCAACTTTAGATGGGAGAGCACCTGCACTTTAGCACTGGTCAGCAGTGAAAAAGTGCTCAGAGTCCTAGAGCCAACAGCGAGAGGTCAGAAAAACCAGGAGGAAGGAGGCAAAAAGACTGGGGATGACCCTGCGTAAGGCAAAAAGTCCAACACCAATCATGGATAAACCAATCAACAGTACAATTTACACAGAGAGCATATGCACTTTAGTACTGGTTAGCAGTGGTAAAGTGCTCAGAGTTCTAAAGCAAACAAAAACAGGTCAGGAAAAATAGGAGGCAGGAGGCAAAAAGTTTGGGGATGACCCTGCAAAAAGGGCCAGGTCCAACATTTAGTATATCCATTGATATGAAGTATGTAGAATCATCAAAGTTAAGAGCATGTAGTTAAAAAAATGTTTTTTTTCCGTTTTTTTTTCGTTTTTGCGCCATAACCCATGAAAATATCCTTTTCACATCTCTAAATAAAACAATTGTTAAAGATGGTTACAAATTTTGATGGAGACATCTTTTTTCTGCAGGAGCTGAAGAGCTCACTGCCTTCATATATTTTATAGTGGTATGCCATGTTATAAATCTACCAGAAAAGTATCTCTTTGTTTCTGTGATCGGTTTCTTTAAACATGATAGATAAGATTTGACTTATCCTACTACAGAAAAAAGGCCATTCCCTTTTATTGTGGTTCTTCATACCAGGAACATTCTAGCTCCCAATTTTGCTGGGCTGCTCAAAATTCTCTGAGCATCCAATTTCATATATGACCATTTCCATCACCTAGTGCTATGCAGGATCTCCTTCTACCAGAATTCAGATTGAACAATGCAAGTTCTAGAGTTCTAGCAGCAGGTGAGTGAACAGCTAACTGCGGATAATAAAAGCAAAGCTTTAGATGCAAAAAAGAGCCTTGCTTGTTTCGAAAGCATTTAGAAATTCTGACATAAATCCAATCTCCGAGGAATATTCGTGGCAGAAAATGGTCAGGATATAAGTGTTTATTGAAATGCCTATGTGTAGAAGGCTCGGCGATACAGAGGACTCTGACTCGTATGTTAAGGGAGTTCCCGAAGGGAAAAATTAATAATTTTATTTGTTTTTTTAGTGCGAAGATAATAATTAAGATAGCAATACAGTTTTCTTCTATTCGGGTCCTTTTTATTGGAGGTGCTTCCGTTAAGGTCCTGCTGCCTTAATAGTCCTTAATGTTCTGTTTTCCCTAGGTTGGGACGGTCTTCGGACGGCATCTTCCCGGCTCCTTTTCCAGCGGGGTCTCGGAAAACAAGAAGACAAGACCAGGTAAGTGGTGAGGAATGGGGTTGTCGTCTTGAGTTAGTACACGTGCGGAGGGAGATGGAAGGAAACTCTGGGGTTGGTGTGTTAGGTTAGTGCAGGTATAGGGGAGGGTTCAATAATATCTATGTAAGGCTGGTGGCAGGGAGGTGGGTTGGTCAGTGTTTTTCCCAGGTCCCCGGTGCTCAGTCCAACCTGTCCTCTTCCCCTATTCCCTCCCCGTTGTTCCTTTTCTCTCCTTCCTCTCCCTTTGTGCCCTCACGTCCTGTAGTTCCCTTATGTCGATGTCCCTTTAACAGGGATCGTACCTTGAAAAGCCACGACCCTCCTGGGTCGTGGCGGGGCTTGACTTCTTTCTCGGTGTCTTTTCCGGCTCCGTGATTCGGGCTGGTTGTCTCTCCAAATTGCGGTGTTCTCTTTTCGGCGCGTCTCCTCCTCGTCCTGCTCTCCTCCGGCTTCTCTCTCCCCTGTGTGGAAGTCCGTTGTCTCTTTTTCTTTTTCGGCGACCCGGAAATCCGGGGCCGATGTAACGTCCCGCCTCCACGCGTCTCCCTGAAGACACGGGACGGGATCAGATGAGGCGCGCGATCAGCGCCATTCTAAGGTATCCGTAGACGAGGTGGACGACACCCGTCTACACTATGTTTCCTCTTTTCTCTCCCTCCGCTAGTTCTCCATGTCTCTCTTCTTCTCTATATGGTTCTTTATTCTCCCCCTTTTTCCTTTGTTTTGGTCACACTCTCTCACTTTTGCCTTATTGTTTATGCTGTTTCCTTTCTCTTCCTTTACATTTTTTCTCAGACTTGCCTTTGATCAGTCCTTACTCCCTCCCTTTTAATCTCCTCATTATCTTTCATGTTTTCCATCTGTATTACATCATCAGTGGGTACTCTCATCGTACTCTCATCCACCCCTTCAACATTTCTCCTTTCATTTATCCCCTCCTCATCTCTTGCTTGTATACCTTTGTCTGTCTAGGTTATCACTCTCCATAACAATCTTCCTTTCATTTTATCAACTACACCTCATCTTGTGTCTTTTTCACTTTTTCTCCATTTACTTGCTTCCTGTCTCTCTCTTTAATTCCCTCTTTAGCCAAAATCCTTTCTACTTACTTCTGCTTAAAGATCACAGAACATGCAGAAATCACACTGTGAATACAGGTACACATGCTTTGTGAAATGCCCATGCTACGTTCTGCTGGATCTTAAAGCATGGGAGTAGTCAATGGCACAGACTACCAATGGAGGGTAAAGGATGAAGGAGGACTGATTTTATGACAACCATGGAAAGGTACAAAATAAATTGTGCTTTTCATTGTTATCATTATTAACTGTTTCTCTATATTCCTAATATTTTTCAGTTCTCCATTTTGTATATTTTATGAGCTCAATTAGTAGTTAGGGGACACAATTACGGGACAAGGGGCAAAAGCTGATACTTTACCCCATTATCATCTAACCTCTGCTTTGTAGATGTCTATTGTACAAAGAATCAGTCTTGAAATTTGTGAAGTAAGATTCGAAAGGAAATGAAGATTTGACACTTTCCTAATGCTTAAACCTAAAGAGAACTAATCCTTGCAGACTACAAAAGTGTGCTTATAAACATGTAGAAAAAAGAGAATATGAGTTGTTGAGATTTGAGGAATCCATGGCAGATGTTCTAGGTGAATCACCTTATAGAATTGAGCAACAACTGTCTGCTTGTAACCTCTGAAGAATCAGGGTAATTTTGCATGATTTGTGAGCCCTGTGAGGGCTGGTTGGGGCCTTGCTGGTGCTGAGAGCCCCCTCATCCCCTAACTAACTGTCGGTATTGGACAACATGATCTCACCTGAGTGGGAAGTGACACTATGGGCCCCAGAGACTGTGCATATGGGCAAACTGCGAGGCCGCATGAGAAGCATAGGGTCGGCCAAAGTAAAGGAAGCCATACAACCCCTACTTAAATAGGTGCATGCTGCACGGACACATTGCGGGGAAGTGCGGTGCCCTGCAAGAGGTGTCTGCTTCTCTGTCTTGTACTCCATTGTCCACAGTGAAAGTAGGATTTATTGCTCACTTACCTCGCCCCACCTATACTAAAGGGCCTTGTGCGCCTGCCGATTGCCTACATCCCTCAACACTAGATGGTGCTATGGGACCAACATGTGTGGAGGAACAGGAAGCCCCCCTGGGGACTACAATTGCAGTAATGGGGGAGTCGCACAAGTCATTCTGTGTTTGGGGGTACATTCTTGTGACTGGGGGACTCACAGGTGAATGAAGAAGGACCATTGACTACTGGAGAGGCACAAGGGGAACTATAGCTGTCTTCTTGATATAGGGCATTTGGGTGCATATCAGTATCTAGAGATTCCCTGCCCTATGATGTGACTACATTGGCACACCTGATGGCAGGAGGGCAACTGTTGAGGGTGTGCCTGGGACCTGAATGCTGCACAGGCTGCAGAACTCCTATTGACCTGAAAACTCAGATGTGCTGATAACTCAAAGACCCTTGCCTGCGGGGTGATGGCATCAGAGGAGAGGCCCTTTGTGCTAGTAAGTGTGCTGACCCAAAAAGACTCTCCTTCTCCGGCTCCCTGATAGTGGTGGCTGAGCATGAAAACCCTGTTGCTTTCCTCCCTAGCCAAAGGTTGCAAGCCTGATTTCAACATAGGGAAAGCAGACAGGGGACAATAGTGCCCCACATTCAATTCTCGAAGAGTCACTAAGTTCCAATCTGACACCCTTGTGGACTCTGACCAGGACCCACAGCCCTTGAGTGCAACAGCTCTGGAGAATTCAGTAATGGCTATGCTGCAAAGCCTCCAACCGATTGATGGCAAAATATACCCTCTCTATCTATGGACCACAAGGCGGCCAAATTAGACAAAGAAACCACAAATAGAATGGCTGCAGAACAACGTCTCTCCAGTGCTGAAGATGAACTGCAGCCCATCACCTCAAAGTGCCTCAACATGGAAAAAGTGCTGGCAATGATACAAGCCAAGAATTAAGACCTGAAAGCACAGTCTCACCTCAATAATCTGATGATCACAGGAATGCCAGAATCCATCAATACATTGCCAATGGAACGCTTGTTGAGAACATGCTCCGGGATCTCTTTGGGGTGGAGAATCTGTCCGCCATGCTGGTGGTGGAGCACACACACAGATCTTTGATGGCTCGGTCTCCTCTGGAAACAAAACCGTGTCCCATTATAGCTAGACTCCTTAATTACAGAGATTAAGACATATTGCTCCATATTGCGTGAGAAAAGGGCGCAATACAATATCAAGGCAATGCTGTAGCATTCTTTCCTGACTTCACACTGGTGGTCCACAGAGAATTTGATCCGGTGAAAAAGAAACTGCAACAACTAGGGATCACATATGCCATGCTCTATCCTGCCAGGCTATGTGTTCACCACCTCGGATCGCAAAAGATACTGATGACTCCCAAGACAGCGCTGGCCAATGTAAAAACTCTCACCTCACCCCGCAGAGCCTAAACAACTTAGAATCTAGATTACCCAGATGATTGACTCTGCCAATGTCTGTACACTTGGATTCCACAGTGGCACCACACACATGCATGGCCACAGACCTGTTGCCCCAGGAACATGAAATGGAGAAGGCTCTTCCACAGCATGGACACTGGTGAACTGCGTACAATAGTCACTAATTGACATTGCATCTGAACCTTTTGTCTGCAAAGGGCAGCTGACAAACTGTTTCAGGTGACCTTCACTGCTGTGTAAAGATCTAGCTCTGATGACTGTGCTGGGTCGTACAATTTTCCATGCACTACACCTTAACACAGCCAAGTCTGAAATGTTCCTAGCCTCCTCTGCCCACAGGGGTTGTTTGGAGCCACTGGTTGCCCCTAAGTGGGTGCACCCCAAATGTTTTTTTGTTCTAGTAAGAGGCTGGTGGTTGTGTCTTGTAATGTGTGTCATACTGATCTCTGTCAATCAATGATGTTTTTGTATGCAGATATCTTAATATGTTTGGATTGCTAAATTGGGTGGGGTGGATGTTTCTGTTTTATCTTCACTGTGCTGTCAACCACTACCCACATGCAATATACCATGAGAATATGGAGAATGTGAGACTTTGGAGCAGAGTATTCCAGACCTGTAATGGCTCCCAGTAAAGGGCAACTAACATTATTAACTTGAAATGTTCGTAGGTTGAATAACCCAAGGAAAGACAGACACTAGAGTACTTACATAGAAACCATGTTCAAATTGCCCTCCTTCAGGAGATGCATCTCGCTAAGCACACAGAAAGTAGTGTTGGGGCTTGAGGGGTGGGTACTCGGGTAGCTTCCTCCCATTCCTCATACTCTGGAGGGGTATTAATCTTAATAAAGAAAGGTGTTCCATTCACATCTAACTTTCTGAAAACGGATGACTTGGGGACCTTTGAACTGATACAAGGCAGACAATATGGCACCTTGATCACTCTGAGAGCGACATAAATCCAAACACAGATGATCCTGAATTTTACACATTCCTATGGCTCCAATTACACACATTACTACCTGCAGCCATCATATGAGGGGGAGATCTTAATGAATATCTGGACCCAATGCTTGATTTGTGTGCTACTGGCAATTGGCAGGGTAAACAATCTGCTTGAGTACTGTGGAAGGGAACGGAAGACAGGGGTCTGGTGAATTTGTGGTGACTGTGAAACCCAGAAGGTAGGGAAGGTAGGTTTATCTCCTCTGCCAATGGCACATCGTCTAGATTAGATTAATGGTTGGTGACCAGGGAGGTTAGCACCTGGGTGACTGTAGTACAACACATGCCGAGCACACTACTCGATCATGGACTGATGCGGATAGTGGTGGAGTTACCAACATATGTCCCTGCACCGTTTTCCTGGCAGCTCCAACCTACAGATTTGCATGATCCTGTGTTTAGGAATGAGCTGCGAGTGGCTATTCTTGATAATTTTAAAAATAATGTAGGTTCAGAGGAGGAAGCTGACACTCTTTGGGAGCCGTTAAAGGTCAACATCGGGGGGTATTCATCAGCATGCAAACAAGGGTGCTACATGCCTTACGCACACAACTACAGACAATAGAACATAACATTCAGAATCCAGAAGCCCAATATGAGACTGCACCTGGTTCCCACATCCTAGCCGCAATACGTAATCAAATTACAGCCTACAAAGCCATAGCAGCGCAAGAGGTGTGCCATCTCTCTAAGAAGCACACTGCAAGATCATACAGAGAAGAAGGTAAACCTGGTAGAAACCTAGCAGCCAAGCTCAAGGAACCCTGGGCACATATGCACATCACAAACTTGACCACCGGGATGGTTCGAGTGGCCGTGACACTCCCACCATACTTGCTGCATTCATGGACTATTACACTAACTTATTTTGGCAGCGTAGCTCGGCTTCAGAAGCAGATTGCTGACTACCTATAAGACTTAGTGCTGGCATGACTCTCAGGGGGACAACAAGACTACCTGATGCAGCCCCTTACTGTTGATGAGGTAAAAGAGGCTATATGCACCCAGTCAAATGGCAAAGCTCCAGGTGTAGATGGCCTTACCAGCAAATTTTATAAAACATTTGTGGGTATACTTGCCCCACATCTATTTGTCGTCTATGAAGAGGCATGTGCTAAACAGAGATTATCCCCTTCCTAAGAGAGAACCTCATCATTATCCTATTTAAACCAGATGAACCACCTGAGAAATGTGAGTCTTACAGACTGCTATTGTTAATTAATATAGATACTAAAATCATAGCAATAATACTGGCCACTCGGCTCACCCCTTCTTACTGGCATGATGTTGCCAGACCAGTTTGGTTTCATTCCTGCCTGAGCGACAGCTCATAACTAACATACTATTTTTGCACTTGTTCACCAGTTAGACCACTCCATGAAAGTTGTGGCTGTACTGCTAGATGCCACCTCTGCATTTGATTCTATAGAATAGACATACATGTTCACTGAACTCCGGCGCATGGGGGTCTTTCATATGTTTCTTCAGTGGATACAACTTCTGTATACTGATCCTTTGGTATGAGTAAGGGTTAATGGACATACATATGAACTGATGGACATATCAAAGGGCATGAGGCAGGGATGCCCACTTTCCCCGATCTGGTTTGCATTAGCCTTATAGCACTTGGTGTGCATAATAAGGCAGTGCCATGATGCAGCTGCACTGTACTTTCGTCAATGTCTACTCTCCTTCAGGTTATATGCAGATGATGTGGAGATCTATGTTTGGGACCTGCACATCTACCTAGGGTCAGTTATACAAGAGTACATTTGATACCAGCATTATTCTGGTTTAAGTATTAATTGGTCTAAATCCACAATTTTCTCCTTCACGCAAACCACATTTGCCATACCACTTGGACTTTCCACTGGAGTGGAGTACAGAACAGGTCAAGTACTTAAGGGTATGGGTGCACAGAGATCCAGATCTTGTGATCCAATATAACTATGGAAAAGCTATCTCAAAGCTTGAAGATCAAGTAGCCGGGTGGATCACGTGCCCCTGTTGCTGGCTGACAGAGTGGCATTATTGAAAATGATTGTACTCCCTACATTTTTATACTTGTTCATTAATATACCTATCATACTGACACAACAAATTTTCAAAACTCTCCGATTGCATATAATAACCTTAGCCTGGGTGGGAAAGCAACCAAGAATCGGTTGGGACACACTTACTTTGCCCTATGACCAGGGAGGGTTTGGTGCCCCAGATCTCAACCTGTACTATCTCTTTGCCCAAAAACAATTTGTGTCCTGCTGGCTGTACTCCCTGACATATATGCAGCACTTGGCAGTTGTAGTGAGGATGCACATACCATTTCCCTGACAGCCATCCTAACACATAGGAGGCAGTTAAAACCCTAGGAGGAGATAAATACCATCAACTGTACCACATAAGCATGGAGGGCCCTGGGCACCCGGGCTGATAAGCTCCCATTGTTTGCCACAATGCATCTGCTGAGCTATCATCCAAACCTCTCTGTCACACATGAAAAAGGGGTAATAAAACTCCTGGGGGAACACAGGCTGAAAACAATGAGGGATATATATCCCGGGGGAACATTTGCGGTACTAGTGGTCTTGCTGCAGCTCAAGCGGCAGGCCCTTCTCCCAGCTTTCACTTATTATCGGTTTCAGTCTGCCATTAAGGACTTGTATCCTCAGTTCCCTGCTGAACCCACAATGCTTAATGCACTACAAACCATACTCACTAGCACTACACCAAGAAAATTGTTACACATGTATGCACCATATCTCAGTGAGACAACCAGGTAGTAGCGTAACCGGCCGTAGAGAAATGGAATGCTATGTTGAATACATTGTTGAGCCCTATAGACAGGGGCTTCTGTTGTGCGTTTACAGGCATACTGACATCCAATTGTAAATTTGAGAATATACCATTTTAATTATCTACAGCAAATGTATTATACACCCCTAAGGATGTTCCATTATGAATTGCGGGTGGATGTCATGTGTGTTCAATGTGGAGCAGGGGAAGCAGATTTCCTGCACATGGCATTGAAATGTGCAAGGGTGGGCCATTTCTGGAAACAAGTGGTCCAGGCCATCACAGAGATGATACTGGAACCTGTGGAACGCATGCCTAGAATGTGTCTCCTTGGCCTGGTAAACATCTTCATCCAGTGAATCATAAACTGACGGCAGCTGCACTCTTAAAGAGTGTGGCAAAACATTGGGGAGGAAGTCTGTACCAACATTGGATCAATGGTTAAATGGCATGACATACTGCCAAGAGCAACTAGAACTGTATGCAGAGGAACTACCACAGTCCTCCTGGCCCAGTCCGTTGGGGGTCACAGCATATTTACTATATAGGTCCGCAGAAACCTAATGATACGTCAGAGACTGGTCATGTCATTATTAGATGACATCTTGCCACCTGGCATTTGTATGGAGATGATATGTGACATACATTTGACATTGTTGTATAGTACGTATTGACAGCCTTTCCGTTGTACTGTGGTGTATGTTCAAAACTTAATAAACAGAATTTAAACAACAAATGGACAACATATTTTATTATTAACAGTGTATAATGATAGGGATTGCCCTCACATTTAACGCTCCCAATAAGTAACATTAAAGTACTTGTAATCATAATCCAGATTACTTTGCCCTCCCACAAAACCCAACCCTTTACACCAGTTACCGCTGGTGAAATTTGAAAGTGGTCGGGCAAAAGACAAACTAATGATTTTGTGTGTGCATGCAAGCGAGCGTAACGAGTGAGCCCAACTATTCTCAGAGAGGTTTAGTGGGAATTTTCTCCAAGATACAATTTTAACAAATTGGGGTATATAGGAGCCATTTTCAGCGTTATTTCTGTGTTAAATGTACCAAAAATACAATTCTTATAGGCATTTACAAAGAAAAACTCACAAAATATTTTGTAGAATTTCTGATTTGGCAAGCATGTTTGACCCCGAAAAGAGATCAGGTAAGACAGTTCGGGATCTCCCTTTACAATACCAAACACATAACATAGGATATAGGCATCCACAAAGAGACACTTGCAATGTATGTCAATGTATTCAGACACTTCCTTTCCTGTATCACCTGGTCAGCGTTCATTGGAGAATCCCCAAATCATGTACAGTTGTGCACTCCGATATGAAGTAAGGAACACTAAAGCTCACTGTCCCAGTTGTCACTTTACTAAAATGTCCCTCTACCAATGGTCCAAAGTTTGGGGCCAAAACACACAGGGAATCTATAAGATGCACAAATGGGGAAGAATGCCTATGTTGGATTATGAAATTTGTGGAATGATATCTTCTCATTGTACTTTTTTCATGTGTTTTTTTTAATTCAATTTAAATTGTGTAATAGACATTTTGTCTATATAAACAACACACTAATATTGCACACACGTGTTTAAAATGCAGTACAGAACATTTAATACTAAACACACTTCATATATACAGTAGAAAGAATAAGAACCTGAAAACAGATTTACTATCAGGGTTAAATTGAGGGCAATTGCCATCTCAGAAAAAACAAATTCGAAAAATGTGATGGAGAAAAAATTTAATGATGTATTAGCATTTTCGTTTAAGCATGATGTGAACAATTAATGAGGTGCAATTTCCATCTTTTCAGTCAACGACAGCCTCATGATTGAGTGGGCAAATGCAAAACACTGGAGAGCATATTTATGAAGGTTTTGTGTTGCCCTTGGGCCGCGCAATGGGGTGCAAGGACGATACAAAACCTAAGTCGGATTCCTCAAGCCACACAAGGCCACCTTGGCTGGCCCTGCAAGGCTTGATAAATCCAGAGTAACACAGCACGAATCACTGCATTGCATTACTCTGCCCCAGGGATGCTTTCCATGGGTGGAACGTGGGTGTTCCTACAAATCCACCCATGGAATTTTGACGCATTTGCAGATTTACCAATACTGGGAAACTTGGGAATGCATCAAAATGCTGCCCCTCCCTAAGGGAGGCATAACAAGGAAAAATATCTTTATTTCTTCTTGTTTTTCCTCTTTCTATGTGTGCTGCATTTTGCAGCACACATAAAAAAAGGAAAACACCTCGTAGGATGGTTTTTGTGCAGGAAGGTGTTCATCCCTGCTCAAAAACAGTCCTGTCTGCAACCACTGCACAAGCATACCTGCGTAGGCTCTGGGCAGGAAAAAGGGCTCCAGCACAAGGAAGGGACAGGAGTGAGCCATATTATGTTAAATACGATGCATTCTTGCCCTTTAACATTGACACAGCGCAGCAAGGTGGCTTACTGTTCCACGTGAAAGCTACATAAATATAATACTTAGGTAGGACGGTCATATAGCCTGTCTCAAGGCACTAAGCAAAATTAATCAACATTAAAAGCCTTGATTGCAGAGCCACTCAGGCTTGTATAACTAATGATTTTTTACAAACTAATGATTTCTTACAACCAGATTTTTGGGTACTTTTGAACAAATTGAGGGCAAAGCAGCTTCGACTAGGAAGACACGGGATCAGCTCTCCTAGGCCCATGCTAGCGCAGGTGTATTAATAACAATTATTAATGAGTGTTCATGTTTTTAGAATAATAAGTTTGTGTAGAGAATATAATACTGTGGAAAAATAATGCATGCATTACGAAGAGTGGCCACCAATGTTCACAAAGTGCACTCACTAGTGAATTAATAATATGAAATTTTGAATATATGTTTGACTAATGTAGCAGTATGTCATATTAAAGTTTATGCAGTAAGCTTTAGCTTTATTAATTGTAGACCTTAACTTAGCGAGTGTCTTGGACTACTTGCCAGGCCTCATGTCAAGGCTGTATTTCTTATCGTTTCATAAAATGGCTGCCATAGAGAGTTAGACTGTGATTTGTATTGTATTGTTTAAATGTGCTCATAACGGAAGCTTTCTCATGAGAACCATCTGCCAGAAGATGATGCAACATTTTGTGTCTAATGCGTGTGAGACTGACTTTTTCCGGAGAAGAACAATGGAGATACTGACGGGAGTGGAAGCTGCAACAATATCGTTACCTGACAGGCCTGATGATGAGGACATTGCAAGACGAAACAATCAACGACATGTGAATGAAGTATTAGTAGAATTCATAGATTTGGAGTCTTAGTTTTATTGGACAAAATGTGAACATGCGTTTAACTGACCAATAGGGATTTGGGAAGTAGTTTTAGCAGTTTTGACTAAACGGGACGGCACTGAGAAGAGACAGACATTCTGCCTGTGCATTTTGCCTTAAGCATATTGCATTTGCCATAGTTTCATTGCCCATTATTTGCTGGCCGAAAGGTCAATATTTCATGTGCATCTTGACAAGAGACGTGTTTAACTTTAATGCTTAGAGACCTTCAGTTTTCTGAACTTAGATGCTGAATCCTGATGCCTTACTGATCGACTGATGTCCTGAGGATGAAGACTGACTCTGCTTGCTGATCCACACTGAGGATAGGTATTATGACCCAGACTGTTGATTATTATGCATAGGTTTTTTTATTTTTAGGTACCAACTGCACTGTTTTGATAGAGCCATAGTTAGATGTTTTCCCAAATTTGTGTTACTAAATTGTTTTGCATGAAGGCCAACATGCTGATACTAATCTGATGTTAGTTAAGGATTAATGCTTGATGAATTTCTCTCCTAAACTTAATGTGGGAAATCACTTCAACATAGTTGACTTTGTTACTGATCTACACCATAACTTTAGAATGTGTTATATATAGTTCAAGCTTTGATTAGATTATGTTTTTTCCGCTGCATTGGACAGCCAGTATTGTTTCTGTATGTGGTTCATTGGATATTGAGATGAATCTACATGGCCTTAGTATTGTTAATATAGGTTATTCATGACTGAAAAGTCATGGTGCATGACAATTACTGTCTCCATTGATTAATGATGTTATTGATTGATGCTGATTATTGATTATTGTATATTGATTATTGATTTTGTACTGGAGTTATGGTAAGAACATCTTAATTGCGAGTCAAAAGGTTCATCGACCTCTTCGCATCCTCTTAAGTAAGTTTACTTATTAAGGTCAGATGTGATAACACCCACAGTATCTGAAGGCTGTGATTCTTTGTTCAAATTATGCAATTTGAAATATTTTCAGCAACCCCCTCCTATATGCAGTTCCAACACCTCTCATGGTGCATATGTATGTTATCATTAGACCTCTGAAGATTGATGAAGCTGTGTCATGTTAACTTCCTTCCCAGTTGTAGGTTTACAAATGTCAGTCTTGGTCAATGGGCTTCACGTTGCCACCTATCGCACTGCTGCCTTCCAGCATGGGCTTCTCCAGTAACCTGTCAGTGAGGGCCTCAGCTTCTACACTGCTGGCATAATTTAACATGTCTCCCTCTCTGGCTACACCTACACCCGGTGTGACGGTCTGAAGCACAGGGAAACCTCCTCATATTGTATGCAGTGCTTAATTTGAGCCGGTGGTTTCCGGTGCAGGGCACCCGTGCTTATTTTTTAGGTCTGGCTCTTATTTTTCTGCCTCAAAAATTTGCTGGTGCAAAAGACACGTGAGTAAGAGAAAAATGAAAAAGCATCACAAAGGGAGAAAGCAGAAAGCTTTAAATGGAGTATAGAGGCCGAGAAGGCTTCAGGATTACACTGCCTCTGTATTCCGTGCTTGCAAATTTAATTGCTGCAGCCGCGTGCTTCAGAGAGGAGCTTTGGGCACCGACACGTTTTTATTTACAAATTAAGCACTGCTTCCATGCCGAGGTTTTCCGGCGAAACCTGGCTGCGAGAAGAGGTCTAAGTCTGTAAATAGACATGCACAGCCCACCTGTGTTAATATTATTCTAAGGGGGTTGAAGCAAGAGTGTGGAGGAAGATTTTTTAGGAGCCAAGGGTAGTTGACAGCTCTGTTCAGGTGCCACTTTAGAGATGGGGCTGCTGTCCTTGCAGTGGACGCTGCGGAATGAGATTTGGCAGTCTCTGACTTGGGATGCCGACACCAAACCACCCTCGTATGTAGTAAAATAATAGGGCAAAATACAGCTGTCCACACCGGACTTTTAAAAAGTAGCTAGATATATGAGAGGTAGTCGAACTGATCTAATGCTACAAACTGACTTGACAATAGTCGTGGCTCGCTGCGCTCACAAGGGATGGGGCGGGTGCTGTGCACAGTGGGATGGAGGTGGGAGGGGGTAAAATGTAATAAAAAAATTGAATAAATAAAAAACGTACCTGATCTGCTGCCGCTCCTCTTTCTCCCATTGCTGCAGGCACAGGCTCCCAGCCTGCCCTGCAGCCAAACCTGACACTGCTCAGAGCAGCGTCAGGATTGGCTGGCGGCGCCCAGCCATGGTGCTCCCAGGCAGACTGAGAGTCCGTGCCTGCTCTCTCCAGCCCAGCAACACAGTGCCAGACTGGAGAGAGCCTACTGCGTATTTGTGTTTGGCCGACCGGAGACGGCCAGCTAAACAGACATGCACAATGAGGGGAGTGCACAGTGCACTCCTCTCATTCTCGTCATCCCCAATGCCCCATCCCTTTAACAAATGAAATGATAATAAACATGGTTTATTATTGTTTCATTTGTTAAACGATTTGAAGCGGCTGCTGCTTGCGGGGGGTGATGCTCCTCTGTCCTAAAGGAGGATCCACCGCTGCTTGACTCATCTTAAAAAGCCTAATTGCTCCAGTGTGTCACAGAACGGGGGCTGCTGCACCCACTGAAGGAATGATCTGGAGCTGGAACTGAAGGAGGAAATATGTACATGCTACTGCCTGTTCTCTTGTATTTTTTTTTTTTCCAGATTCGTTGAAGCTCCTGGTGTGACACTGAAGAGGATACACAGGAGTTTTGTTGTTGCGGCATGCCCATAATAATCACAGGATGTTGAGCTGATGCCTGAGACTCGACCTGGTTTACCACTCCAAAGTTATCAGCTCCAGAGCAGGCATCATATTTTGAAGGAGAAACACTCGGACTGTAATGTGGCACCTCACATCCCCTCCTCCAAAATAAGTTACCTACTCCTGAACACTTACCCCTGCCCTTGGACCTTTGCCACTCCTTCAGCTGTTAGTGTGGCGTATATGCAGGAGGACTGCAGTGCACACTACCAGTCACGAAGTGCTCTAACACATACACGAAGCACACAGAAACATGCACTGTGTATCTGTTTACAGTATGCTCTAGGCCCATGTGACCCAAGCTCACAGAATCACGAGTTGTGCGCCTCATGATTGTGACGTGAGGTTATATGTCCGCAGCGTCAGGAGATTGACAAGCAGACCCAGGAGTCCAGGGCTAATGCTCTACATGCACGGGGACTGCTTTTAACTATGAAGCTGATTTGAGTCATCAGTGGGTGGTCCCTGAGGACCCCTGTGTATTGCTGGTCAAAGCTGGTGCCATATCAGCCGTTTGTCTGCTAAATTCACCCATGGGCAGGCAGCACATGCACAACAGTGCATGTGCCTCCTTAAACTGCCTGGCTTCCTGACTTGTTACTGTCAGAGGGCGCAACACAGACAGGAGGCCAGGCATTGTTATAAATAAAATGTGGATGGTAATTGCTCCTTGCAATTGCCATACACATAACTCAGAATATTAGGAGGGCAAAGCCCCTGCGCCCAGCAGCAGTGGCTGCTGCTGTTTCAGAGCAGGTATTGTGCGCACCTCTGCCAGTACCTGTGAGTACATATTGCTGCCGGAGTTATTATTTGCCCCGAGGCCTAACTGACATGCTTACTACGCTCAAAGTGAGAATATCGTAAAGTAAATGAGATTACTTGTTCGAACCAGCAAATGGATTTTGCGTTAATGGATAAAAGCCAAGTCAGTGGCAATTAAAAAAAAAAAAAAGCCAGCATGATCATCATGTACCCCTGAAGAAGAAGACAAGTGCTTTACCTGAAATCAAGCAGCCTATATTTTTCGAATACAAAAGTAGTACAAATAAATAATTAAACATAAATAAATTGTACCCAGGAGCGGGCAAAGTATGTCTTACACCCACTTATAAGTGGGAATGATGCTGCCTTCATGCAATGGGTGGATGGTATGAGTGACTTTGCATATTTTTGTCATTCTCCTGCTGTGAATAAGCATTGCTAATACCCTGTCTTCCCTTTGAAGTGTGCAATATTTGATGATGGAAATAGATTACAGTATACTAGATCTCACAAAAGGCAAAAAGTAATTTATTTCGACCGAAGGTCATAAAAGTCACATACAAACACAACATATGTAAAAAGCACAATTCATTTCAACAAAAATGTATTTACATACAAGCATTGTGGCTAGAATAAAACAGACCAATGGTGGATAGCACAATTGTGAGCGAACCTCAGACTAAAACCTATCCCGGTCCGCCATGTCAGTCGGAGGCGTTCAAACCTAATACCAACCGTGGACCAGACAATTTCCCCAGTGGCCTTCAACAATCTAATCCCAGAATTCCCCAAAAGGGGAGCTCTAGGCATTGTCACAGACAGATTTGAGAGAGGCATTGTGATATCCCCTCAAATGTTTCTTAGGGCAGTATAATAAAAAATAAAAAAATGGTTAAGAACTGATTAGCGATTATGCACAAACCATTATGCAGGAAACATTGTACCACAAAGTAATTACAAATCCTGAAGCCAATGAACACAGCAGACTCATAAAGTGCGCACCTATCCCTATTTATCTCCAGCTAGGTTCTAGACAAAATATTGAATTGTTCTCTGTGTGCACCTCAACCAAACACCTGCTGCTAAGGTGTAACCCTTTTTATAAAAAAAGGAAAAAAACATTCAAAAAACATAATGGTGGTGCACCACTTAATCAATCAATCAATCATTAAATTTATAAAGTGCGCTATGTACCCTTTAGGGTTTCAAAGCGCTGAGGGGGGGGGGCAGCTGCTATTGGTCGAAGAGCCAGGTCTTGAGGAGTCTCCTGAAGGTGAGGAGGACCTGGGTCTGGCGCAGGGGGGTCGGGAGGGAGTTCCAGGTCTTGGCGGCGAGGTAGGAGAAGGATCTGCCGCCGGAGGTCTTGCGTTGGAATCGGGGAACGATGGCGAGGATGAGGTTGGCAGAGCGGAGTTGGCGGGAGGGGACGTAGAAGTTGAGTCTGTTGTTCAGGTAGGCGGGTCCGGCGTTGTGTAGTGCTTTGTGCGCGTGAGTGAGGAATTTAAAGGTGATCCTCTTGTCCACGGGGAGCCAGTGGAGGTCCTTTAGGTGGTGGGAGATGTGGCATCGGCGGGGTATGTCGAGGATCAGGCGGGCGGATGCGTTCTGGATGCGTTGGAGTCGTTGGATGTCTTTTGCTGGGATGCCTGTGTAGAGTGCGTTGCCGTAGTCAAGTCTGCTACTGACGAGGGCCTGGGTCACCGTTTTTCTGGTTTCCGTCGGGATCCACTTGTAGATTCTACGGAGCATGCAAAGGGTGTTGAAGCAGGAGGAGGAGACTGCGTTGACCTGTTTGGACATGGTGAGGGCGGAGTCAAGGATGAAGCCGAGGTTGCGTGCGTGGTTGGCTGGAGTAGGGGGGGGTCCCAGCACGGTGGGCCACCAGGAGTCGTCCCAGGCCGAGGGGGTGCGTCCGAGGATGAGGACTTCCGTCTTGTCAGAGTTTAATTTCAGGTGGCTGTTTCTCATCCACTCGGCGATGGATTTCAATCCCTCATGGAGGTTGGCTTTGGAGGTGTGTGGGTCATTGGTGAGGGAGAGGATGAGCTGGGTGTCGTCGGCGTAGGAGAGGATGCTGAGTTTGTGCTGACGGGCCAGTTGTGCGAGGGGTGCCATGTAGACGTTGAACAGCGTTGGGCTTAGCAAGGAGCCTTGGGGGACGCCGCAGATGAGGTTGGTGGCTTCGGAGCGATAGGGTGAGAGTCGGACTCTCTGGGTTCTGCCGGAGAGGAATGAGGAGATCCAGTTGAGGGCTTTGTCTTGTATTCCGGCTTCGTGGAGACGAGTTAGTAGGGTGCGGTGGCAGACCGTATCGAAGGCAGCGGAGAGGTCTAGGAGGATGAGGGCTGAAGTTTTGCCGTTGTCCATTTGCTGTGTGATGTCATCTGTGGCGGCAAGGAGCGCAGTCTCGGTGCTGTGATTGCGTCTGAATCCAGATTGGGAGGGGTCTAGGATGGAGTTGTCCTCGAGGTAGTGGGTGAGCTGGGCATTGACGATCTTCTCAATGACCTTTGCTCGGAAGGGGAGGAGGGAGATCGGGCGGAAGTTTTTGAGGTTGTTGAGGTCAGCCTTGGGTTTCTTGAGGAGGGCTTGGATGTCGGCGTGCTTCCAGCTGTCCGGGAAGGTGGCAGTATCGAAGGATAGGTTGATGATCTTACGAAGTTGGGGGGCGATGGTGGAGTCGACTTTGTTGTAGACGTGGTGTGGGCAGGGGTCTGAGGGGGATCCTGAGTGTATGGAGTTCATGGTCTTTCGGGTTTTGGCCTCATCTACGTGGGTCCAGGTGGTGAGGCGGTCGGCATAGGAGGAGTTGTCGGGGGTGGGGTCTGGCGGAGGTGTGGTGTTGAGGCTGTCGTGGATGGCGGCGATTTTCTGGTAAAAGAAGGTGGAGAGTGCTTCGCAGAGTTTCTGGGATGGTGGGACATCGTTGACATTGGCGCTGGGGTTGGAGAGCACCTTCATGATGCAGAAGAGCTCCTTGCTGTCGTGTGCGTTGTTGTTTAGGCGTTCTGTGAAGTGGGAGCGTTTGGCGAGTCGGATAAGTTGGTGGTGCTTGCGGGTGGCTTCCTTGTGGGTTGCCAGGCTGTCGGGTGTGCGCTCGAGAAGCCATTTTTTCTTAAGTTTCTGGCAGGTGCGTTTGGAGGTGATCAGTTCGTCTGTGAACCAGGCTGCTTTTTTCTTTTCTTGGTTGACGGTGGGCCTCTTGAGTGGTGCGAGGGTGTTGGCGCAGTTGAGTATCCACTGTTGGAGGTTGATGGCGGCGGAGTCCGGGTCGGTAGGGTCGGTCGGCGGGTTCTTGGCGAGGGTGCTGGTTAGTTGGTCCTCAGTGACTTTGTCCAAGCGGCGGTAGTGGGGTGAGGTGGTGTTCGGTGTGTTTCTTGAATGTGAAGTGGACCCAGTGGTGGTCGGTCCAGTGGAGTTCGGTGGTGTGGCTGAAGGAGATGTGGTTGATTGCAGTGAAGAGTGGGTCTAGAGTGTGAACGTCGATGTGGGTGGGTGTGTTGACCAGTTGTCTGAGTCCGAGGTTGGAGAGGTTGGTGGCCAGTGATGCGGTGTTGGCGTCGTTGTTGTTCTCCAGGTGGAAGCTGAGGTCTCCAAGGAGGATTTAGTCCGTTGAGGCGAGGGCGTGGGTGCTTGCGATGTCGGAAATGGTGTCACTGAAGGGGGCTCTTTGTCCTGGAGGTCGGTATATGAGAGTTCCTCTGAGGGTAGTGTTGGGGTCCGTGTGGATCTGGAAGTGAAGGTGTTCAGCTGTCTTGAGGGTGTCGTCCGTGTGGGTGTGGATCTTGAGGGTAGATTTGTGGACGATGGCTATTCCTCCACCGATTCCGTTGGTGTGATCTCTTCTGGTGATCTTGTAGCCGTCAGGGATGGCGATGGCGATGTCTGGGGCCGAGGAGTCGTTCCACCAGGTTCCGGTCAGGAAGGCTACGTCTGGGGCGGTGGTGTCGAGCAGGTCCCAGAGCTCGATGGCGTGCTTTCGTGCGGAGCGTGTGTTGAGGAGGATGCAGTGGAGGTGGTTGGTGTTGGTTGTTGCAGGCTTCCTTGTTCTGTTACAGGTGAAGTTCCAGGTGCGGCAGGAGAAGGGTCCTTTGGTGTGCTTCGGAGTGGCCTGGAAGCAGGCTGTGGAGGAGCCAGGCTTGAGGGCGAGGAGTTCGCTGGCCGAGTAGCGAAGGCTGGTGGTGCACGGGGCGTGCGGACCAGGGGGGGTGGTGCTGGGCGCGGTCCAGTCGCGGACAGGCGCAGACGGGCGCAGACGGGCTTGCCTCTGGCGTGCCTCTGGCGCGCCCGCTGCGCGGATGCGCAGCACCAGCCATTAAGAAGGGAGGGGGGAGGGAGGAGCAGCTGGGAGGCGGGAGGGAGTGGCAAATAGGGGCGCGAGGGGGGCGGGCCGCAGGGAGGCAGCGGCAGGGGAAGCGGCAAGGGGGAGCGCCTAAGGGGCGAAAAACCAGGTAAAAAAGGCACAAAAGTGAACGATAAGCACAAGTCAAAAACAGTCACAAATACGCTAAAAAGGCACAAAGGGGTAACTATGGGGAAAGACGATTAAGGAATCAGTCAAGGGATTAGTATTGGGAAATAGGAAGATATTGAGAGATAATTATACACGGTATACTACCACTCCTGTGGGGAAGATTGCAGTTAACACATTTTAAACAATATTTAGCATCCACCAGACTTAGAATGCGTATTATGGAGGACACACAGTTCAAAACTAGTGATGACTGACTATCATTCATGGGTGGAGATACTATAATTCAAGGTCAGTCTAGTACATCTCCCAGATGCTCCAGATCACCCAAACATTAAAAAACAGACTTAGCTAAGCTCTCATGTACACCATATTAATAACTGTACATTTGCCACTTAAGTCACTAGATTTTATGATTTCAAATTAAACACCTGTTTCTAGTCCTAAAGGACATCCTCTTGGTTGTTATGGTCCCGCAGTGCAGATTTTCTTTTCTTCTGGGAAGACTCTCAATGAGAAAAGGAGAGAAGGGCACATTTTGAAACTGAGAGTCAAGATAAACTGAGAAGCTTCAGAAGAATCGAGATGACAGACAAAACATTCACTGGCCAAAGTGAACTTAAGTCCAATCAAGTACCACTCCCTAAGATACGTACGAGCATGTGGTCAGAATGCCCAACGAAACATTAAAAAACTAGCTAAGTCCCTCATACCTTACCATGTATTAAATATTCCAAAACACCTGCTTCCAAACCAGAGTGGTATTTTCCCCTCTCTTTTCCCAAAGAAGCCACATAAACAAGCATTCTAGTCCTCTCAATTATTGATTGCAGCCAACAAAGGGAAATTAAGGTTAGGGTAAGTACCTCCTGAGAAATCAAATTCTCTCAGAAAACGAGTGTCAATTTCAGAGGGAGTCACTTCTTGCAGTCTTGGGGTGACCTGAAAGTTGAATCTGTTATCTTTGCTTGTCACTAGGATCCATTAAATGTGCTCTTGATCATCTGTCTGTACCTTGCATATGGAGCACAGTACTCTAGTGTTTTAGTTACATCTCTTGGCTCACCACATATGAACAAATATGTTCTGTTTTAGGTAAGTATCTTTTTTTCTACAGAAAATTTTGCCTTATAGGTTTAGCATGAGCAGTTCATATTCATTGACCTCTATTGACGTGTTCATGATTGCAGAGGAACCTTCTTCCTCCTCTTCTAGTGTAGTGCTTTTTGAAGGAAGAAAGGCTTGTTTATTGTGATCATCATGAGGTCTTCTATATGTTTAACATATCACATATAATTCCATGTGCCAATTACCATAGTGATGTCAAGGTCAAACAAGCAATAGAACACAATAACACTTTGCATACCATTTACATCGGCACATTACATCATGCAAGTACACCCCAAACAGGCATGTTTATACAAGTCTTTCATATATCCATTGGTTTTATGTGTCAACAGGAATTGTCAGAACGGCCCTCAGATGACTTCAGGCTTGGATTTACTTGGCAGTAAAATTGAAAAAAATCCCTCTGCATGTGTGTTACATAATGTTAAATCAAAGAGTGATTAAGATACTATAGGTATTGCAATACTCTCCCACCTCATAGCCGCTCTTCTTCTTGGTCCTTCTACATTTTTAGGAGACAGGCTAGTCCTTCTGATCATGACATTTTCCCCAATTGCACTGAGAACCCACTCACAGGATGCTCTGACTGTCGGATATGAAAGATATTTTATTTGCCAGTTTCAGTCTGGTGGGTTCTGGCCACTACGCCAATTTTCCATACCAACAAATCAGTGGCTCAGTGTCATCAGGTAATCTTGTTTAGTCATTCAATTACTCCTGTATCATCCGCTCCATTGAGATAATTTCTCTTTCTAAGTCTCCTTCATCTGTGCACTTGATGTACATCCTGGAGCTCTGAAAATCCTACTTACTGTAGAGGATGTTTTTAGTGATGCTGCTGATGTTGATTTTACAGCAGAAAGTGTGATTAGGAAAGATAATTGTTTACCAGTGACGGGTGCTGCTGTTGCAATGTGCTGCTAGAGCCAAAAGCCCTGTGAAAAGCAATTCGCTTACTCTTGTGTGCGTGTGTGATGGTCCTGGCCCTCACTAAATCCCTCTTACTCCTCATTAATCCCATACCCTTTCGTAGTAAGTATGTCTCCTTTTCAAGCTACTCGCTTGCGTGTCTCCTATATTTACTACTGAACTGCATGCAAACATGGGTGGAGACTTTGTGTTCGGCATAAACTCTGCAAGTAGTTTCTGAATAGTACTTTATAATACATTTTGTAGCACTATATAAAATGTACTACAAAGTGTAGTTTGTGGTTCAAGCCCATATTCTGTAGCTTTACTACGGGTCCATATTTTTACAGTGGGAAGATCAACTGCACAACACTCTCCTTCAGTTCTTCAGTAACTAATTCTCTCATTAGATCATGCATATGTGGCACAGTGACACTTAAGAAATAGTTCAGACTTGGAACAATCAGTTTTGGCAAGTTAGTTTCTGAAAATTCAAGATACACATTTCCTTCCTCTAGAGACAATGGGACGAGGTCAAGCACAAACAGTTTGGACAGTTTCCCATTTTATAATGATGGTTTAGGTGGTTTGGTGAAATCTTGCTGAATGTATACTTGGCCATGCTTTGTTAATGTTTTTTGAAAATCCAACAACAAATGGGGAAGGACTGCATGGACACTTTGAAGTAATCATAATATCTTCCTTTTCTTTATGCAAAGGAGAGGTTGCTTTTGGCAATAAATACATAATGTGAATGTGTAACCAAAACTACCTATTGGTAAAAATCAATAACTTTATTTGTGTCCCTAATGGTAGATTAAAAAAGGGGAAAGTGGGGTTAATACAACCCATACAGAGAGGTCAACAGATGTTTGCCCGATAGACACCTTCAAATAAGGTTTTGAAGCCTTTGTTAAAGCACATATGTTAATTAGAAATTATTAATGAATGTTTATGCATTTTGATTAACAAGAAAATGATAGAAAAATTAAATGTAGAGAAATTAATGTGCACGTTGAAAATGTGCCCACGAAGAGTGACAGTCAACTTATACGAACATATACTAAAATGATTAAAAATGCATAAAATATTGAAAATGTGCAATAACAATGTAGTAGTATGTCGTATTAAAATGTATAGCCTATGTTTTGCATTTTTACCTCTCTTAAATTAATCATTTTCATCTTATTTTCACCTGAGTTGTTTAACCTGGTGGTAAAATATACATCTATCGATATATTCATTATTGGCCAGTGTAGAGTGTTTATTGTTTCCTTTTAGGTCACAAGACCCGTTGGTGTTTGTCATAAATAGGGTTTTTTAATTTGCATTTTGTGGGCAACTTTCACTGATGTGCATACGATAATTAGCAGTGTTCAGATTTCTTAGGTATAGCCATGATGTTTAGGATATTATTTAGGGGCGTTGGTAATGCACTGTGAATTCTGGATTACAACGTGTATTTATAGTTTATTTGATAAGTTAGTAGTTAGCAAGTTTCCTCACATTAATGACCTGGTAAGTTTTGAAATAATAAGTTAAAAATGGTCGAAATGACGTTGCGTTTACAACGTCGTTCTGTAGCTATATTGGGCTTAGTCCGTCCTTTGTGTTGTTCAATAGATACGTGATACATGGATTTAATTTCTTTTATCAGATAGAGCTTGCACAACAATGGCGTTTAAACATTGAAGATACAACAACTTATGGAATTATTTGTAAGAACTGGTTTTCTTTTAAAATTTTTTTAATTTTATTTTGGTCTAGCGTGCATTTATAATTAAGGTCATTAATGGAATTAATAAAATAGTATATATATATTCTTTTTGCTGCAACAGGTACTCTTATTCTCGATATAGAATCATCATATTTGTTACATTATCTACCTTTGGAAGTGGCTTGAAGTTTTTGGATTCGATAGTTATAAGGTATATTAAGTGACAACGCCTCATTAGTCAAAATAGTTTCGTTTTTACGAATTGTTTACTAGATTTTGGTGCATGGTAATCTTTCATTGGGTGCTTTGGCACTATTTAAAAGTCAATATGGTGAAGGAGCACTTGTTCACTTTGAAATTGGTGATGTGGAGCTTTTGAATGGAAACTTTTATAATTTTTTGACTTTATTAACAATAGTTGTTTCTTTCCTCTCATTGTATTTCACACACACTTTAATTATGGGTGTACGGTCCATTATAAGGGGACCCCTTAGTATTTGATTTTATCCATTATTTCCAGTCTGAGCATTTTGGTTTCTAATATTATTTATTTACTTGTAAATTTAGAGCCCTGAAGAAGTCGTCGGGGACTAGAAGAATTTCCCTTGGACGAAACACGTGTTGGCTCGGCTCGGAGTTATATTCTTGGTTGATGCTATAAACTTGAAATTGTGACCTATTAAACTCTGGACTGAATTAGACTTTATATTTGATCAATGTGAAAAAAGCTTATTTTGATTGCATTCCTTTGAACTTTACTCACTTGAAATTTGACCCATGTGGTTTCAACTTTACTTACTTGATTGTTGACATATTCAATTTTAGGATTGTAACGAGCTATTGACAGGGGGGGCCACACCTTAAATAGGAAATTTGTTGTGGGGTTCTTTGAACCCTTGAGGGATGGGTGTTTTCCCTTGTGTAGGCAACCCCTAGTGATCTAATTGGCCTAGTAGTATTCCTGAGCGCCATTAATCCCCGAAAATTACACCCCATTTGCTTTTATGTTTTGCATTATATTGTAGAGTTAACTTAGCCGAAGTTGCGGCCTAGGTTTGCCAGGCCTCGTGCAGCAGCAGAAGAAACACTTACTGTAGAAAAGCAAACGTGTAAACTGTCCCTGAACTGCTTATGAAATCTGCTTAGCTAGAATTTTCTGCAATGTACAGACAGACAGGAGATGATGGAACTAGGACATGTAACAATTTTGGTGTAAGACAGACTCAATGTACTTTCCCAGGACTCAAACAATAGAGACACTGACTGGAGAAGAAGATGCAACATTTTCGATACCTGATGAGCCGGATGATGAGGACATCGTACAATGAACCAATCAATGAACTGAGAACTGCGTAATCTTAAAATTTATAGATTTGTAAAATAAACATTATTGGTTAGGGTACTAACTGGTGATTAACTGACCAATTAGGAATCAGGGGGATGGATTGGGTAACCTTAATAAAAAGTCATGACAAGGGACAGAATTTCAGATGTAAGGGGAGAAATGATACAGATATTAGATGTCAGAAGACGTGTTTCGAGATTCTGTCATTGGGCTCATGCTCTTGCGAGCCTGATGCGTTGCTGATCGATTGATGACCTGAAGACGAAGACTGGCTTTGCTGCTGATCCATTCTGGGGATAGGTAGCTATGACAATGTGACTGTTAACCTTTGTGCCTTTCTTTCTAGGTACCAACTGCGCTGTTTTATAATTTTTCTCCTAGTTAGATGTTTTCCAAATTCATGTTCTAAATTGTTTTCACATGAAGTCCCACATGCTTAATGCTAATCTGGATTAGGTAAGGTTCTTTGGGTGACCCTGACAGTGACAAATGATTGACAAACTGATTGCTGAACTCTGCTATTAATGTTGATATATTCACTTTTGTTAGCTTATGCTGAAGCATTAGATCATATGTTTTCTCAAGTTCTGAGTAGGTTATGTTATTGGTGGTCACTAATGAATTAATTCTGAGTTGATTAAATAAAGTTTGAATTAACCTTATGCATTAGAATTGTAACTAATAGGGACATAACATTTGTTAAAAACGTATATTGAGTTGTGATTGTTCATGAAATTTTGACGTTCTTAACTGTTGACTAAGATTTTGCTTATTAATTAAGGTTTTGCGCATTGATTAGTGATGTTCATCGATTACTACATAGTTAGGATACTCCATATACTCCATACGATCCAAAAGGTTCATCGGCCTATAGGTGTCCCCTTGTAAGTTTACTTACTAAGGACCAGGCGTGCTAGCAGTTTTTGGTAGCAGCTTGATGGTTAGTTTCCTTGGAGAGTTAGTTATGTGGTGACCGATGGTTATGGTAGTAGTTTAAGTTAGGGTTAGTTGTTCATTTTTTGAGGTTTGAATTTTTGTTTTCTGAAATGGCAATTGTAGCAAGAATGATGTCCCCTTAAACCCAGAAATTACTTTCACGGGTCCTG
This sequence comes from Pleurodeles waltl, assembly GCF_031143425.1. Classification (NCBI taxonomy): domain Eukaryota; kingdom Metazoa; phylum Chordata; class Amphibia; order Caudata; family Salamandridae; genus Pleurodeles; species Pleurodeles waltl. Next base: position 648,126,052 of record NC_090437.1, read on the forward strand.
GATCCCGCTAGTAAAGTTGGGTATGTTCTCGGAGCATTTGTGATAGTGTGAAAGTGGTAGGTTGCGCTTGCAAAGGCTTATGCAAATCGCAGGTGAATTGTGATGTATGTGAGGGAAGTAGGAAGTTTGCGTACTCCAGTTGAGGTTTAGTAAGAGTGTGCATACTCCGCAGTATGAGAGTAGAGAAGTCGTCGAACTTTACGTGTGTGGCACTTTGTGCTAAAAAATTGTCCACGTGGTCGATGGTGATGTACGGATTCTGCGTGGTCTAAGACTCCTGAGTATATTGACAAGTGTAAGAGACACTTGGTTCTATGTTGTAATCTGTCTGGTTTAGTAGGTTGATCGGGCGTGGTGAACAAGTCGGTGTGTAAGTTAAGTGAGTATGGAAAATTTTTGACTGGGATTTGGCGAGTCCTATGTGCACCAGGACAGACCCATTGATCAGTTGAGAGTGAAATTCACAGTTTGAATTTTGCTTGCGAATGTGGGAGGCTGAGAAAGAGGAATAGCTGCATGAGCGAAAGGGCCATCAGTGAAAATCCGTAAGGTCTCTGAAGCGATTCTGTACCTTCCTGTAGTAAACCAGCTGATTTGTTTTTGTTTTTTGGTTAGTGCTCGCAATATTTTTGCATTCGTTTTGTTTGAATTGAAGTTTAGGAAGACAAGCTGCAAGACTTTGTCAGTCGCAGTGTGTGAGTGTGACGTCAGAGTGAGCCGCGCTGGGATAGGTTGGTTAGTAAGAAGAGTTGCGAGCGGATTGGATGCCGTCCATAAGAGGCAATTCGTTGAGCGGGTGAAAGGAATCTTGGGAGTAAAATTAATTTCCTTATTGAATCGAAATAAATACAACAGAGAAGATGACTTTTTCAAGATGTTTATGAGTGCCATGAAGGGTGATTCTTACTTTAAGGCAACAGTTGGGGAGCCAGCCCCACCGGAAAATTCTCCTGCATTTATTGTAATGGAGGAGCAAGGTGTCACACCATGTCTTTGGTTAAAGCAGTGGTACAAATTGACAAGAAACAGGGAGCTTTAGCGTTTACAGAGCATGGAACGTTCAATTTGAGAATTTTGGATCAGTTACGAATTACATTATATGAGACGAAGCCACTTCCAACACAGGCACAGTTTGAGGTTTTAGCGAATTGGGAGCTCATAGCCAGACGGCAGCAAGAAATGAAATTCCAGAGGAGAATAAGGAAGGTAGAGAAGTCCTTAGCTGAGGCGAGATGGGATTGGGAACAGAAGAATTGGAGAATGACAGCATTGTGAAGTGTTAGGTTGTTTCCTGCTATCACAGAGGATGATGAGTCAGAAGAGAAAGAGGATACTAGCAAGAGTGATTAGAGTTCATCAGGGGGTAAGAAGAAGAAAAAGACTTATGTAGAAGAAGAAGATTCAGATGTTGAAGATCTTATTACTCAGGTACTGAGGAACCGACCTCCACCATATGTAGTGTGGGAAGGGGGTCCAAGTACTAGTTCTGCTCCAACTGCCCCAGCCCAAGTGTCGGGGACATTGGGACCAGTGCAGACAGATAATGGACAGGCACAAGGTGTAGTGCAGAGTACTCCTAATGCAGAGACTACTTTGGTGGTCCAAGCGCAGATGCACCCACCACCGGTACAGAGAACGTATCCAGAAGTACCAATTCTTGAGACAACTTCGAACTTAGTGGTTCCTAAGGAGCAAGTGGTTCAGAGGCCAATGCTAGTTCAGACTGAGCCAACTCCAATGTTGTTGCCTTAGGCACAGCCACAGGGTTTGCCGAAGTTCACGCCAATGACAGGGACACAGTCAGATGTGACACCAGTGATGAATCAGAGTATGGGAGTAGCCCTTCCACAGAATTTGTGTGTCAGAGCGGCACCTGATGCAATATCACTGCTAATTACTGTTGATCCAGCGGTACCATTGTTTGCGCAAAAGAAGTCGATTGCAGGAGAACAGGGTGAAATGTCACAGAGCCTCGTGAGGAGGGGGGTGAGAGATCATGTGCAGGTAATATCATCTATGGGTCAGACCTTTGATGGATCTAGACCATTAATGGATCTTAGTCACTTGTTGCACTTCCAGATGCAGTAAATGGCCCAAGCGTAAGTCAGAGCTTGAAGCTTTTGACACCCCAAGCTCCAGGTGCAGTGGTGCAACAGGTGCCATTGCAGAACGCAAGCTATATTTCATTGCAGGGTTTTTCAGCACGCAGTTAAATTAGTGTTTAGATAGCCTGAATACTCCTCGATACGCATTTAAGGGTGAAGAACAGATAAATCGTGTAAGGCTGGCAACCAAAATAACCGAATTAGTTGACGGATCAATGGGAGTGAATAGGTTAGAATCCTACACAGAAGAGATGAGATACTTGTGTCCAAGAATTACGAGGGAAGTGGGAAAGATACATCAGAAATTGGCAGATCTGGCAGATAAACATGACATAGAGATTGAGAAAACAATGCACTTGAAAAGGAGTTACAGACTAGACTTTTTAAGGCAAAGGATTTTGAACACATGGGATCAGCAGGGATGAAAGTGCATCTTAGAGAATTATTATAGAGTGCTCAGATTTGGGGAGCATTAGAGAAGTAGGAAGGCAGATGGGCAAAGAAGAAGGATAAACGGAAACGAGACTCACAAGAAGGATCTGAAAGTGTTCAGAAAGAAAAGGATCCAGTAAATTTTTACCAATGAGGGAAATTCTAGGAGGGCAATTTGTTCATGTTCCTTGGCACAAGAGAGATATTTTGTCATTCACAAATGATTATCCAAAGCTGAGAGAAAAACCGGTTGAGTGGTACCAGGAGACTTATAGATTTGTGAAGCTTTCTAAATGTCTGTGGGAAGACTTGAATACTTTGTTGGAGATAGTGGTTCCAGCTGAATTGTGGGTTGAGTGCAAGAGGGCAGTGGATTGGCCGATGAGTGAACCAGAAAGAGATAGAGTTACAGGTGCACCATCACCCGAAGTGATGAAACATTATTATAAGGTGATTGAGTTCCTGAAGATGAGAATTTCGCCTAAAAATATTGATTGGCAGAGAATTGACAGGACAGTGCAGGAAGTAAAGGAGTCGATACATACCTACTATGAGAGATTGTTGAAAGCGCTGAAGGAGTACAGTGGTGAGGAAGCAATTGAGCCGAAAGACATGTTGAACTTTGTGTTCAGGTTCGTCGAAGGATTGAGACCTGAAGTAGGGCAGATGATTAAGAGTCATTTGATTTGCTGGCAGCGAAGCCGATTGATGAGGTGTTGCAGTATGCAAAATACTGTTGTGATGCGATTGAGTTGAAGCAGAAAAAGTTGAAAGAGAAGGCAATGGGGATGCAAAGTAAGGCAGCTCCAACAGGAGTGCATTGAGCTCTAGTGCAACAGATACCACAGCAGCAGGGAACTGTTATGTTTCAACCTCAGGAGGGAGGCAGAGGTCATGGAATCAATATGAATCATGGTCTGGATTTGAGTACTGTAGTGGTTCAAAATGATGTGCAAGGGATGAAAAAGATGTTCCCGTGTCATCTTTGTGGAAACGTGGGACACTGGAAGCGGGAGTGTCTGTTGATGGTGCAGGATGGTGTTGTTCAGCAAAGTGGTGATGTCAATACATTTCAAACTGTGAAAGTCCCTACAATGAGAGGACTTAATCCGAATCTTCAGAATCAAGTGCAGAATTGTCAACCCATGCAGCAGGTGAAAATGCCTCGTGCACAAGTGACACAGTTACAGCCAATGCATCAGCAGGTTCCTATGGTACCTAGACAGCAAATGCAGATACCTCAAGCCCCGATGGAACAGTAACAGATGATGCTTACTCAGCAGTTCACAGGTCAGAGACAAGACAGAAGTAGTGACACAGTGCACCAATTCCCATTACATAGTGAGAATGAAATAAACGATGAATGGATGAGTATTAGTTCAGACAAAGAGCCATGTATGCTTGCAGCTTCATTAGAAGTAGATCAATGAGGACCTTTTGTGAAAAGAAAGGTGATAAGTCACAGGGTTTCATTCCTAGTGGACACAGGAGCTACGCGCTCTACAGTGAGAAGTGTAGAAGTTCCAAACTTACCTCTTTCAGGCAGGACAGTGCAGGTTGTAGGGGTAGCAAACAGACAATTGATAAATCTGATCACAGATCCAGTACAGGTTGAGATTGGCAACTTCTAGGGACTTAATAAGTTTGTAGTTTGTGACTCGAGTCCAGTATCCCTACTGGGAAGGGACTTATTGTGCAAGACCAGATGTTCAATTAGTTGTTGGACTGCTGGAATAGAGGTTCAGGCGAATAGTGATGATGAGGAAGAACAGACACCAGAAACTGAGAATGAAAGCATTAATGAAGAATATCCATTGATTGAGTTTCTCCCGATGTTTACTGTGAAAGAATTGCATGCAGACTTGCAGGGAACAGTACAAGAAACTGTGTGGGACCTGCCAGGTAAAGAAGTAGGTTTAATCAAGGGAGTGAAGCCGATTAAGATCACTTTGAAGGCGATTGCAGTGTTTCTGCAGCTTCCACATTATAACATGGCACAGGATGTTCTGATGAAAGTGGGCAGATAATTGGAGATTTTCTGAAACAAGGGGTTTTGAAAGAAGTGTTGCACAGTCCATGTAATTCATTGATAATGGGAAAAGAAGCTGTGCGGGAAAGTGTGCATTGTGCAGGACTTGCGAAAAGTGAATGACATGGTGGTCAAGTGTTGTCCTGTATTGCCGAACCCAGCAGTAATATTGTTCCAGATTCCATGCGATGCTGAGTGGTTCACAGTGGTTGATTTGTCATAAGCTTTCTTTTCTGTGCCTCTTCAACACAATAGTCAGTTTCATTTTAGTTTCAAATTCCTAAACAGAGTCTACAGCTGGTGCAGGCTTCCACAAGGGTACACGGAGTCACTGTCTCTGCTTAATCAGATCTTGAAAAAGAATCTGGAGTCATTGGAACTACTGTACCGATCGACTCTGGTGCAGTACATTGATGACTTACTGATTGTGTCCAACACAAGGGACGAGTGTAAATATGACTCGATTGCCCTGTTTAAACATTTGGGAAAATTTGGACATAAAGTGTCACCTTTGAAATTGCAGTATTGTCAGAAATCAGTGAAATACCTGGGACACCAAATTGAGAAAGAGTCAAGGAGAATTTCCAGAGAAAGAATTACAATGATATTGCCAAGAAGTCCCCCGACTTCACAGAGAGATGTCAGAATGTTTCTGAGAATGGTAGGCTATTGTTGTCAGTGGATTCCAAATTTTGATAAGATTGCCAAACCATTGCAGCAGCTGACACATAAGGAGGCTACTGACTCCATAACCTTAGTTGAAGATCAGATGAAAGCGTCACTGAGTTGAGAGAGAGTTTGTGCAGGGCTCCAGCCTTGGGAATGCCAGATTACACAAAGCCATTCATATTGTTTTGTCATGAACGTGATGCTTATTCTTTGCCTGTCTTGACACAGGTCTATGGAGGTGCTTATCGCCCAGTAGCCTATTTTTCAGCTACCTTGGATGCAGTCGCAGTAGCCTTACCAGGTTGTTTGCGTGCCGTTGCTGCAGTTGGTCAAAGCCTTTCTCAGTGTGAGGTAGTAGTGATGGGATACCCTCTAAAAGTAATGGTTCCTCACTCTGTTGAGATTTTACTGACAAGGACAAAAATACAGTATTTGACTGGTGCTAGATTGACAAGGTATGAGTCGAGCATACTAGGTGCTCCAAATGTAACATTGAAAAGATGTACAGTGCTGAACCCGGCAACATTACTTCCAACTGATACCGTTGAGATTGAAAAAGAGGAAGACATTGAACATGATTGTCTCAAGGTAGCTGCGCTCTGTACAAAACCAAGACCAGATGTCAGAGAAACACGATTGGAAGAAAATGACAAAATTGTCTTTGTTGATGGCTCATGACTCAGAGATGGTACAGAAACACTGAGAGCAGCGTATGCTGTGTGCACAATTACAGGGACATTAGAAGCTTCTTGGCTTCGAGGTGTATATTCTGCACAAGTAGCAGAATTGGTAGCTCTTACCAGAGCGTTCCATGTTTCTGCAAGACTAGGAGTCACAATCTATAAAGACAGCCAATATGGATTTGGAATTGTTCATGATTTTGGTCAATTGTGGTCGCAAAGAGGTTTCATGATCTCTACTGGTTCACCAGTAAGAAATGGCGACAGAATAAAGGAATTGCTGTATGTAATACAGTTGCCTGAAGAAATTGCTGTGGTAAAATGCAGTGCACATGAAAAGACACAGGATTACATCTCACTGGGAAATGTATATGTGGATCAAGTCGCAAGGTTTTGCGCATTGAACTGTATATCTTTCAAAGACAAGTGGGAACTTATGTCAGACGAAGATAATACATGTACAAATTTTGTATTGAAAGTGATCAATATTTTGGAAGAATTGAAAACATTGCAGAGTAATGTCGACAAGGAAGAGAAACAACTGTTCCAAATTAAAATGTGTCCGACATCCTGATGAGATTTGGGTTTCTGAGGAGGGTCAGATGGTCCTGCCCAATAGTTCATTGTTGCAAATAGCCTGTTATTATCCTTGTCAGGCACACATTGGGAGGGATGCCATGGTTCGATTGTTTCAAATTGACTGGTTTAATCCCAAGTTTAGGCAGGCAGCAGAGGCAGTATGTCATCGCTGTATAATTTGTCAGCAGCTAAATGTGGGAAAAGGGACACTGGTAAATTTGAGCCACATTAGAAGAGCAGGAGATCCGTTCAGCAGAATGCAATTGGATTTCATTTAGATGCCTGCGTGTGGAGGTTTGACGTACGTGTTGGTGATTGTGTGTGTTTTTAGTCACTGGATTGAAGCATACCCCACAAGAAGGAATGACAGTCTCACAGTAGTAAAGTTGTTGCTCAGGGTGTTGGTACCACATTTCGGGTTTCCGATTTCTTTAGAATCAGATAGGGGAACACACTTCAATAACGAGGTGATTAAACTCTTATGTGCAGCCCTAAACATTGAGCAAAAGTTGCATTGTGGCTATCGTCCTGAAGCATCAGGACTAGTGGAACAGATGAATGGTACCTTGAAATCAAGAATTGCAAAGATGTGTGCCGCTATGAATCTGAAATGGCCAGATGCATTGCCTTTGGTGTTGATGTCGATGAGAAATATACCTGACAGGAAGACAGGGCTGTCGCACCATGTGATCCTCATGGGTAGAGCAATGAGATTGCTAGCAGTTCCAGCCAATGCACTTGTAAACATTACAGATGATATGGTATTGGACTACTGCAAGGGTCTGGCTGACGTGGTTCGCTCTTTCTCTCAGCAGGTGCAGGCCACCACCCTGCCACCCATCCACGATCCAGGTCACAATCTGAGAGCCGGAGACTGGATCGTTGTCCGAAAACATGTGCGCAAGACGTGCTTAGAGCCACGTTGGGGAGGTCCACGCCAGGTGGTCCTAACAACCACGACAGCTGTGAAGTGTGCAGGACTTCCAAACTGGATACAAGCGAGCCATACCAAGAGAGTGGTATGTCCACAGGATTATGAAGAAGTGTTGTTGAGAGCACCAACAACAGCGAAACAGGTTGCTGCACATGAACCAGAAAAGGAGCCAAGAGAGCCTGAACTTGAATCAGAGTTTGTGGAAGATGGATCTATTACCCATGTCAGAGACAAGAGTGAAGAATTACAGGAGGGTGCGGAAGAATCTATCTCAACAGATATAGCAGGAGAGCCTAGCTTAGCAGAGGTTCTCCCAGAAGCAAATGGTGCTGAAAAGCAGACAGACCAAGTGCCAGACCAAGAGGGGGAAAGAGTTAAGATGGATCAAAGTCAAAGTGATCCGACTCCTTCTGAGCCCGTTGCAGGTCCATCAAGAGAAAACACCATAGAAAAAGAGAAGGAGAAGAGTCCAATCCTGAGAAGAATATTGACAGAAGGATCAGGAAAAGGAGATAATTGGCCCGAGTCATAGATAGGGAAGAAAAAGGAATTGGTCATAAATGAAACAATAGAATAAGTAGATACCACAAGAAAAGAAGATTTGAGTGGAGGAGAACTAAGTGGTGATCAAAAGTTGAAAAGGAAGAGAATAGCAAGTCAGCGTTCGCAGGTCCCGAATGGGCATATGCAACCACTAATGAATGGCAACACAAGTTTATGTATTTTTGTTTTGTTAGAGAAGTTCCGAGTCAGTACTTTGATGTAAGCTGAAGGAAAGCAAGAAGCTGAATTGTTGAGCTAATCTGGAAAAACCAAAAAGAGACTGCTGAAAATAACTGAAAGAGACATTGAAAACCTGATTTGACATAAAACCGGATGTAACAAGCTGCTAATCGATTTTGACAAAGGAAAAGGGTTCCTGAATGTAAGACTGAACTGTGAGAGAATAATTTTTTCCTTATTTTTGATTTTTACTGCACTTTATATAAGAGTTCCTTCTGCTTTCTGATTCTTTACAGATTATGGCTGAGTTAAATAATCAAGGGCCAGATGTAGGTAGGTAAAATTTTGCAAATCGGAAATAGCGACTCCATGTGAATCGCTATTTCCGACTCGCAAAACCAAATGCTATAAAGACTCGCCACACCAAACTGTGAGTCGCAGAGGTGTTATACCGCATTTTGCGACCTCCGTTTTTAGCGAGGTTGCAATTTGCGCGAAGGGTGTGGTCTGGTGTCGCAAATTGTGACTGCCTCGCAAAATGCTTGCAGGTGCAACATAACAGTTGGGAAACCCACTTCCTGGCTCTTGGTGATGACATCAGAACCAGGAAGTCACCAAATAGAACTGGGAGGAGGGAGGAGCACACCCAGCCCAAACAGCAGAGCCACACCCAGGTGAGAGGAGCTGCAGCAACAATCGAGAAGGAGACAGGCAGTGCTGGCAGGAAGAGAAAACTAAAGTTCTCTGACAAGGAGTTGGAGGTTCTAACGGAGGAGTGCTGCCTGCACCATGACCAACTCTTTGGCAAGGCAGCAATAAGTGTCCCTGACACTCAGAAGAAAAGAATTTGGCAAGACATCCAAGAAAACATTAACGCCATTGAGTTAAGCCACCGCACCCTAGATGAAATCAGGAAAAGGTGGTATGACCTTCGCTCCAGGACCAAGGAGAGGTTTGCGGAGCGCATGAGGGAGATGAAGGGCACTGGAGGAGGCCCATCCACTGTTCCACAACCTACAGCCCTGGAAACCATGGTGGAGACAACATTGGAGCTGGAGGCTGTACTGGGCATAGGAGATGTGGGCAGTTCAGAACCTGGAACATCAAAAAGTGAGTACCATGAAATATGCTTTGACACCCACAAATGCAGTATACACACAATCCCAGTACACAGCAGCAGGCACCACCAGACTAGCTCAGACAGAGCTCAGACAGAGAGGCACACACAGCCAGCAGCAGTCAGCAGCAGGAGCAGTGCGCAGACGCCGGTGCAGAGTGCAGTCTGTGCACAGGGATGATGTTGCAGATGTTGAGTTTGCGGGACTTGAGGCATCACTGGTACAGGGTCAGCACCTGTAAAACAGACAGTTGCAGTCAATAAACAGGAACCTTACAAGACTGCAGACCACTATGACCCATGGGATGGCTAATGTGGACAATCCGTTCCAACATATGAACAGACATCTGGGGAACCTGAAACAGGCCATCATACTTTTGGTCAGGGAACTGGTGGCTGACAGGGCACAGGCATGGCGCAGGGAGCGCAACACTGCAGGCTGGTTTGACAGACTTGCAGCATCCATTGGGCGCCTGGCTACAAACACCACCTGCCTGTCAAGGTGCACTGTCAGCCTGCAGGTCGAACTGGGTCATTTTGCTGGGGACATGGCATGGGAACTTGGCCGCATCAGCCATGTGGTTAACATAATGGAGACCAGGCAGGCTGCAAGGGGCACAGGGGATACCCCGCAGGACAGTGAGGAGGGCTCTACAATAAGCAGTGTGTCTGCCACTGATGCGCGTGTGCTGCGGAGTAGCAGTGCACGGCAGGGCTCAGGGGACCCACCAGGAGTGAGCCATGGTGGCCACAGTAGGAGTAGGCTGTGACCCACCAAAATGTACTATTACTGAGGCACATGCAATTAATGTGTCTAATTTTACTTTTTACAATTCCAGACTGTGGCATACTGCACATTTCTAATGATATCATAGTTTAGCTATAACAATCGTTTTGTTTGTTTCACTACATAACTGGGCTATGTGTGTCTGACATTAGTGAGTGTGGTCAAAGTTGCCACGTACCTGCCAAAGTATTGGGTTGCAATGTGGTTCCGTCTCTGTCTGCCCTCATTTGTGATGCTTCTATCCCCAGGTTGTCGGTGTGGTAGCTCTTGCTCCTCATCCTCCGTGTCTGTGTCTTCAGGGGTGAGATGTAGCTCACGTCTGGTGGCAATGTTGTGTAGGATGGCACAGGCTGCAACTAGCTTGCATGCTGTTTCTGGGGCATACTGGAGTGCACCTCCACTTTTGTGGAGGCATCTGAATCTTGCCTTTAACAAGCCAAAGGTCCTCTCAACTACACTTCTGGTCCGCCGATGTGCAATGTTATATTGCCACTCATTCTTATTGCCAGGTGTTAGGTATGGGGTGAGTATCTATGGTCTCAGGGCATATGCACTGTCGCCTGTTTGACAAAAAAGGCAAATTTATCAGGGCATCACAGGGTTACACAGTGACCTGTATGTATGGCTTCAGAGTGTAGTCACCAATACCTAATAGATATCCGTCTCCAAACTCCCCACGTTCTAGGCGGTAGTGTATCCCACTGTGCCTGAATATGTATCAGTCATGTGTACTGCCAAGATATTTAGCTACAATGTCAGTAATGACATTATGAGCGTCACATACCACCTGGATGTTCAGTGAGTGGGTACATTTCCTATTGAGGAACACATATTCCAGATTTGCAGGTGGGCAAATTTGTATACGTGTCCTGTCCACACACCCTATTACATGGGGGAAGTTGGCAATTCTGTAGAAGTCCAACTTGATGCTGTTCTTTTCTGCCTCATTCCTGGGTAGGTATGTATATCTGGACATGTGTGCGAGTATGGCATCTAGGAAATGTCTGAAGAATCGTGAGAGTGCACTTTGGGATAACCCACCTGCAACAGCAATCACCCCCTGATAGCTACCCGAGGCCAAGAGGTGCAGTGAGCATAGCACTTGCACATGTGTAGGGATGGCTTGAATGACATTATAAGCGATAGAGGAGGGAAACCCCTTCTTCTGTTGTGGGAGATATCTTTGATGCAGTGATTCCTTCAGTGGGAGTCATCCTGAATTCGATCAAGATTCAAAAGTTGTCTACTATTGTGGATAACATGCTGACAAACTTTACAGGTGAAATACTCCTGATAGATACAGAATTAGACACGGCTAGAGATATGACGATTCAAAATTGGCTTGCTTTAGACATTCTTTTAGCGAAAGACGGCGGAGTCTGTAGAATTATTAACTCTAGGCATTGTTGCTTATACATATCTAAAAATAGTAAGGAGATAAGAGACTTAGGGCCAGATGTAGAAAGCTGTTTGCATGGTGCAAACTGCGAAAATCGCAGTTTGCGCCATGCAAAAAGCCTTTTGCGATGCACATTCACAATTTGTGAGTCGGTACCGTGGTGTTCCCTTTCTATTTGCAACTCGTATCGCCATGCTAAAATGCTTTGTGACCGCAAATGCGGTCGCAAAGCAATTCGCAGTTACCACCAGTGTCACACTGGTGGTAACCCATTCGCAAAAGGGAAGGGGTCCCAATGGGACCCCTTCCCCTTTGTGAATGTTGCCAAAAAAGGGTTTTTCAGAGCAGGCAGTGGTCCAATGGACCACTGCCTGCTCTGAAAAACCGAAACCAAAAGGTTTTGTTATTTTTTTAATTTTGCAACTTGTTTTCCTTTAAGGAAAACGGGCTGCCAAAAAAAAAAAAATGCTTCATTTAAAAAACAGTCACAGACATGGAGGTCTGCTGACTTCAGCATGCTACCATCCCTGTGAGTCCAGGGACTCGCTATGGGGTCGCAAAATGCGACCAACCTCATTAATATTAATGAGGTGGGTCTTTGCTACCCCATAGCGAGTTGCAGACGGTGTCTGAGACACCGTTCTGCATCCGATATTGCGACCAGGAAATTGCGAGTCGCACCGACTCGCAATTTCCGAATCGCAATATTGGAATTCGTACATCTGGCCCCTACTCACTAACCTGACTAACACAAGTAAGGACTTGAAAGAATTGAAGGAACCAGGTGTTTGGGAAAAGGTTGGAAAGGGATTTACATCAGTGGGAAATTGGTTTAGTCAAATTTGAAATGGGGTATTATTAGAAATCATACAGGGAATATTAATTGTGATTGCTTGCATATTAGGATTATGGGGTTCATACAAATTATGTCAAAAGATACAACTAAGAAGGTCTGAAAATAATCAGAGGAGGGAAGAACAAAACAGGGAAAGAATCTATAGAGAAGACTTGAGAAGGAGACAAAGTACCGAGGAGATTGAGCACTAAAAATGATGATGGTAAAGAATGGTGTGATGACATATTTAGTCATCAGAGGAGGGACAGTTGAAGCAGATATATTAATTAGAAATTATTAATTAATGTTTATGCTTTTTGATTAACAAGAAAATTATAGGAAAATTAAATGTAGAGAAATTTGAAAATGTGCCCACAAAGAGTGACAGCCAACTTATATGAACTTGTACTAAAATGATTAACAATGTGATTAAAAATTCATGAAATATTAAAAATGTGCAATAACAATCTAGTAGTATGTCATATTACGATGTATAACCTATGTTTTGCATTGTATTGTAGAGTTAACTTAGCCAAAGTTGTGGCCTAGTTTTGCCAGGCCTCGTGCAGCAGCACAATAACCACATACTGTAGAAAAGGAAACATGTAAACTGTCCCTGAACTGCTTATGAAATCTGCTTAGCTTGAATTTTCTGCAATGTACCGACGGACAGGAGATGATGGAACTAGGACATATAACAATTTTGGTGTAAGACAGACTTGATGTACTTTCCGAGGACTCAAACAATAGAGACACTGACTGGAGGAAAAGATGCAACATTTTCAATACCTGATGAGCCGGATGATGAGGACATCGTACAGTGAACCAATCAACGAACTGAGAAATGCATAATCTTAGAACTTATAGATTTGTAAAATAAACATTATTGGTTAGGATAACAACTGGTGATTAAATGACCAATTAGGAATTAAGGGGATGGACTGGGTAACCTTAATAAACAGTCATGACAAGGGACAGAATTTCAGATGTGAGGGGAGAACTGATACAGATATTAGATGTCAGAAGACGCGATTCAAGATTCTGTCATTGGGCTCATGCTCTTGAGAGCCTGATGCTTTGCTGATCAATTGATGACCTGAGGACGAAGACTGATTTTGTTGCTGATCCATTTTGTGGATAGGTAGCTATGACAATGTGACTGTTAACCTTTGTGCCTTTCTTTCTAGGTACCAACTATGATGTTTTTTAATTTTTCTCCTAGTTAGATGTTTTCCAAATTCATGTTCTAAATTGTTTTCGCATGAAGTCCCACATGCTTAATGCTAATCTAGGTTAGGTAAGGTTCTTTGGGTGACTCTGACAGTGACAAATGCTTGACATTGCTGAACTCTGCTATTAATTTTGATATCTTCCCTTTTGTTAGCTTATGCTGAAGCATTAGATCATATGTTTTCTCATGTTCTGATTAGGTTATGTTATTGGTGGTCACTAATGAATTAATTCTAAGTTGAGTGGATAAAGTTTGAATTAAACTTATGCATTAGAATTGTAACTAATAGGGAAATAAAATTTGGTGAAAACGTATATTGAGTTGTGGTTGTTCATGAAATGTTGACGTTAATAACTGTTGACTAAGATTTTGCTTATTCATTACGGTTTTGCACATTGAACATTGATGTTCATTGATTACTACATAGCTAGGATACTCCATGCAATCCAAAAGGTTAATCGGCCTATATGCGTCCCCTTGAACGTTTACTTACTAATGACCAGGCGCGCTAGCTCCTTCTTCAGGGCCGTATACCCCCTTCTGCTAACGGTCCAAATACATGGAAAGGGAAGTGAAATAATCTAAATTAGTACAACCAGTGATCAAACATGTCTTCAGACTGGTCCAAGTGCTGCCTCGAGAACGGGGGAGGCTCTTGCCATATATTGGGACCATTAGCAGTATAACTGTTAGGAGTACCAATCCGAGGAGAAAAGCATTGTTATATAGTAAAACCCAGAGTTTTAATTAGGACTAGACTTGTTTTGCTTTTTCTTATGGTGTACGGAGACTAAGAGGATGAATGGTTTGCTGTTGCTTTTTCTTGGAAAGAGAGGATGGGGACAGGTGGTGGAGCCTCCGTAACAGGGTGAATGGGGGTGGTTTGCACTTTCTATGCCAATTTCACATGTTTAGTGACTGGTTCATCTTCCTCACTGCCAACTGCACTTTCTGGAACTTTTATTTCATCTTGTCTATCAATCTGGGTCTCTGGGGTCCACTCCATGTCATCCTCATCTCACGGTGACTTTCAGAAAATGGTGGAGGCGATATTGAAGATTATGCATTTAATGCAAGAGAAGGCGCAACATCCTGCTGTGCAGCAAGTCAAAAATCCAGCTGTGCAGCAAGCCCAACTTCCTCTCTGCTGCTAGCTAAGGAGGCTCAGGTTTAGCAGGCTTCTGGTCCTGCTCTGATAGGAAGACCCTGTTTGCTGGGAAATTTTCATTTCCGAGTTGGTCTCAGCCATGGCTATAATCACCAAAGAATTGGAAGATTTACACTTTGCTTTTGATAATGTTATTATAGACCAGGGAATGGTTCAAATGTCTCCATATGCTTTGAACACCTTTGCAGAAAAAGCAAGATACTTTGATGCACGTGCTCTTTCTAGTGCTGACAGAAAATAGCTGTTTTCTTCGCAGGAACCTGTTTTTAAGGGATTTCTTCTTAAATTCTAATTGGTTAGCACTCATCAGAAAGGCCATTGGACTCCGATGCCAGTAAATTATCAGTCTCATGAACCTGAAGGATATAAAAGATTTGAAGGACTGTCAGACTTGGCCATTCTAGTGAATGCAGTATTGGTTATTGTATAACATAACAGTAATACCATGTGAAAGCTATTTGATAGACTGGGTCCTAAGTTTGACAAAATCCCTTCATAAAATGTTCTCTTGTGCAGTAATAAAAACTGCTTTACTAATAATAGTTGATACAGTGGGTGTGACATATCCTTATTACACTGACAGAATCCCTTGGTAGAATAAAAAAAGAGAAATATATGGTGGCCCTCCAAGGCCCATACTGCACATATGAGAGCATGAGGGAGGTTGGCACAAATGGTGAAATCAATTAATAAAAATAATACCCATTTGCCACCATGCCCAATAACAATGGCAGAAATATTTGGAAAACTTTAAAATGAGTACTAATTTAGTATCACTCCCAGGCCCAAGGCTTATCGGACCCAATGAAAGTGAGAGGGTAACGGGAAAAAATATTAAATGAAGAAGAAATAAATGTAGCCTACAGACTATAATAAGTCAACAAGCACAAAAACAAGAGGATGAGTGGAAACAGAATAGAACAGTTAAAACTTTATTCGACTTTCCAACAAGTCATAAAAGCAGCACGGAAAAAACATCTTATATATAAAAAAAACACAATAAATACAGTGAACTGAAAAAATACCAAAAATACATTGTCATATTAATTAATTCAGTCGTGAATATTTAAATAGCCTAATTAGCTTGATGCCAGTGCACCCATGGACTTTCTTACTAATATTACAGAGCACAGGAAATTAGCTAAAATTCCACATACTGCAATGGAAATGAGCGGAAACAAATTTGATCTCCAACCAGAGTTTTGCTTAGAGAAATCCCTGCAGTAGGCTTTTATAAAATGTGACTAATGGTTATTAATCAATCATTTCAAACATACATCCATGAACACTGCTTTCACAGAATGGTGGTTGAGAAATGGCTTGGCAAGGAAGGAGGAAGTATGGAGAAGAAAGAGAAACAATTCTATCACCAAACTGTGTTTTGTAGTATTTGTAGTAGTACTACAGAAGTACTACTAACATGCCACAGAATGCTATTCACATGCCTGAATTTAGAGACCTCTACCTCCACTGTACTTCTACCTTTGCAATTTTGTATGTGGAGATCCCTGGCAATGTGTTGGAAATGTCAGTACTTGTAAGCCTAGGTTTTAAGTGTACAAGTGGGAAGGACATAGGGAAGTGGCTGGAAAAAGGAGATTACTTAGGGAGAGGTTAAGGTAAATGTAAGGATGGTTGTAGGGAAGGATAGGCTACCACAAGCATACATCCACAAAAGAGTAAGCCCATTCCTATTTAGAAACTGTACTGCTAGAGTTACTACAGCTCTAAATGTGACAAAACAGTAATAAATGTATTCCGGACTTGGAGTAAGGCAAGTACCATCCCATGCTGTCCTATGGTAAGTAGGTCCTAACTGTAACTAACTATACCTACCTATTGGGGAATGGCAGCAGGGTATATAGGCACAAATCCACAAAAATCAATTAAAATGCTCACTCAAGATTGCAGTGCAGCAACAGATGTACTGCATACAAAACATGACGCATTTTGCCCAACATGCAGGCTTGATCATATAATATTTTTCAGATTCAGCCTCTTTTTATACTGTGAAAACAAATGAGAAAGCACAGTACTTAGACATAGTCAAAGGACTGTCCCCATCCATCCCATATTGGCAGCCATCTTTGAATGTACAAGTAATCCTGTTCTCCAAAAAAAGGCTTTCAGATGAATACAGTTACTCGTTAATGTCCCAATTGTTGTTCATATATGTACACCAGTACCAATACTTCAAAACAGTGAGTGTACTTCTCTGTTGCCTGTCTACTTCTCAATAGGTTGGACCAGATGAGACCATAATAGTGAAACATAGATATAGACAAAGAACTTTCCTTATCCACTACACCCTGGCACCCATCTTGGAATGTATATGAATTCTTGTTCACAAACAATGTGTTACAAATGGGGTACACTTAGATGTGAATGTGAATTTGGTATGTGGCATAATTGTAAGCTACATACATCAATTAGAAACAAACGGTGTACATCACTGTTCCCATTCACTATACAATATATCATGTCCATTAAAACTGAAGTAGTGTTGTATCTGTAAACCTCCCCATAGAAAACACTTGGTGCATCAGAAACAGATAGTACGTATGGATATCATAGGGAGGAATTTCCACCCTCTGAACAGACCCTTTAGCGTATGTATGAGACAATCCCAGCATAAGCCTGTATATGCTTGTACCTCTTCCTCTACACCATGATCATCATGCAAATGCAGAAACATTGAATGGGTGAGCCAAAAAGGGGGGACCAAGAGAATGACACAGAAAAAAGTGACAAACTCAAATGACACCGCAAGATGGAATACCAACAGAAGTGGAGTGTGAGAGAGATATAAGATCCATCCTGCACGTGAATCTCATTATTTTTCGTGGCCCCTTCCAAATAGCTAGAAACAAAAAAAACATATATCAGTGCATCCCAAACACCACTGCCTTAAAAAACCAAATATAGGCCCTGATTCTAAGCTTGGCGGGCGGCGTGAGCTGCCCGCCAAGCGGGAACCGCCAGAAGACCGTACCGCGGTCAAAAGACCGCGGCAGTCATTCTGGGTTTCCCACTGGGCTGGCGGGCGACCGCCAAAAGGCCGCCCGCCAGCCCAGCGGGAAACACCCTTCCCACGAGGAAGCCGGCTCAGAATGGAGCCGTCGGAGTGGGAAGGTGCGAGGGGTGCAGTTGCACCCGTCGCGAATTTCAGTGTCTGCAAAGCAGACACTGAAATCCTTTGTGGGGCCCTCATACGGGGGCCCCTGCAGTGCCCATGCCATTGGCATGGGCACTGCAGGGGCCCCAGGGGCCCCACGACACCCCATACCGCCATCCTGTTCCTGGCGGGTGAACTGCCAGGAACTGGATGGCGGTATGGGGTGCCAGAATCCCCATGGCGGCGCAGCAAGCTGCGCCGCCATGGCGGATTCCCATGGGCAGCAGAAAGTCGGCGGTACACCGCCGGCTTTCCGCTTCTGGCCGCGGCTGTACCACCGCGGTCAGAATGCCCGACGGAGCACCACCAGCCTGTTGGCGGTGCTGCCGCCGACCCCGGCCCTGGCGGTATTTACCGCCAGGGTCAGAATGACCCCCATAGTATCTATATTTCTATATACATTAAAAGAGAGCACCCCTATGATTTTAAGAATTCCCTAGTTACTGTATAGAAAAAGTATATGTACAGAGAAAACAACCGTTCTGTTACAGCTACAGCAAACAGCTATGTCCTGAGGTGGACACCCTCAGGACATAGAGGGAGCTGACCCTGGAGGGTAGCGGTCACCAGGGCCATCATATGCTCCCCTCCAACATGAAGCTAGCCCCGGTAGGTGGTGGCCCCCGTGGCCTGGGGGTCTGAAACTGCCCCCTTTTCAATTGTTTTCTGTTTGCCCCAGTGGGTGGTGGTCCTGATGCACAAGGGCCACAGGGCCCCCACACATATCAATATAGAAGCCATGAGGGGGTGGTGGTCCCAGGGGTTGGGGGTCCCATAGGGACCGCATTTCTTCTTTTTTAAGGATTTGCCCTGAGGGTGTTGTGATCCCTGGGACAGCGGGGGGCCACGCAGACCCACCGCTCAAAATTGAGTGTAATCCAAGGGCAGTCCCCAGGGCTAATGAAGGTCCCAAAGGGACCCACTTTTCTTTTTTTAAATATTTGACATGGGGGGATGGTGGTCCCCAGGGAGCGGGGGAGCCTGCGGCCCCCGCATATCATTTCCTAAATGCACCATGGAGGTGGTGGTCCCCAGGGCAGCGTGAGGGGACATGCGTGCCCCTGCATATCATAACAGCCCTAGGGATGTGGCAATCTCCAGGGCAGCAGGAGGGGGCCAGGAGGCCCACACATTTCTAAAAAAATGCCCCGGGGACTTGGCCCACTCAGGGGCTTTATAATAAGGAAGCATGGAAGACCGCGTTTCATTTTTTTAGGGGGGGATTTCGCCGCAGATCCGCGGATCCGCAGCAGGTCTGAACATAACATTAAAAAAATGCTTTTTAGACCTGCAGGGTCCCTTTGGGACTCCACCACCAGAGCTAAGGGGACAGGATGTTCGTACTCAGGCCTCTTTTGTATTTTTTTATATTTTCAGCTGAGTCCCAAGAAGACTGACAACACTGTTGGTGAAGTGTTGTCAGAAAATCATATCTCTGCACGAAATCGGGAGGGGTCGCAAATCCTTCACGCCCCTATGTATACAAATTTAGATTTTCTTAAATTTCTCAAAAACTACTGAATGGATCTACGCAAAAAAACATAAAGGCCTTTTTCTGGACAAGAGCTACCTTTCTGTCAAATTTGGTGGTATTCCGTCCAGTGTTTTTTGCGCTATCGCTGTTCAATTTTTCCTATTTGAATTAATATTGGAAAACCTCTAAATTTCACCCCCACCTTTATCTCGGCCCCTGCTTGATAGAACACCCTGAAATTTTCCAGACAGCAGCTCATTTGACTCAAGTTTTTTTGGAATATTTTGTGAAGATTCATCAAGCGACGCCAAAGATATAGGCAAGCAAAAAACTGCTTTTTTCTATAGAAACTAGGGGCCTGATTCTAACTTTGGAGGACGGTGTTAAACCGTCCCAAAAGTGGCGGATATACCACCTACCGTATTACGAGTCCATTATATCCTATGGAACTCGTAATACGGTAGGTGGTATATCCGCCACTTTTGGGACGGTTTAACACCGTCCTCCAAAGTTAGAATCAGGCCCTAGGTCTTAACTATAAATAGCTACTGGCGACCACCAGTATGATATATATATATATATATATATATATATATATATATATATATATATATATATATATATGTATATATATATATATAGAGTCCTCCAAACACC
Organism: Pleurodeles waltl; assembly: GCF_031143425.1. NCBI lineage: Eukaryota > Metazoa > Chordata > Amphibia > Caudata > Salamandridae > Pleurodeles > Pleurodeles waltl. Next base: position 648,146,046 of record NC_090437.1, read on the forward strand.
ACTTAAACTGCCGAACTCTGTTACAACGAGTGCCTCCTTTGTGCAAGTGACATGCACGTAAAATATACAGAACAAGTGGCTCTCCTCAAAGAAACCAAGGAGCACTCTCCGGGTTTGGTTTCATTATTTTATTCCAATCGCCAAGCATGACGCTTTTCTGACATTTCTTTTTTCAAATGCTGGCTACAAAGTGATGCTCCTACAAAGTAAAAACACACATCCATAAATAGTTTACTAAAATAAGTTGTGTAGTCACCAAAGAGAACAGACTTCAGTCTCTCCATATTTCTATTTGATTCAAGCGCCGCCATCATAGTATGCTACTTTCATTTATATATCGTGACTAAAGTAGCCATTATTTCAATCATAGTCTTTGCATATGCTGCGCTCATTGTTCACCAATTTTCTAATGTTCCCTTTATTTAAGAGTGTCATGTCATAACAAAAGATTCTCTCATTTCAACTCCCTTTCATCTCCGTATACTGCCGAAAGGAAACTCCCAGTTACCTGAGGGCACTCATCTGGTGACTTATGCCCTTCCGTGCTTTCACATCCCAATCGTTGTATATATATATATATATATATATATATATATATATATATATATATACATATATATATATATATATATATGCAGAACAGAAGAGAAAACTATGGGTCGTTCCCAAGTATTGGTGGAGAGCAGCTTCAGTAAGGAGCACTCTGCAACACCAGCGACACTCTAGGTTTGCTCATCTCAAATGTCTGTCTTTCTAGCATAGGATTGGCTCAGTTTCATCCTTGCCTAGCCCAGTATAAGTCAAAACAAAACCTTTTTTCTACAGAAACTACGTCCTACCTCCAGTAGGTCGACCAATAGGTAGTCATAGTTAGGACTGTGTTTCCATAGACAAAGCAATTTTTGACTTGCCTATATCTTTAGCACCATTCAACGAATCTTCAAAATATTCTCCCAAAAAAGTGGCCAGGTGAATCTTGGTAAGCGCGGAAATATTCAGAGTGATCCGTGAAGCATGTTAATTCCCATAGGTCCTGTCAACACGTTTGCAGCCCGAACCACTGGACAAAATGACACAAAATTTGGCAGAAAGCTAGCTGCCGGTACACAGATTGTGCTTTTCATTATTTGGTGTAAATCCATTTAGTAGTTTAGGAGATATTCAATGGCAAATAAATCTCTGGCTGTGAAATTCGCAACTTTTCGCGAATACTCATGCGAAAAGAAGCATTACCATTGGCTGACCGCAACCTGACTAGAAAGTTGCGACTGCCATTTTATTTCCAGGGACACAGTCCCTGGTGGTGAAAATTCAAATTGAAAGTGGCATAAAGGTTCAGGGTGACGGTACTCTGACCTCAGGGGTGTGATATAGGTGTGTTTCAGCATGCGATATTCATGAAAAATCACACATTTTTGCAAATTTCCATGAATTATTTCCAAAATATTCATGATTAAAAAATGTAAAGAAAAAAACGCAGACTCATTTATACTCTTATTCATTCACTCATACATGCACTCAGAGGCTCAGGCGTTCACTTACACACCCAGTCAAAACTCATGTTCCCACTCAGACCCGCTCATAGACCCACACACCCACTTTCAGACCCCCTCAGACACTCACACACCCACTCACACATCCACTGACAGAGACAGGCCCTTTGGCTGACCTGAGCTGCACACGGCCGAAGGTTGCGCAGGTTTGAGTGGTTATAAGGGCTTGGCTGCAAGGACCACCCCTGGACGCACATGGCCGAAGACCAAAGGTTACTGGGACATTACAGTTTGGCTCACATTTTAAACATACAAAACCATTTAATTCAGCAGTTATAGAGCTATTTCAAGTAAGTATAACTCCTGCCCTAAGGCATCTATAACTCGCATCCCCGCAATGCAGAGTTTCTCCTCAAAACATTCACTGCAAATATTACATTGATATTATCAATGATTTTAATAAAGATGTCATGAGTGTTGCAATATGTGGGGTAATTAGTAGTGCATGGCCAGGCCCTGCGGTGAACCCTCTATAACCCCTCAACCCTGTGTCACACATGGCCGTTGGCTGTGCACAGTGGGTGTTGGCTTCAGGATCTGGCCGGCAACCAGGCCTTGCAGCCAACCCCCTATAACTACCCAACCTTCACCCTGCTTGCAGTCAACCAAGTATCACCACCCAACCCCACATCGTGCATGGCCTTTGGGTTGGCTCTCAGCAGCAGTTGACAGATATATACAGTAGTACGTAGGTAACTTTCTACACTAACAATCATCTCTATGTCAATTTGGATATACATTACGGTGTAGTGAAACAATGGTATCTGTCCTCATATCTCTACTTAGAACAACAGCGTTATATAGTGCTGCATGGGGTTGAAGTCATCTCTCTGCTAACAGGTGTCTCTAGTTGGGTTTGAGAGAAATGTATCTCTCTACTCATACCTTTTCTCAAGGTGGCAGTATGCATAGTAGACTATAGATAGAAACTGCCCTGTTTCTTGAGACAAGTCTCTTGCATGAGTAGAGAGACCAGACTCTGTCCTGTGATGTGTCTCTTGGATACTGATTGTGCAAATTAGGGTGTGAAAGGTGGCTTACCTTTTTTGTCGCACCTTTACCCATTATGAAAAAAGTACACATAAGTTTGAAGTTGAAATTACCTTTATGGTCATAAGTATAACAACTATAGAGACTGTGATATTAAACCACACTGCCCTCTTACCTGAGACATCTCCCCAGTGCAACATGGGCAAAATATGATGTGGGTAGAGACTACTGTGGTGTTCATTCTGACCTCGGCGGTAAAAGGCGCCTACCGCCGGTCAGAAATCCTCCATAATCCCGCCGCGGTCGCGGAAACCCGCCATGGTCATTCTGACCCGCAGAAGGCAAACCTCCGAAAATCCGACCGCCACAACAGACCGCCAGACCAGCGGTCGGCGGAAAGGTGGAGGTGACCAAACCTCCACCGTCACGCCAACAGAAATACGCCCATGCCATTACGACCAACGAATCCACGCGGCGGTCATTCAAACGCGGTATTCCATTGGCGGGACACACCGGCGCGGTCAGAATACACACAAACGAACAAAACTCAGCCACATTGGACGATTTGAATCCCACACACCTGATACACATACACACACCACTCCCACACACACAATACCATATAAAACACACACCCACATCACCCACAAACCCCTACGCTTAAAAATTCGTAAAGAAGACAAGAGCGAGACACCAGCATCCAAAACATAACAGCCACAGCCACTCAACACCATCACCCACACACTATCCACACAAAACAACACACACCACCACACTCAACTCACTTAAATACACATACTCCACCCCACACATCATACACACCACCCCATGGCACCCCAAAGACAACCCCGCTTCACAGACGAAGAACTCAGGGTCATGGTGGAGGAAATCGTTCGGGTAGAGCCCCAGCTGTTCGGCACACAGATACAATACACCAGCATTGCCCGGAGGACGGAGCTATGGCAGAGGATTGTCGACAGGGTGAACGCAGTGGGACAGCACCCCAGAAATCGGGAAGACATCAGGAAGCGATGGAACGACCTACGGGGGAAGGTGCGTTCCATGGTATCCAGGCACAACATCGCCGTGCAGAAGACTGGCGGAGGACCCCCACCTCAACCCCCACAATTCACATCATGGGAGGAGGAAGTCTTGAACATCCTGCATCCTGACGGCCTCGCAGGAGTCGGCGGAGGAATGGATACTGGTAAGTTGAAGCTTCAATACTGCTTCCCCCCCACCTGCATGCCAAATCAGACCCCAACCCTCACCCCCATCCTCGAACCCCACCCTCACCCCCACCCCCATCCTCACCCCCACCCTCACCCCCACCACCATCCTCACCCCCACCACCATCCTCACCCCCACCCCCAGCACACCTATTCCCCACCAATGTCTCACCATCACAACCCACACATCCCAAAACCTAGGCCTGCATGCGTCCACTAAGCATGGACACCCATCACCAAAGCATGCCCAATGCATATACACATCCCCCCCACAAGCCACCCTCACCAAAGCCCCCACACACGAATGCCAGCACTTGGGGACACGGGAACCCACAGATACACCCATATGCCACACATTGAAACTATAACCATACCTCTATACCCCTGCAGGACCCGACCGTCAACACACCGCGGCGGAGGGGCCAGAATTATCCACACCCCCCACCCAAGAGGCCGTCAGCGATGACAGCAGCTCTGTCGATCTGGACACCGATGACCAGCCCGGACCATCGGGGACCTCTGGACAGTCGGTTCCCCTCACACAGGCACAGGCCACTACAGACCCTAACCCCTCTGGGAACACCAGCACAGCTCCCACCCAGCGGGCCCATGCCTCTGTCTCCAGGGCGCGTCAATCTGCGGTGTGTCTACCACTACAGGGCACCCAGGATAACCCACCACCCCAACAACAACAGGGACCTGGGGGCAGTGGTAGTGGGCACACCGGCCAGGGGGCAGAGGCCCAGGGAAACAGGGCAACTCGGCGGGCAGCTGTGCGACAGGGGGGGGGAGGAGAGGCCCAGGGAACCCACTCTCCACGAGGTCCTCACCACCATCATGGGAGCATACAACCGCTCCCAGGAGACGATGGCGACGGTACTGGCCCGGTTCCAGGAGATCCAGGGGCTGCAGGAGGAACACTATCGGGGGTACAGGGAGGACATCAGAGCCATCAACACCACCCTGGTTACCATGGTAGGGCTGCTGCAGGACCTCGTAAACAGCAGGGCGGACACTGAACAACACCCAAGGGCCCCTGCCACTAGCCTGGACCAAGAACAGCCATCCACCTCCGCCGGCGCTAGTGGACAGGAGGCCCCCGCACAGCAGCAGCCCACCAGACCCCCACCTCCTGCAGGAGAAGAACCACCCCGCAAGAGGGCCCTGAGATCTCGCAAGAAGACAGAGTAGGATGTCAAGACCCCCGCCAGCAAAGGATACCACCTGATGTCATCCCACTGTCCCACATTGTCACCCTGTCCATCCTTGAACTGCCCATGCTCCATCTCTCCACAGGCCTCTGGACAATGCACCTGTGTGACTGTTACTCTGGACTCTGCCATGGACATTCCTTCACCATAGCCCCCACCCACTTGATACCACCCATCCCATTTTGAGCACTTCAATAAACACCTATTTTGCACCAAAATATCAGGAGTCTGGCTGTGATTTCAATAGATTGTAATTGACATGACAGTGCAAATATGTCCTTGTACATGGTGAAGTCAACAAACAGCTGCCACAAAGCTGTAGTCCATGGGGAAACGAAGCACAGGACTCGTAGTGGGGACCCCAGATCTGAAATAGGGAGGGAAAAGCCAAAACTTAGTCATCATACACTGGGGCAAATAGACAGGCAGCAGAGATGCTGCAGAGTAGTTAACATTTACTAAATTATCTTTGAAATGTTACCTGTGTCCTATTGGAAGTACTGTTCAATGATTCTGTCCCTGTTGTCTGTTTCAGCCCCGTCGTCTTCCTCCTCGTCACTCTCCTCAGGTTCCACCGCTGCCACAACACCACGACCATCCTCCTGCAGGAAAGGCACCTGGCGGCGCAAAGCCAGGTTGTGAAGCATGCAGCAGGCCACGATGATGTGACACACCTTCTTAGGTGAGTACATTAGGGATCCACCGGTCATATGCAGGCACCTAAACCTGGCCTTTAGGAGGCCAAAGGTGCGTTCGATCACCCTCCTAGTACGCCCATGGGCCTCATTGTACCGTTCCTCTGCCCTGGTCCGGGGATTCCTTACTGGGGTCAGTAGCCACGACAGGTTGGGGTACCCAGAGTCCCCCACTAGCCATACACGGTGTCTCTGTAGCTGTTCCATCACGTAAGGGATGCTGCTATTCCTGAGGATGTAGGCGTCATGCACTGACCCTGGGAATTTGGCATTTACATGCGAGATGTACTGGTCAGCCAAACACACCACCTGGATGTTCATTGAATGGTAACTTTTTCTGTTCCTGTACACCTGCTCCCTGTCTCTTGGGGGAACCAAAGCCACATGGGTCCCATCAATGGCACCAATCACGTTGGGAATATGTCCAAGGGCGTAGAAATCACCCTTCACTGTAGCCAATTCGCCCACCTCAGGGAAAATGATGTAGTTCCTCACGGATTTCATCAGGGCAGACAACACTCTGGATAACACCTTCGAAAACATGGGCTGAGACATCCCGGAAGTAATTCCCACGGTTGTCTGAAATGACCCACTTGCCAAGAAATGTAGTACTGACATGACCTGCACCAGAGGGGGAATCCCTGTGGGTTGGCGGATGGGGGACATCAGGTCGGGCTCCAGCTGGGCACACAGTTCATGGATAGTGGCACGGTTAAGACGGTAGGTCAGGATAATGTGGCGTTCTTCCATTGTCGACAGGTCCACCAGCGGTCGGTACACGGGAGGATTCATCCGTCTCCTCGCCCAACCCAGCGGACGGTGCCTAGGAAGGACAACATGGAGCACACAGTCAGGCAACCCACAGGTACGTACTCACAGCTAGCACAGTATACGATTCTCTATGCAGTGAATGGCGTGTCTGAGTGGCTATGCAAGGCCTAGGCCTGTGTGACGCAGTTGAAATTGAGCCATGTGGGCCCTGGAAATGGCGGCTGCCTGACCTGTGAAGTGTGACAATGGGATGTGAGGTCAATGCGCTGGCGTGGCACACCGCGGCGGGCGGCGGCCGAAGACCGCGGCGCGAAGCCGCATTGGTTAACATTGAAGCCTATGGGTTTCAGGAGCCAATGGCGAAGGGCGCCGGCGGTGGCGGGACGCACCGCCGCGGTACGCACCGCCGCGGACGTGACCGCCATTTTCTATCTACTTATCCACTTGCGACTTGAACTTTCACAGGAGAGGACCTATACTGCAAGTGTTGCTGTGACCTCGGTCTGGAAGGGACAATGGCTGCTGCGACTGGGGAAAGGGCCCCTGCCTTCACTGGAGAGGAGTTGGAGAAACTTGTGGATGGGGTCCTCCCCCAGTATGCGCTACTCTACGGTCCTCCAGACCAACAAGTGAGTTCAATTCAATCTGGATTTGGGGATACTGGCTGGCTTGGGGGCCTGGCGGGGGGCCTGGCGGGGATGGGGGGCATGTTGGGGCTGGCGGGGGGCCTGGCGGGGGGCCTGGCGGGGGGCCTGGCGGGGATGGGGGGCATGTTGGGCATGGCGGGGGGCATGGCGGGGATGGGGGGCATGTTGGGCATGGCGGGGGGCATGGCGGGGGGCCTGGCGGGGATGGGGGGCATGTTGGGCATGGCGGGGGGCATGGCGGGGGGCCTGGCGGGGATGGGGGGCATGTTGGGCATGGCGGGGGGCCTGGCGGGGATGGGGGGCATGTTGGGCATGGCGGGGGGCATGGCGGGGGGCCTGGCGGGGATGGGGGGCATGTTGGGCATGGCGGGGGGCCTGGCGGGGATGGGGGGCGTTGGGCCACTGGAAAGGAAAATGCTGAGAAACTTGAACGTGGTATTTCTCCCTCCCTGTACGTGTCACATAGGTCCGCGCCCATGAGAAGATCGGGATTTGGCGTGCCATCGCCAAGGAAGTCCGGGCCCTGGGGGTCCACCATCGACGGGGCAGCCACTGCCGCAAGAGGTGGGAGGACATCCGCCGCGGGACCAAGAAGACCGCCGAGTCTCTGCTGGGGATGGCCTCCCAACGTAGGCGGGGTGCCTGCCGTCAACTGAGCCCCCTGATGTTCCGGATCCTGGCGGTGGCCTACCCTGAATTGGATGGGCGCGTGAGGGCAGCACAGCAGACACAAGGGGGTGAGTACAAGCATTATCTACTCTGTTGTCGCGCAGTGGAGGTGTCTGGGTGGGGGAGGAGGGCTGGGGGTCCCCCCAGGCCAGGGCGATATCTGTAGGCTGGGCACCCCCGTAAGCCCCTGTGTCCCCAGCCACCACCCTCAGTAGTTTGTCAGTACAGCCATCCCTGGGCCGTGTCATCCATGGGTGCAGTTGTCAACTCTAGGCGTGTAGGGCATGTTCCACGGAATGCGTAGGGGACCCCAAGTGCGCAACTTAGTGCAGGGGGCATCTGTGTCTGTCATGTCCGCTAACTGTACCGGAGATCCATGTAATCAATATCCCTTTATTTCTCTCTCCCCCCCCCTTTTTGTTTGTCTTTCTGTGCTTGTGTGCATCAGCATCATCAGGCGGAGGAGAAGTGGCATCGGGGCAGGAGGGAGCTGCATCTCACATGGCCCAGGAGGGCCATGCCACAGAGTCAGACTGGACCAGTGAGACGGAGGGCGAGGGGAGCTCCACGACGGGGACGACTGGAGCCTGCAGCGACACGGACACGTCCTCGGAAGGGGGCTCCCTTGCGGGGGTGGCACCATCCGTGCCCCCCGCCATTACAGGTACAGCCGCCACCCAGCGCACCATCTCCGCCCTCCCAGCAGCCCCTCAGCGTTCGCCCCGTGCCCGCTCTGCCAGGAAGCCGGGCATCTCCTTCGCCCCAGGCACCTCAGGCCCTGCCCCTGTTACCCCCGCTGCCCTCAGTGAGGAGGTCATTGACCTCCTCCGAACGCTCATTGTTGGGCAGACTACCCTTTTGAATGCCATCCAGGGGGTGGAGAGGGAGATTCATCGCAGCAATGCGTACCTGGAGGGCATTCATTCGGGTCAGGCTGCCCATCAGCGATCGTTCCAGGCTCTGGCCTCAGCACTGACGGCAGCCATTGTCCCTGTCTCCTGCCTGCCTCTACTAACTCCCTCCTCCCAGTCTCCTGTTCCTCTGCCTGTCCCACCCACACCATCAGACCAGCCTGCACACACCTCAACACCCAAGAGAAGCTCATCCAAACATAAGCACCACAGATCACGCAGACATTCACACACGCAACATTCCGATGCAGACATGCCAACAGTCACTACCACCTCTGTGACCCCCACCTCCTCGTCTCCCTCCTCCCTCCCTGTGACGTCTACACTCACACCTCCATTCACCTCACCATCAGCCAGTGTTTCCATCACCAGCACACCCTCCAGTCCAGTCCGCACACGTGCAGTCACCACCCCCACTGCCATTTACACGTCCCCTGTGTCCTCTCCCACTGTGTCTGTCACCCCCTCTTCCACACCACACAAACGCAGCCACCCACCCACCCAACAGCCATCCACCTCACGACAGCCTATCCCTCCTGCACCTGCACCCAAAGACAGCAAACGTGACTCACCTACAACCACATCCTCTCCCTCCACTCCCATTCCCACTGTACCTACCACTCTCCATTGTCCCAAGAAGCTCTTCCTCGCCACTACTAACTTCTTTCCTGACCCTGAGCCCCCCCCTCCTTCTCGTCGGGGTAAGAAGAGCACCTCAGCCACCACCAGCCCTGCAGCCCCCTTGACAAGGGTGCAGGGGTATTGGAGCCCGCCAGCCCGCATGTCTGGATCTTCGCCCAGCAGCAAGGGGACAGCCAGCCCACCCCCTGGGAAGAGGAGCAGAAGGCGGAAGGGGCGCCGCAGGAGCCCGCCTTCTACATCCCCCCCGGACACCACCCAGAGACAGTCACCAGCCACAGCTCCAAAGGGAGGAAAGGGCCACAGGCCGACGACTAAGGAGGGCAGGGGCAGCAAGTTGGAGAGGTCAGGCAGCAGGCCTGCTGCCCAGGAGGAGCCCACAACCCCCATAGCCGCTGCCCCGGGAGGAACCGGCACAGCTGCCCCGGGAGAGCCCACCACCCCCATAGCCGCTGCCCAGGGAGGACCCAGCCCAGCTGGCCAGGAGGGCCCCACCACCCACAGCCCAGGTGGGCAGTGAAGGAGCACCATCCCCGCTGCCCAGGAGGGCACCACCAGGCAATTAGCAGTTGGCCATAGACCGTCCGCCGTCTCAAGAACCGCTGAACTGGGCCCCGCCGTCTCAAGAACCGCTGAACTGGGCCCTTCAATGCAAGAATCGCTGAACTGGGCCCCGCCGTCTCAAGAACCGCTGAACTGGGCCCTTCAAGGCAAGAACCGCTGAACTGGGCCCCGCTGTCTCAAGAACCGCTGAACTGGGCCCTTCAAGGCAAGAACCGCTGAACTGGGCCCCGCCGTCTCAAGAACCGCTGAACTGGGCCCTTCAAGGCAAGAACCGCTGAACTGGGCCCCGCCGTCTCAAGAACCGCTGAACTGGGCCCTTCAAGGCAAGAACCGCTGAACTGGGCCCCGCCGTCTCAAGAACCGCTGAACTGGGCCCTTCAAGGCAAGAACCGCTGAACTGGGCCCCGCCGTCTCAAGAACCGCTGAACTGGGCCCTTCAAGGCAAGAACCGCTGAACTGGGCCCCGCCGTCTCAAAAACCGCTGAACTGGGCCCCGCCGTCTCAAGAACCGCTGAACTGGGCCCTTCAAGGCAAGAACCGCTGAACTGGGCCCCGCCGTCTCAAGAACCGCTGAACTGGGCCCCGCCGTCTCAAGAACCGCTGAACTGGGCCCTTCAGGGCAAGAACCGCTGGCCCTTTGGCAGACGTGGCAGGGCAGGATCTATCTCGGGCAGGGCTGCAGGATGTCCTCTGGCCAACTTGCCTCCTCCAGTGGCAGTGGGGTCTGTTATGGACTGTATGGACTGTGGCTTTGCTCTCCCCAGGATGGCCCAGTGGGCAGGCCACCCACTGTATGGACTGTGGCTTTGCTCTCCCCAGGATGGCCCAGTGGGCAGGCCACCCACTGTATGGACTGTTTGGACTGTGGCTTTGCTCTCCCAGGATGGCCCAGTGGGCAGGCCACCCACTGTATGGACTGTATGGACTGTGGCTTTGCTCTCCCCAGGATGGCCCAGTGGGCAGGCCACCCACTGTATGGACTGTATGGACTGTGGCTTTGCTCTCCCCAGGATGGCCCAGTGGGCAGGCCACCCACTGTATGGACTGTTTGGACTGTGGCTTTGCTCTCCCCAGGATGGCCCAGTGGGCAGGCCACCCACTGTATGGACTGTGGCTTTGCTCTCCCCAGGATGGCCCAGTGGGCAGGCCACCCACTGTATGGACTGTATGGACTGTGGCTTTGCTCTCCCCAGGATGGCCCAGTGGGCAGGCCACCCACTGTATGGACTGTATGGACTGTGGCTTTGCTCTCCCCAGTATGGCCCAGTGGGCAGGCCACCCACTGTATGGACTGTATGGACTGTGGCTTTGCTCTCCCCAGGATGGCCCAGTGGGCAGGCCACCCACTGTATGGACTGTATGGACTGTGGCTTTGCTCTCCCCAGGATGGCCCAGTGGGTGGTCATGGAGTCCCCTCGTGGATCTGGCGTCGTGTACTCAAGTGGCTGAGGTGCCCCCCCTTCCCTTCCCCCTGAGGTGCCTGTCCTATTTTCTTTCTGATGCCCCTGCAGTGTTCTCTCCGTGGAGTTCTTGTCGTGGGACTGGGCCTTGCCCCTTTGCACAGGACCCCTGTGATCCACGGACAGTGGTTGGACTACATTTAGTAGCTGTATATATTTTGTACATAGTTTATTTATTTATTGGGATTACTGGTGTACATATTTCAATATATCTGCCCGTTTATGATCTCTTCTTTTGGTCTTTGCATTATTTCGGAGGGGGGTGGTTTGTGGGTTGTGACAGTGATCTGTGGGAATGCATTGATGTGTGTGTTGTAGTGGGTGTGGGTGGGTGGGTGGGTGCCGGTAATCTTTTCCCTCCCCTGTGTCGTAGGTGCCGTACTCACCGATGTCTTCCGCGCCGCCGGGCGTGCTCCTGGTATATGAGGAGGAATAGGAGTGCGGGGATGACCTGCAACTCTGGCTCCATACTGCCAGAATCTCGCGTGGAGTGCGTAGAGGTGAGCGTTTTCCCGTTCGTAGTCTGTTTCCGCCGTGTTCTTATCGGCGGTGCTCCCGCCCCGGAAAAGGTGGCAGATTGGTGGGTCGTCATAGGGTGGGCGGTACTTTGTCTGCCGCCGGGCTGTTTGCGGGAACCGCCGCGCTGTTTGTTTGTACCGCTGTGGCGGGCGGAGTGTTAAGTTGGCGGGCTGTGTTGGCGGTTCCCGCCAGGGTCAGAATTGCATATTTTAGACCGCCGGCCTGTTGGCGGCTTGGCCGCCACTTTATCACCGACCGCCAGGGTCAGAATGAGGGCCTGTGTCTGCTCATACCTCTCAGTGATAATGAATGCCATTAGTAGAGGGTAAAATGGAGTTGGCAGCTGTGTCTTGCACAATTAGTTTTCACATTTGAATATAAGGACACACGCACCTCTCTTTCAGATATCACCTTTTGGGGCAGGCATCTATAGTACAGTGAACACAAAGACAGAGGTCTGCACTGAAATGCCTTGTCAGAGTAACAAGCACAAATACTAAGATGTGCAAAAGAACTGCCTTTCAACCTGCAGGTAGCAATCCGTAGTATATTATGAGAATGCATTCACCACTGTACCAAAATCCGCCTCTTGAATAAAATTATTTATTCTACAGTGGGAAGAAACACTAATCTCTCTATAATACCTTAACCCCTTCGCTGCCAGGCCTTTTCCCCTCCTGTGCCAAGCCTTTTTTGGGTTATTTGGGGTAGTTTGGGCTTAAGCCCCATAACTTTTCATCTACTTAAGCTAATCATGCCAAATTTGCATCATTTTGCAACATCATGAGGATTCTAAAGATACCCAGAGTTTGTGGGTTACCCTGGAGGAGATCAAGAAATTAGCCAAAATACAGACAAAAAACTTTTTTGCCAAAAATGAGAAACAAGTGCTGCAGACGAAAGCATCTGGTTTTCTCACTGCAAATGGCATCAACAAAGTGTTTGTGTTGCTAAAATCACCATCTTCCCAGCTTTCAGGAACAGGCAGACTTGATTTAGAAAACCACATTTTACAACATAGCTTTGCCATTTTACTGTTACTATTTTTGTGCTTTTAGCCTCCTTCCAGTTAGTGGCAGAAATGGATGTAAAACCAAAGGTGGATCCCAGACAGCTAAACATTTCTGAAATGTAGACAAAATTCTAAATTTAGCAAGTGGTCATTTGTGTAGAACCTTCAAGGTTTTCCTATAGAAAGTAATAGTTGAAATTAAAAAAAAATTAAATTGAGTTGGAAAAAATCTGTCGACTTTTTCTTCTGTAATTATTTCTAAATATGATAGATTTTTTAAAGCAATATACTGTTACATCTGCTGCACCCTTCTGGTTGTGGGAGATATAGGGCTAATAGGTTCATCAAGAACCCAAGGTACCCAGAGCCAATAAATGAGCTGCACCTTACATTGGGTTTTCATTGTATACCGAGTATACAGCAATTCATTTGTTAAAATATAAAGAGTGAAAAATAGGTATCAAGGAAGGCTATGTATTTCCGAAATGAGCACAAGATATAGAGTTTAGAAGCAGTGGCTATTTGCACATCTCTGAATTCGGAGGTACCCATCCTAGCATGCGAATTACAGGGCATTTGTCACAATGACTTTTTTCTTACTCACTGTCTTACATTTGGAAGGCAAACATATAGGAAAGCCAATTGGCAATAACACTTGTGTTTCCATTCTGTGTTCCCAAAAGTCTCCCAATGAAAATGATACCGCACTTGTGTGGGTAGGCCTAGTGCCCGCGGCAGGAAACACCCCAAAACGCAACACGGACACATCACATTTTTCCACTGAAACCTGACGTCTTTTTAGCAAAGTGCCTAGCTGTGGATTTTGGACTCTAGCTCCGCAGGCACTTAGGGAAACCTACCAAACCTATACATTTTTAAAAACTAGACACCTAGGGAAATTAAGAATGGGATGACTTGTGGTGCTCTTAACAGGTTCTATCACTCAGACTCCTTTGCTAACCTCAAAATTTGTAAACAATAAACACAATTTCCTCACATTTAAGTGATGCAACGTTCTAGAATCTGAGGGGAGTCACAAACTTCCTTCCACCCAGCATTCCCCCAAGTCTCCCGATAAAATTGGTGCCACACTTCTGTTGATAGGCCTAGTGCCCAAACAGGGAAGGGCCCAAAACACAACATGGACACATCAAAATGATCTATTTACAAAACAACCTGTTTTTGCAATGGGGAGCACCTGCACTTTTGGTCCTGGGCTCAGCAGCCATCTAGGGAAACCTACCAAACCCAGACATTTCTGAAAACTAGACACCTGAGGAAGCTGACAAGTGGGGTAGAACCTTTATTGGTATAGATGCAACAATGCTGCGTGGTAGGAATTTTGTGGCTATCTGTGGATTCCAGAAGGTTCCACCAAAAAAATGGTGTGGGGTGCATTTGAAGCATACCACCTTGGATTCACCCAGATGCTTAGTTTTCAGACGTGTTCTATTTGGCAGCGTACCAAAGTCCAAAAAGTGCATCTGCTCACTATTTTAAGTGGGACGATATTCGGGGTTAACCAAGCTCTCTGGGCCCATATGTAAAATGAAAAGAAAACCCAAAAGAGTCAAATGTTCTCTTGCTTGCTATTGGGATGAGATTCTTTAGTTTACATGAAAAGACTGAAGGGTTTGAAAGACTGTTACCCCCTTCATTTGGGGGTACAAGTATAACATATGCCTATAGTGGCTGCAGCCCCCAACTCTCTGGCATCTAGCGGGCTTGTTCAAGGGGTCGTTCCCCTTAAATGAAATTACAAAACAAAAAATCCCTGGTGTCTAGTGGACATTCCGGCTGCACGAATGCTCAAAGAGACATCAGAGGAAAGGAAAAGCCTTTCCTTTCCTTTGATGGCTCTCTACTCTTCCCCTCAACACTCCCTGAGGAGGAAGTCACCAGTTCCTTAGAGAATGTGCTAGAGGCATGGCTTCCAGAGTGTCAGGGTTGACCTCTAATGACCTCAGCGTGCGGTGCAAGCTGACATTATCAGATGTCAACAGTGGGTGGTGGGTGGTGGGTGGTAGCGGAAGAGCTTCCACTGCCATCCCTGCCTGAAGGTGTGAGGGGTGGCCCGGAGGGAGCGCTAGCGCTCCCCATTAGTCAGTCCCTGGACGTAACAGTTATGTGCTTGGTACAGCAGTGCTGCAAATGAGGACATAACTCTTACGTTGGGTGCACTGAAGGGTTTAAAATACATATATATGCATGTATACATGTGGGTGAACAGTTACAGTTCTTGAAGAATGAACTACCACTTTAAATCAACATTAGAAGACTGTGCTTCACATCTGTAAAAGCTATTAAGGAAATAAATCAGTAGTAACTTCAAACATTTTATATTAAAAAACAATTTAACAACATAACAAACAATAACACCATCATCAACAGTAAAAACAATAAACTTTACAAATTCATATTTATCTTTGCTGATTTGTAAAATATACTAAAAGGAGTTCATCAGGGGCAACCAATATAGCATGAGTAACAGTGGGATGTGGTGACATCTGAGGGCTATGCCCCCTCAACGTCTTATTCCAGCTGAGATAGCATGTGCTGCAGAGCTTAATACCTCCTCAGAGATGCCCACATCTTTTGAACCTGGTGACACTGTGTCTGCCCTGGTACTTAATGCTCAAAAAGGTAATAACTTTCCTTTAATAAATAAATAGGTTTTTTTTGCTACAGAAGTAAGCAGACAATTTTTTCATCAAAAACAAGTAGAGTATATCTACACAGAACAAGCTTCTTCATGTGTATAAACGTCCCGGTATGCAGTAAGGACAACATCTGTTGTGCAGATAAATATTTTTTTCGGACTTTCCTCACAGTTACTGTTCCATCTTTCGTCCAAAGTAAGCAATTTTAGTTTTACTCTTCCATATATTTCATAACAAATTACTTCTGTTTTTCAGAACTTTAGTTTTTCATTTTCTCCCTAAAAAGACAAAATAATAAAAAATAAAAAGTCACATGCTGATCAGTAATAGATAACAATGTTATTTTTCACCCACAATCTCATATTTATATGTACAGCACCACTAACTTCATGTTCTTTTCTGTTAAAAAGTTCACAGCCTCAAACACTGTATTTTTGTAACCACAATTAAGTTATTACATGCTTTCAAACATGGTTCCATAACAATTAGTAAAGAAACACATTCCTCTTTACTCACCTAACAATGAGCATAGTGTTTTACTGTAGAAATGGCTATACCTCCACTCAGACAACTCATAGTGGTAACATGTGCAGAGTAAGGTTCATAAAAACCCTGGGCTTTGTACTAACAGATTGCAGATGCTTTCTTGTATAATTTCAGAAACACAGCCTCTTTTACTTACAACTACATACAGATTGAACATTGCATTGTTAACACAACAAACAATACTTGGTGATATATCTCCACATTCTGAAGTCTACCTCTCAAAAACTACATTAATACACATACACCTCTACTAACAGCTTTTCACTCACTAAACATTGTATAAAATACATATAGCAACAGTAGTGCACTTACTGACACTTTTCAGCAAAGTTCATAAAGTATATTTCTAATCACCTGAACTTAGAGAGGTTTCTTAAATACAGCTGATAACACCAGTCTGTCTCAGTTCATAATTCAGTCACTTCTGCTGTGCACAACTCAGCAGGCTTCATTTGCATCCAAATCACCAAGAATATTCTGAGTTATCCCTGGTTTTGCATCCAATCACATCACAGATTTTCTTCAATCACACACTAAGATTGGAAACTATTGGTTTAGCCTTGGCCCATTTTTCTTACTTCCCCCATTTGATCTCATGAGACTCGCACAAGACTGCATGCGTTCAAGCAGCAAGCTTCTATCCCTGAAGTTTGTGAGAGACTCACGGAATCGCAACATAATTGTAGGGAAATAGTTGTATGTAGTATGGAGTATCCTCTCCACTGAGACCTATCACATACATGACAGGTGTGTGTAGTAGGGTGTGGGGAGAGACTGTCTTCTCCACACAAAACTCTGTCTAGATGCACCTTGTTCATAGTAGTGTGTATGGAAGGACTAGCCTCTCTAGTGAGACCCCTGTGTTGAATGATGGTTAAGCATAGTACGGTATGAGGAGAGACTGGCCTCTTCCTTCAGAACTCTCTCTTACATAAGAGGTGTATATAGTAAGATGTTCCACACCTCTTTCTCAGATAACAGGAGTGTGTGCTAAGGTTTATACATGAACTGCCCTCTACTTTCCAACCTCTATTTCAAATTATGTGTTTGATAATAGGATGCATGGAGAGAAACTGTCTCTTCACTAAGTGATCTTTCTCAGATGATGGGTATACATATTAGGGTGTGCGCATGGACTATCCTTTTCTGACAGACCTCTCACTCAGATGATGGCTGTGCTTAGTAAGGGGTGTACATGGACTATTCTCTCTTTCCAGATCACTCTCCTCTCAGATGACAGGTGTGTGTAATAGGCTGTATGGAAAAAGACTAGCCTCTCCAGTGAGACCTCTGTCTCGGATAACAGGTGAGGTGAGTAGGGTGTGTACAAGGATTAGCATCTCATGTCAGACGTTTCTCTCAGATGACAGGTGTGCGTATTTGGCTGTGTACATGGACTGGCCTTTTTTTGGCACAACTCTGTTTCAGATGAGGGGTGTGCATAGTAGGGTGTGTGAAGAGAGTCTGGCCTCTCCGCTGAGACCTCTCTGTTCGATGAGCTCCATCTAGGGAATCCCTCCCTGCTAGCACACCTCTCTATGATAATGGATGTGCATAGTAGGGTGTTGGAAGGGACTATACCCTGTTCACAACTCTTACAAAGCTGATGTGCATGAATAGTACACTCTAACAAACACTATCTCCAGTAATACTACTTTCTACAGTAGCAAGTGGGCAAGCTACAGTGCACTCAAAGATCACCTACTATTGTTTCAATCCTGCAAGTGTCTCGCGAGCTCATAATTCTCTAGAAAATTTAAATTAACTAATCATCACAGTACTTATCTCGTACACACTTCCTCTCAAAAAGAATAACCACAATATACATTCCTGCCAATGGAGTTTATTCAGAGCTCATCTACTCCTTTTTACTATTCAAGATCCTGCAAGAGTCCCGCAAGATCATAAAAATTAGTTGAAAACAATATTAATTTATTCTTATCACAGTAGTTATCCCTTAAACACCTCCTCTCTAAATCTAGGGTGATAGCATGCTTTTCTGCCTCTCCCTTATAAAGCTTTTTTATTTTATTTCCACAAAACTTCTACTTTTTCACAGTAAGTAGTAATGGCCGCCATTTAATTTTCAACATTCCAACAGCAAGCCAATCAAAGCGCTCACTCTTGTGAGACATGTGGGAGGCTATTGATCCTGAGACAGCATGAAGGATCACAGGAAAAATAGGACTCTCGACCAATCACAGAGCTCCATTTATTTATTAATGCTAATGCAGGAGGCTTTCCGCACTCTTGCAAGCCCAACCATCAAAATATACAATTCATTTGTTACCCTTAATTCCTCAAAAAATACTGAACAGATTTACACCAAATCACAAAAAGCACAATCTGTTGACCATCATCTAGTTTCCTGATGAATTTGGTGTGATTCTGTTCAGCGGTTTTTTCTGCAGTTATCCCTAAAGAAGTCTATGGAAAATGCATAGGGATTCTATGTTTTGGGACCCCTTTTTTTCTTGGCTCTTGCTTGACGAATCACCTTGAAACTTTCCAGGAAGGAGCTCAGGTGGTTGAACTTTTTTTTGGAAAGTTTCCTCCAGATTCGCCAAATGGGCCCAAAGTTATTTGCAAACCAAAAAAAGTTCTGTCTATATATATTAACCCCTTCGCTGCTAGGCCTTTTCCCCTTCCTGTGCCAGGCCTTTTTTTGCCTATTTGGAATAGTTCTCGCTTAGGCCCTCATAACTTTTTGTCCACATAAGCTACCCACGCCAAAATGTAGTCCTTTTTTCCCAACATCCTAGGGATTCTAGAGGTACCAAGACTTTGTGGGTTCCCCTGAAGGAGGCCAGGAAATTAGCCAAAATACAGTGAAAATCTAGTTTTTTTCAAACAAATGGGAAAAAGGGGCTGCAGAAGAAGGCTTGTGTTTTTTTCCCTGAAAATGGCATCAACAAAGGGTTTGCGGTGCTAAAATCACTAGAAATTTGGCTAAAAAAACACATTTTCCTCACATTTCATTGATAGAAAGTTCTGGAATCTGAGAGGAGCCACAAATTTCCTTCCACCCAGCGTTCCCCCAAGTCTCCCGATAAAAATGGTACCTCACTTGTGTGGGTAGGCCTAGCCCCAGCGACAGGAAATGCCCCAAAACACAATGTGGACACATCCCATTTTTTGACAGAAAACAGAGGTGTTTTTTGCAAAGTGCCTACCTGTAGATTTTGGACTCTAGCTCAGCCGGCACCTAGGGAAACCTACCAATCCTGTGCATTTTTGAAAACTAGAGACCTAGTGGAATCCAAGATGGGGTGACTTGTGGGACTCTGATCAGGTGCTGTTACCCAGAATCCTTTGCAAACCTCAAAATTTGGTTAAAAAAACACGTTTTCCTCACATTTCTGTGACAGAAAGTTCTGGAATCTGAGAGGAGCCACAAATTTCCTTCCACCCAGAGTTCCCCCAAGTCTCCTGATAAAAATGATACCTCACTTGTGTGGGTGGCCAGGTGCCTGCAACAGAAAAAGGCCACAAACCTGTAGAGATTATGGGGATGGCACAGCGAGTTGATAAGCACATATTCCTCTTTTATACATCTTTAGGCTGACTCTGCTTTGGGGACCCACACAAGTGAGGTGTCATTTTACTTGGGAGACTGAGGGGAACGCTGGGGAGTAGGAATTTTGTGCTGGAGCGGTGATCGTACAAACGAAAGTCAGGAAAATATGTTTTTTTAAGCACATTTTGAGGTTTACAGAGGAGTCTGGGTAAGAAAATGTTGGGAGATCCACGCAAGCCACACTTCCCTGGACTCCTTGGGGTGTCTAGTTTTAAAAAATGTCTGGGTTTGGTAGGTTTCCCTAGATGAAGGCCGGACCCAGGACCAAAAAAATTGGTGCCCCCCCCAAACACAGGTAGTTTTGTAATATATCATTTTGATGTGTCCACATACGTCTTTGATGTGCCAAACACTAAAATTGTGAAAAGAAACGCACTTAGGTTATGTGAAAAAGACCCCTCACCCACCAACCTTGCTTCATCAAGGGAGTATCACCTGAGACACCTAGGCCCATATTTATACTTTTTGACGCAAAACTGCGCAAACGCAGTTTTGCGTCAAAACAATTAGCGCCGGCTAATGCCATTCTGAAGCGCCATGCGGGCGCCGTATTTATTGAATGACGTTAGCCGGCGTTAGCCGCCGGCGCCGTCTGGTGTGCGTTAAAAAAAACGACGTACACCAGGCAGCGCCGGCGTAGGGGAAAATGGAGCTTGGGCGTCAAGAAATGGGGCAAGTCAGGTTGAGGCAATTTTTGCACCTCAACCCGATTTGCGCCATTTTTTTTTCACTCCCAACCCCCATAGAAATGACTCCTGTCTTAGCAAAGACAGGAGTCATGCCCCCTTGCCCAATGGCCATGCCCAGGGGACTTCTGTCCCCTGGGCATGGTCATTGGGCATAGTGGCATGTAGGGGGGCACAAATCAGGCCCCCCTATGCCACAAAAAAAAAAAAAAAAAAACACTTACCTGAACTTACCTAAATGTCCTTGGGATGGGTCCCTCCAGCCTTGGGTGTCCTCCTGGGGTGGTCAAGGGTGACAGGGGGTGTCCCTGAGGGCATGGGAGGGCACCTCTGGGCTCCTTTAGAGCACACAGGTCCCTTAACGCCTGCCTTTTGCAGGCGCTAAAAAATGGCGCAAAAGCGGGCGTACGTCATTTTTTTTGACCTGCCCACTCCCGGGTGTGATTTTTGCCCGGGAGTATAAATCCGACACACATGCCTCGGAGTCGATTTTTTAGACGGGAACGCCTACCTTGCATCTCATTAACGCAAAGTAGGTGTCCACGCTAAAAAATGACGCTAACTCCATGGACTTTGGCGCTAGACGCGTCTAACGCCAAAGTATAAATATGGAGTTAGTATTGAGTCGAAATTGCATCAAAAAAAACGACGCAATTCCGGCGCAAACGGAGTATAAATATGCCCCTTAGCGTGTCACAAGTGTGCTGCAACGCCTGATTACAGCGGAGCAGGTTTTTAAATTTTTACCACACATACTGGTTGGATTTGGCACGAGGGTGAGTGATGGTTCAGTAGATCAAATTTTATTAACAAGAGATTTCACAAAAGAGAAATGCACTTGTAATAACTGAAAGGCCAAAAAACAGAACCAATGACTCATAGCTCGTGAGCTGCAAAGCCACGGCAAGTCACCAACCGCTTTACAGTCCATTCACACACCTTTCATACATGACATGCACAAGACAATTCACGCCGCCAGCCACGGGCCCAGCACATTACAACACTTGCATCGACAGACAGCGCCAGTCAAGCGCCCATCACTTTCATACGCCCACATGCCTGATACAGCAACCACACCAGCTGATGAGTGTGTGGACTGGCTTTTGCCTGGAACTGCCAGCCAAGCGCCACCCCACACACACCGCCAGCCAGGTGCCACCCCACGCTCACCGCCAGCCAAGCACATCCCCAAGCACACCACCAGCCAAGTGCCACACCACCCATTCTGGCAGCCAAGCCCCAACCCACGCACACCGCCAGCCAAGCGCCACCCCAGGCACACCGCCAGCCAAGCTCCACCCCACGCACACCGCCAGCCAAGCACCACCCCAAGCACACCACCAGCCAAGCGCCACCCCAAGCACACCACCAGCCAAGCGCCACACCACCCACACCGCCAGCCAGGCGCCACGCCATCCATACTGCAATCCAAGTGCCACCCCACGCACACCGCCAGCCAAGCGCCAACCCACGCACACCGCCATCACTTTTTTTTTGTTTATAAACAACAAAGAAACCACTAACTAATTATAAAATAAGTACAAAACTACAAACATAAAAGATCTAACTAAATACAACCGTGAAACTGAACATGTGAAAATATAAAACAGCCAGTTTACGCTCATGGTATTTCCTCCAAAATGTTCCTAGTGTGGAAACTTCTAAAACAGCCGGGCACACACAGGCCAGGCTTTGAAGGGCATCCGGGGCAGTACATCCGGCTCTTCCTCCGGATTGCTCTCCGGGCACATACTCAACATTTCTTTGTGGACAAGTCTTTTTTGGGAGTGGGAGGAATGTGATCTGGAAAGTGGCGATCTTTCAATCTGGCCACTTCCTCCACCCCTTCTACTCTAGGAACTGTTGCCCGTTCCACCACAATAAGGCTCTCTATCACTGACTCCTGAAATTTAACAAATGTCATCCTTGACTCAGATGAACAATCCTTGAACACAATAAAAGCATTAAAAGTTGCCAAATGAAATAAATGTAGGGCCAACTTTTTATACCACACGTAAGACTTACGAAGAGCAGTGTAAGGTTCCAAACTCTGATCTACTCTATCAACACCACCAATGTGCCTATTGTAGTCCAAAATGCACGCAGGTTTGCGCACTTCCGCAACCTGACCCCAAACAGTCACAGGGGAAGTACTCTCATCATGGATGGTAGATAGCATGTACACATCCCTCCTGTCTGAAAATTTCAGAGCTAGCAGCTCATTATTCCGCAAGGCACTGCACTGTCCCCTCTCAAGTTTTTTACAGACAAGCTCCCTTTGATAGCCTTTCTGGTTAGAACGGATTGTGCCACAAGCAACAGTGTCCACTCTAAACAACTCCTTGAACAACTGCACTCCAGTGTAGAAATTATCTACGTACAAATGGTGACCTTTGTTAAACAGTCCCCTACCAAGTTCCCACACAATTTTTTCGCTAACTCCAAAAGTGGCCGGACAACTAGGAGGGTCAATACTGGAATCCCTACCAGTGTAGACCCGGAAATTATACACATATCTGTACTGCTTTCTGACAGCATATACAATTTAATCCCATACTAGGAATGTACTGCTTAAAAACTAAACGCCCCTTGAAAAGGACCAAAGACTCGTCCACACTTATCTCTTTGCCTGGAACATAGACCTCTGAAAACCGATCTACAAAATGATCAAGGACAGGCCTAATCTTAAAAAGACAGTCACAATCAGGGTGATCTCGTGGCAAGGCTAAAACATTGTCTACAAAATGCAGCATACGAAGAAGAAGCAAATACCGATTACGTGTCATAGTTGCAGGAAATATAGCTGTTGCCATCAAGGGACTAGTAGACCAATAAGAAGCCAGTGACGGCTTCCTGATCAACCCCATCAAAAAAGTCAAACCTAAAAACTTTTTAATCTCTTCCAGATATGTGGGAACCCACTGAGTAGCTCTAGACTGAGGCCTAAGTCTGGCAGCGTTGTCTCTCAAATATTGCTCTGCATACAAATTAGTCTGCTGCTCAATCTCTTCCAAAAATACATCGTCCATAAACAAGTGGAAGAAATTAACAGGCAAAAAGTTTTCCGTATTGACTCTACACCCTGGGAGACAAGTAAATGCAGGTAACTGTGGCTGCTCCATGTTTGGGGCAATCCAGGTGTCAGGTCTTCTAATGGGAAACCCTTCAGCCCCAGGCTGCTGCACTCTTGGCACATCAATGTCCTCCTCTAAAACAGGCCCTTCATCTGCACTGAGAGTAGCTTCCTCATCAGAAGAATACTCTTGGACAGAAAACTCACTGCCAGAAACTCTCACTTCCTCCTCTGCCTCAGATGCAGAGTCAGTCTTGTAATCATGGTCTGAAGACGACTCAAAGAGCATGCCAACAACCTGCTGAGTGGTCACTCTGCGGCTAGCCATGATCCTCACTAACAACAAATGGATTGCCAACAACAACTAGCACTAAAATAAGTAATAAATAAAGTGTAGCTATATCACAAAGACTTATGTACTAAAAAACTATACCGCTCACTTGCCTGAAAAAGCTACTCACCAGCAACTACTCTGCACAGACACAGCAATCACCAATGATATCCCACTAAAAAGAAAAAAGAAAAAAGCAAATTAGACATATGACAACACAAATATCATTGTGCTCAAATCCAAGGATAATTTCACACACAATACTGCATTTAGTACACCACCTACAAATATGTCATTCATGCATGTCAACAATACTCCTTTAGAGTAAATTGCTTTCACTTACCTAAAACATGCAACTATGCAAACCGCAGGACAAATACTGCCAAAACCGCAAGGATCCAAAGCAAAGGAAGCAAAAGCTTTGAACTAGAATAAAAAGAAGAAATAAACTGTTATAATCACAAATACAAATACTTAGCCAGTTGACAAACACCCCGCCACCAAGAACTTAGAAATTTTCCCTGGTGCCTAAGTGGCTTCTGCCCCACTAGGAGGCAGATGGGCCTAAACAAAAATAGGCTGATCTGTCCCCAAGTGGGGCAGAAACGGCCAACAGCTCTGTACCCTATTTGTGGGGGAGGGGGTGGCCCTTGCCAAAGGGGGCAAATGGGGGTGCCCCCAGCACAAAAAAAACAAAGGGAACCAAAAAAAAACATCTCTGACATCTTGGTGCCTTCTGCCCCCTTGGTGGCAGATGGGCCTAAAGAAAATAGGCTGATCTGCCTCCAAGGTTGGCAGAAATGGCCATCACTAACGTGCCCCCTTTGGGGGGGCGACCCTTGCTAAAGGTGCCGCCCGCCCACACAAAACACACACACAGGATCCCTGGGGCCTAAATGGATTCTGCCCCCCGACCCCCGGCGGGAGATGGGTGTAAAAAAAATTAGCCGATCTGCCCCCACGGGAGGCAGAAATGGCCAACACCTCTGTGTCCCCTTTAGGGGGCGACCCTTGCCAAGGGGGGCAAAAGGGGGCACCCCAGCACTAAACAAAAAAAGAGGAACAAAAAAAATAAAATCCCTGCCGTATTGGTGGTTTCTGCCCTCCTTGGGGGCAGATGGGCCTACAAAAATAGGCCCATCTGCAGATGGCCAATACTAAATTTCCCCCCCTTTGGGGGGGCCATCCTTGCCCAAGGGGTGCCCCCAAACACACAACACACACACCACACAATCCCTGGCGCCTAGTGGGTTTTGACCCCCCCGGGGGCCGGATCGGCAAAAAAACATGGCCGATCTAGCGCCGGGGGGGCGAAACATATAAAAAATTATTGCCCCAGGGGCAGCGACCCTTGCCTAAGGGGTCACTGCCCAAAAACAAAGAAAATAAATTCCCTGGTGTCTAGTGGTTTTCGGACCCCCCCAGGGGCCGAAATAGGATTAAAAAAAATTGCCCCCAATGGGAGCGGCCCTTGCCTAAGGGGTCGCTCCCAAAAAACATTACATAAAAATTCCCTGGTGTCTAGTGCCCCCCCCCCCGGGTGCAGATCGGAAGAGAAATCGGCCGCTCTGCCCCCAGAGGGGCCGAAATAGGAAAAAAAATAGCCCCCAGTGGGAGCGATCCTTGCCCAAGGGGTCGCTCCCAAAAAAAAATGAACAAAATGATTTCCCTGGTGTCTAGTGATTTTCGGACCTCCCCCCCCCCCACCGTGGGCAGATCGGGTGAAAAATCGGCCGATCTGCCCCGGGGGGGGGCTGAAATAGGAGTACAAAAAATTGCCCCCAATGGGAGTGACCCTTGCCCAAGGGGTCGCTCCCCAAAAAAATAACATAAAAATTCCCTGGTGTCTAGTGTTTTTTGCCACCCTCCCAGGGGCAGATCGGCTACAAAATCGGCAGGTCTGCCCCTGGGGGGGCCGAAATAGGAAAAAAATTGCCCCCATGGGAGCGAAAAAAATGACCAAAATGATTTCCCTGGTGTCTGGTGGTTTGCGGCCCCCCCGGGGGCAGATTGGCCGAGAAATAATGCCGATCTGCTCCAAGGTGGGGGGCGAAATAGGAAAGAAGTAGCCCCCATTGGGAGCGACCCTTGCCCAAGGGGTTGCTCCCAAAAGTAAACATAGAAACAAATCCCTGGTGCCTAGTGGGGATTCCTGCTCCACTAAAAACAGGCACAGGGGGAAAGGAAAAACACTTTCCGTGTCTGTTTTCCCCCCAAACCTCCAAAAAGGGAAGGACTCACCTGTTGGGAGTCCTCTTCCCTCGACGCGCTGGAAGCAAATGGCTTCCAGCGGGTCCTCGGCAATATTTGATGACGTGGGCACGCTGACGTCATCAGATTACCGAGGGGGGGGTCGGGGGTGGAAGGGGAAGGGATTCCCCTTCCATCCACGACCGGTGGGTGTGGGTGGGGGTCCGACCGGGGAGGCTCCCCCCGTGGGCCGGGTGCAGGACGAGGTGATCTCGTCCAAAGCACCCGGGAACCGGTGCCTTGGACGAGATCACCTCGTCCAAGGCACCGTACCAGTTAACAATATATATAAAAAGGTAAGTAAGATAGAAGTAAGTAAGGTAAGTGAGCAAAACTATATACTTACCAAACGGCTTTTCAAATTACAGAAGGACAGCACTCTACCATAGTGAAATGTGACTAATTCATCAATATGCACAGTAACGGCACAGCATCTGTGAGTTTCAGCGGGCAACTACATGAGTTTTGCTTACTTACTTCAATTAAACTACCATGCTCTGTAAAGGCATCTGCGTAGAAAAGGCATGTGCTATAAGTGCTGCGATGTAAAGGCATGAGATGTTAAAGTGTTCAATCACTCTGCATGCTAAGCCTCGCTCTGTATCTCACTAGAATGAGAGGTATTCACCACACCTTGTAAATATTCCATCATTGTGCCATATCTCTAAATCTGGGGTCTGACGTTCCGAGGGATGAGGAGAAAATGCATCAAATTATTCAGAGAAATTACAGTGTAACTCACTGAGCTACACACTAAGGCCCTCATTATGATCACGGCAGAAAACACCGCTCCGGCGGCCGTAACAACAGTCAGGCGGTCTGGACCGCCAAATTAAGAACCACCTTAAAAACAGGCAGCCTGAAAACCACTCATCGCCAGCAGAGGAGTGCCGACAACGATGGCAGAGCCCGTCCACAGGTCGACGGAAAGGCCCTACCCACCCATCAAATAATGAAGCACTAGACCGCCGTCAGTGCCGGGGCGGGAACCACCGCCACGCAAAGCCAGGTGGAAACAAACCAAATAAAAGGAAAGACTCACTGAAGGCCCACACAACACGCTGAAGCAGAAATGGATAGAGAGTTGCAAATCATGCCAGCCCTGCTCCTTGCCATATACCTCTACCACCGAGACCGCCGACAAAGACGACGACGGTAAGTACCGAAACCTACTAAACAAGAGAAGAAAGGGCATAGTTACATACCCACCCACTCCACCCAGCCCGCAACGCACCCACAACCCTTCACAACAGCACAAGCCACAGCCCACAGCAAGAGGTACTTACCCGACACAAGGCAAATTAAACCTGCCCAAAGTACTCCCCCAACCAAAGAAACGATGAACCACAGATCATGAGTGTGCCAAAAACAGCACTGGAAACACAAACTTTAACTCAGCTCAATGAGCAACAGAAGTGCAACATAAGGCCAATGGCCAGTCCATAATCTGTAGTCCGATGGGCCAAAATGGCCCCAAATTGACTCCCGCAGCTGCAAAGGTACTCCACCTCGTAGGGGCAACAATGGGGCATCCAGGCACCTCAGGGAACAGGGGCAGCGTATGGTGGGGGTGGGGACTTATGACTGGGAGGGGGGCTTGTCTTTACAGTTTGGAGGTAGAGGGGGCTTGGGTCTGGACATTGATGCTGGTGGAGCGGACATGGCCTTGGGTGCAGTAGATGTTCCAGGGCCAGCACAGGGGAGATAGCACAGGAATGGGAAAGGCCGACAGGGGGGGGCTGTGACGTGGAAGGAGTGGACAGGGCAAGGAGGTGGGCACATTTAGGGACGAGACTGGGTGGGCCAGTGGGTTCGAATAGGTCAAAGCGGGATAGGAAATGTTTTTAGGGGTAATCGGGGTGGACCTGGAGGAAAGCATGGGAGTGGAGGTAGAGGGAGTGGTCGTGACCGGTGTAGGTGTGCATGACGTGGGTGCATGTGACTGTACAGTATGCTGTGGTGTAATGGATGTGTGTTGGGTGGGTGTTTTGGTGGTTTTGAGTGTTTTGGGAGGAGGGGGGGTGGACACAGTAGGACAAGACAGCCTGCCAGTGTACATGGATGTTGCATGGGTGTCTGCAAGTTTAGTGAGTGTCCTGCACGTCTCAACTAAAGTCATTCTGGTGAGTGCAGGTGTGGTGTCTGGGGTGCATGAATGGATTTCTGATTTTGTGGTGACTGCAAGAATAGGGTCAGCAACATTGAATGAGGGTGCAGTGCCTGTGAGTGTGCATGTAGAGTGGACAGACCGGGAGGTGGAAGATGCAGACACACTGGGGGAAGTGGATGTTGGTGTGTGTGCCTGTGTATGTTGGCTGTGTATATGCCTGTGGTGGGAAGTGTGGTGCTTGTGTTTTGAAGTGTGCTTCTTGTGTGTTGAGGTGTGTGCCTGCGTGTCAGAATGTGTGCTTAGGACAGGTGAAAAGAGAGGGGTGCTGTAAGGGGTAGAGGTGGTTGGAGGAGGGACAGAATGACCAGGGACACTGGCTGCCATCAAAGAGGAGGCCAGAGCCTGAAAAGATCTCTGTAGGCCAGACACTGCACCATGAATGCCATCCAGGTAGGCATTGGTCTGCTGCACCTCTGATGCGAGCCCCTGGATGGCATTCACGATGGTTGTCTGCCCTACAGAGACGTTCTCAGGAGATTAATAGCCTCCTCCATGAGGGCAGCAGGGCTGATTGGGGCAGGGGAGGAGGTGCCTGGGGCGAAGGAGATGCCCACCCTTCTGGGTGAGCGGGCACGGGTAATTCGGTGGGGAGCAAATGGGAGGGCAGTGATGGTATGGGGGTGGTGGAAGATGACACAGAATGGGCGGGCCCACTAGGGTCCACCACCGCCAGGGAGCTCCCATCGGAGGAGGTATCAGAGTCACTACCTCCAGTGGTACTTGCCTCCCCTGTAGTACTCCCCTCGCCCTCCAACCCACTGGTCCCCTTGGCGTCAGACGACTCTGCCTCAGTGGAACAGTGGGCCGCTGCATCCCCGCTCGCCGGTGCCTCAGCTCCCTTGCCAGATGACGCTGATGTACACAGACAACACAAGAGAACAGGGATGAGGAGAAAAAACAGGAGAGACAATTGTAAATAGCTGAATGGAGGTACATAAGTGGTTCACACATACACCCACCCTGCAAATATTCCACCAGGCAGCCCCTACCGCTATACACATGGCTATGCCCCTGAATAGTGGCCACAACCCTGCTCTACAGCCATTCTCTACAGCACTGAAGGACCTGAAGTACTGCAGACCTGACCCTTACAACCCTACTCCCACAGGGGCCATTATGTAAAAGGACATCAGTCAGAGTCCCTGCCACTAGGCAGCATACATACCATACCACAGCACAGTCAGACATCCATCAAGGAGGCATTCAATGGTTCATGTACTCATCCCCATGTGTCTGCTGCACAGCCTTCAAACGCCCATCTAGGTCCGGATACGCCACTGCCAGAATGTGTCACATTAGGGGGGTCAGTGCCCAACGGGCACCCCTTCCTCGTTGGGAGGACTTCCCCAGCTGGGCCTCGCAGGACTTCCTCGCCCACCGCCGCAGGTCCTCCCACCACTTCCTGCAATGGGTGCTCCGCCAGTTGTAGACCCCCAGGGTCCGCACCTCCCTGGCGATGGCCTGCCACAGTCCCCTCTTCTGATGTGTGCTGACCTACATGGGACACACAGAAAAAGGAACACAGAAGTCAGACAATGGCCATTACATGCAGCTGGCTATACGTCCACAATGGGATGGACATTTATAACACCATAACAACACACACACAAGCAGCATGTCAGGAACCCACAACTTTACAGTGTCAAAAGTGCACACATGTTTACAGCCATCTACTACCATTACACGAATCCATGCCCCCAAATCCACCTACTCACCTGTACCTCTGGTCGACCGTAGAGCTTAGTGTACTGAGGCAGGACCCCGTCCACGAGCTTGTCCAATTTCTCTCTGGTGATGGCCAGGGCCCTTTCCCCTGCCACACGTGCTATTTCCATGACCAGAGGCAGGACACAGCAGCACACTCAGTGGAGTACCTGCATGCACAAAATCCAGGAGTCAAGGGAAGTTGGGGTGACGAGTTAGCGTACGCTCCGCAGCGGTGTGCACCGTCACAGCTGGCAGCAATCATGATACGCTAGGAATCCCCATTGATGACCAGGTTAACCAATGAATGGTCGCACAATGGTGAACACCGCCTTACGCTATTACGTCAACCGCTAGCGGTATGAGGTCACTTCCACTACAACATTTCTGGATTACATGGGGCAGACATTTTGGCCATTACTACGCAGTTATTAAATCCTCATATGCCCCATGCTGGCCCTATTGTCCCCAACCTCCATAGGCATGAACAAATATACATTTACTCACCACAACAGTCCTGATGTATCATTGAGGACATATTACTCCAGTTTCACACCTACTATGCATATGTGTTGTCGACTTGTATGCCAGCAGTGCTGAACACAAAACATTGTGAGCAGATGTATGTGTGTTTCTCACATGTGTTCTCAACTCTTCCTAGGTACAGACCCATGTGGCAAGGGAGGGCCCCATCGGTGTACAGACCACTTGTTGATTTGAGGACCATGGTGGAGCTTCACATCATTATCAATTACAGACTCAGCCGTGCTACTATTCATGAACTTTGTGCATTTACTGGATCCAGCACTGAGACTGGCTAATCGGAATCAGCATGCCATCCCTACTGAAGTGCAGGTGCTCTCTGCACTCCATTTCCTGGCCACTGGCTCATTTCAGGTGACTGTGGGCACGGGTGCAGGTTTTTCACAGCCCATGTTTAGCATTATACTGTCCAGATTCCTGAATGCATTTCTTTGACACCTGCAGTCCTATGTGAGGTTTTCCCAAAGTGCTGACCTCTCTGCCATCAAGTCAGACTTCTATGCCTGTGCCAACATTTCCCATGTGATAGATGCCATTCATGGCACCCACATAGCTCTCATCCCCCCAAGAGTCAGTGAACAGGTGTACAGAAACAGGAAGAACTTTCACTACATGGACATTCAATTGGTGTGCACTGCAGACCAGTAAATCTCACATGTGAATGCCATGTTCCCTGGATTAGTCCATGATTCCTTTGTGCTGACAAACAGTAGTGTGCCACACAATATGGAACAACTACAAGGGGACAGAGGATGGATCATAGTTAAGTGTATCTGACACTTTTTGGCACATAGCAGACAGCCAGGCTGTCTGCCACTGAGGGTTGTCAGTGACAGTCCTGTTTTGCCCCCTTTCTCAGGTGATTCTGGCTACCCCAACATGCGTTGGCTCCTGACACCAGTGAGGAATCATAGGACAGATGCAGAGAGAAATTACAATGAGGCCCATGGACATACTAGGAGGGTGATAGAGCACACAATAGGTCTCCTGAAGGCTAGATTCCGTTGCCTCCATATCTCTGGGGGATCCCTGGCCTATGAGCCTGAAAAGTTGTGCAGAACACTGGTGGCCTCCTGCATGCTGCACAACGTGGCTGTGAGGAGATCCATCCCCCTCTTGGAGGAGGTGGGTGCTGTATATCCAGACCAGCTTCCTCAGGGAAGGGATGAGAGTGATGGTGACAATGAGGAGGGGGAAGATGTACATTTCAGGAACCAACTGATACAACTTTACTTCCAGTAAATATGTGGGACTTTTTGATGATGTTGTCTGTGCAGCATACTGTCAGTGTGCCTTCTCCTCTATGGGGGTGTTGGGTCTATAGACATTGTCACTGTGACCAGGTTTGCATGGGACATGTGACACTATGGACAAATTGTTTGACAATTCTGTTGGCACAACCACATGTTATGCGTGGGGTGAAATTCCTGCAACTCAGATAAGAATAAATGATTTCAAAGACTATTGCATCCACACTTCCATTTGTTTCAACATAGGGCCTCATTATGACCCTGGCGGGCGGCGGAGGCCGCCCGCCAGGATCCCGCCCTCCAAATTACCGCGCCGCGGTCAAAAGACCGCGGCGGGTATTACGAGTTTTCCCCTGGGCTGGCGGGCGGTTCCAGTTAAACCGCCCGCCAGCCCAGGGGAAAACGACCTTCCCACGAGGATGCCGGCTCGTAATCGAGCCGGCGGAGTGGGAAGGTGCGACGGGTGCTACTGCACCCGTCGCGTAATTCACTGTCTGCAAGGCAGACAGTGAAATACATTTTGGGGCCCTCTTACGGGGGCCCCTGCTGTGCCCATGCCATTGGCATGGGCACGGCAGGGGCCCCCAGGGGCCCCGCGACCCCCCCTACCGCCATCCTGTTCATGGCGGCTTTCCCGCCATGAACTGGATGGCGGTAGGGGGGGTCAGAATCCTCATGGCTGCGGAGCGCGCTCCGCAGCCATGGAGGATTCCAATGAGCAGCGGAAAGTCAGCGGGAGACCGCTGACTTTCCGCTTCTGACCGCGGCTGAACCGCCGCGGTCAGAATGCTCATTGGAGCACCGCCAGCCTGTCGGCGGTGCTCCCGTGGTCGGTGGCCCTGACGGCCACCGGCCGCCAGGGTCAGAATGACCCTCATAATGACAGGGAACATTGACATTGGTGAACAGGTGTTTATTTGATGCAGGTATGCCGTCATGCTGTTTACAGTGATGGGAGTGGGTTACTGGTGGATGTCCATATTGGCTACATGGTCGCAGCGCTTATTGGCAGTGGTGGTATGTCCATCTATCATTTACAGTTTTTGGGGTTGTTATTACACGGTGTGGATGGTGGTTCAGTGGCACACTTGGAGGACATTTCTTGTCAGAGTCACTTCTTTGAGGGGGCCTTGGTCTTGGCAGATGCTCCAGTGCCATATCTGGCCTGAGGGACCGTTTGGGTGCATAATGTTGGCCTGAATGGGTTGAGATGCAGGTCTCCTCTGTGTCCTGAGATGGTGGCACAAGTCCAGTTGCTGCTGCTGTTGTTGTTGACCGGTCTGTATCTTGGCCTGTAGTAGGGGCTTCCTTGTCTGTGGGAGTCTCAGGCTGGGTTGGGACAAGATGCAGCAGTGCACCTGCTATGGTTGCCATGGTGGCATTGTGACGTTTCCACTGCTCCGTGGCTTCTTGGTGGTGTGCTACCTACAGCCTTTGACTCTGCTCCAGGTTGGAAACAATCTGTGCTAATCTGTCCTAGGTATGGTGGTATGCTCTGAGGACCTCAGATATCATGTCCTGGGCTGCAGCATCCATTCTGTGGCCTCCCCCTGGGCCGGTGATGCCCTCCCACTGGGCCTAGCCCCCTGTGCCTGTGTCCCCTGCACAGGTCTGGCGGTACCACTTGTACTGGGGCCATCGTCTTCCGGCCTGTTGGTAGGGTGTGACTGTGGCCTCTGTCCATGTGTTCCACCAGTCTGTGGCCTGGATACACAGGTGTGGGGATGGTTGTTGGCTGGGTGGTAGGGGTGTCAGTGGTGTCCTGGGTGGGGCTGCTGGATGGTGACAGTCCATGAATGTGTGAGGGGCCAGGGTGTTCCTCACTGTCCAGGTTTCCCTCTCCAGTGTCCTGGGTGGTGCCTCTGTCTCCATGTGGGGCACTGCCACCCCTTGTCCTGTCCGTCACGGTGGCATGGCTGGTGGTACCTGTTGGGGGGAATGGACATGTCTGTTACAGTTGCATGATCGGATGGGGTGCACAGGGCTGGGTTGTTTTGTGCAGGTTTTACACTTTGGGGCCATGCAGGGTGCCTTTGTGAGGTTGCCATTGCATTTTGATAAGGATGTGGAGGTACATTGGGGGTGGTGGAGTGCCTTTGTGATTCCTTGCAGGGGTGGGGAGCTGTGCACGGGGGGAGGTATGCGGGCCTGTTAGTAGGTTTGTGGCATAAAGGGTGTCTGAATGTAGTGCTTTTGGCCTGGGGGGGAGTAGTGGTCTTGGTGGAGGGGTGGGGTGATGCATGCATTACAGGTGTGATGGATATGGGGTAATTGTATATGACTTACACGAGACCATTCCTCCACTGAGTCCGGTAAGGCCCTCAGGGTGCAGGATGCCAGTACCTTTTCCTCCCAATCAGTGTAGTCGGGTAATGTTGGTGGAGGTCCTCCCCCAGTCTTCTGGACTGCAATGTTGTGCGGGGATGCCATGGACCTCACCTTCCCATGCAGGTCATTCCATCTCTTGCGGATGTCGTCCCTCCTGCGTGGATGGTGTCCCACTGCATTGACCTTGTTCACTATTGTCTGCCATAACTCCATCTTCCTGGCGATGGGTGTGTGCTGGACCTGTGCCCGAATAATTGTGGCTCAACCTTCAGTATCTTATCCACCATGGTACTTAGCTCCCTTTCTATGAAGCGTGGGTGTTTGGGGGTGCCATGGTGTGTCTTGTGAGTGGTGTGTTGTGTGGATCTAGGTGAGGGTGCTGTTGTCTGGTTGGGTGTATGAATGTTGTATTGTGGCGTTCAGTGTCTGCTTCTGGAGTTCTCTATATCAGTTGTCCTAATGTTGTAGCAAAGGATTGTGGGGTGTGTCAGTGAGTGTTTTATAGTGTTGTGGATGTGTGTCATGTGTGTGGGTTTCAGACTTGCCAATGTGTGCAGTTCTTACTGTCGGGTCCCATTGCTGGCCGTGGCAGTCTGTACCGCCAATGGTCGTTCGACTTCCACTGACCGCCGCAGTGATTTGTGCATTGTCATTGGGAGGGTGGGCGGTTGGTGTTCTTGGTGGTGGCGAGTGGGAGGTCCTGCATTTCCACTGACAAGGTCCTGGCGGTGACTGGTGGCTGGGACATTTTTGTCAGATTCTGATTTTTGCATCTTTCTTTGGTGGGTTTCTGTTCACCGCCAATGGCGGTCTTCTGTTCACCATCGCCATGGCGGCTGACGGTGTTTCCCACCATGTTCATAATGTCCACCTAAGTCTGAGAGAACATCTTAAAGTTTTTAAGGGCTTTATCATAAACTCAAAGTCAAACTTACATACATGAGTCCCAAAATCACAGTATAGATGTACAAAATCACCAAAGGAGAGTTAAAGCATTGCACAATATTAAACTTTTCAAGCATATGAAAAGCAAGTATCTCAATAGCAATAATATAGAAAATCAAAAACAAAGACTGTTCTAATCTAAAATCAATTGTCCTTTCTAACCATTGAATCTAAGGGTGACATGTAGCAAACTTTTGCGAGTCGCAAATGGCCCGATTCGCAATTTGCGACCCCGCAAAATCGGATGTGGGATGCAAACATCCTATTTCCGACTCGCAAAATGCGACGCGAGCAGTTACTGACTCGCAAAAATTGCGACCCCATTTTGCAAGCCGCAAATAGGAAGTCGCAATTTGCGAGTCGCAAACCATATGCAATAGCAACTCGCAAATAGCGACTAGTCTCAAAAAGCCCATTTTGCACTTCCAATTTACCACTAACTCAGAGCAGGTGGTAACCATAACCAAAGTATAAAAGGAGACCCAGAAGGCATCTGGGTTACTCAAGATGGTGGAGATATACCTGATAGCAGTGAGGAGGAGAGCCCACGCCGCACAGCAGAGGAGGAGGAGGAGCCAGAGACAGGAGAAGATATACAGAACGTGGCAGACACTTTTCCAACAAACAGAGGAGGAGTTTTATGAAAAATATAGACTCAGCAGCGCAGCTATACTAGATTTAATAGAATTACTCAAACCACAGCTACAACGCCAGACTGTGCGTGGCTGCGCCATCCCAACACCTGTGCAAGTGCTATGCTCACTGCACCTCTTGGCCTCGGGTAGCTATCAGGGGGTCATTGCTATGGCAGGTGGGGTATCCCAAAGTGCACTCTCACGGTTCTTTAGGGCATTCCTAGATGCCTTACTCACACACATGTCCAGATATATATACCTACCCAGGAATGAGGCAGAAATCAACAGCACCAAGTTGGATTTCTACCGGATTGCCAACTTCCCCCATGTCATAGGGTGTGTAGACGGGACACATATACAAATATGCCATCCCGCAAACCTGGAATATCTGTTCCACAATCGGAAGTGTACCCACTCACTCAATATTCAGGTGGTATGTGACGCCCATTAAGTCATCACTGACATGGTAGCTAAATTTCCAGGCAGTACTCATGACTCCTACATTTTTAGGCACAGTGGGATACACCAACGCCTAGAACGTGGGGAGTTTGGAGACGGATACCTCCTAGGTAGAGCTGAAAACACCTTGCAGACATACACAAAGGTCAATGTGGAAACCACCCATGCCCAGCTAACATTGTACTTTTTGTGCCAAACAGGTGACAGTGCATATGCACTACGACCATGGATCCTTACCCCGTACTTAACACCCAGCAATGAGTCAGAGAGGCGATACAACAGTGCACATAAAAGGACCAGGAACATAATCGAACGTACCTTTGGACTGCTGAAAGCAAGGTTCAGATGCCTCCACAGAAGTGGAGGTATCCTCCAGTAGACCCCAATAACAGCTTTCAAAATCGTTGTCGCATGCGCTATACTGCACAACATTGCCACCAGACGTGGGCTACCTCTCACCCCTGAAGACCCTGATTCTGAGGATGAAGAGCAAGAGTTACCACATCACCATCATGGGGATAGGAGCATCGCAAATCAAGGCAGACTGAGATGGGAACACAT
The DNA here is from genome assembly GCF_031143425.1 of Pleurodeles waltl. Classification (NCBI taxonomy): domain Eukaryota; kingdom Metazoa; phylum Chordata; class Amphibia; order Caudata; family Salamandridae; genus Pleurodeles; species Pleurodeles waltl. The sequence goes on from NC_090437.1 coordinate 648,182,634, forward strand.
TGCAAACCAATACTTTGGAAGGTACGTGCTAACTTTTACCATACTCACCAATGTCACACACAAAGAGTCCAGGTGTTAAGTGGAAAGAACAAGTGGTTTAATAAGTGCAAACAAAAAATCGATATACAATTGGAACAGTTCAGGGGCTTTAATAGTCCACCTGGCATGGGACACATTGACGTCATGTGCCCCAACCCCAGGACTGTGTGGAGCTCAAACCCTACGCCGGGCTCGGCCAGCATGGCTGGTACTAGGGGTGTCAGCAGTGCCCTGCCTTGTGCTTCCACTGCGAAGCACCCTGGTGTCACCGGCAGAGACACTGCTGACAGTGGAGCCCTCATCACTATCCTGTGGCATGTCGCCTGTGCCCCTGACCACCTGCCGTGCCTCCATTTTGTCTACTGCGTGGCTGAGACGGCCCAGTCCACGTGCCACGTCACTGGCAAAGTGGCTCATGTCCACTTGGAGGCTGACAGTGTGCCTAGAAAGACCTGTTGTGTTCACGGCCAGCCTTACAATTGAGGATGACATCCTGTCTAGGCGGTTCAGCAGCTGGCGGTCCCGGCGCCGTGCACTCTCTGTCTGCGTTAGCAGTCATGCCACTAGTTGACGTATGGAGAGTGCAAGGTCGCCCATGTGGGAACTGATCAGTTGCAGCTCTGAATGTACTTGCTGCATGCTATTTCCATGTTTGCGCTCCATGCGCCGCAATGCCCCGGTAATCCTCCTGATTTCCTGTGTCTGCAGGCGCTGACCCCGTAGGAGTGCGGCCTCAGTTTGTGACATGGAGGCATCCCCTGACTCTGCCTGCCGCTGTGAGGATGGAGTTCCCCGTCGCCTGCGACGCGTGGAGGCCCTAGGATGTCTCCTGTGGCACTTTGGCTGGTACCTGGTGCTGGCTCACACACCACTACTGCAACAGGTGTTTTGTGAGGGGACATGGTGTCGGTGGTGCAGGTCGCAGTGGTGGCTGGTCCTGTTCCCTCCTGTGTCTGCTGGCTGACCAGTGGCCCCTGGCTGCTTGGGCTGGTGGGGGTGTCTTGTGGGAGACCTGTGGGACATAGGGAACACACTGTCAGTATGTACTATCTGTTATCTACTTCCTAATAAACTGTTGCCTATGAACTGCCTACTTGACTACAATGCCCATAATGCACCATTCTGGTGTTTGCTACTCTGAAACTGAACTATTTTGGTTGTGCATACTCCTGTGTACGAGGTGGGTGGGGGTATGGCATTAATGAGGGTACATGCATGTCACATGGTACTCACCGGTTGATGGCCTGGCTCAGATGTGTCCACATCTCCCATCCCACATACAGCCTCAGGCTCAAGGGTCTCCTCTACCCTTTCCTCCAGGGGTATGAGTAGTGGTACTGTTGATGGTCCCCCTCCTGTGCCTCTCATCTCCCGGAGCCGCTCTACCACCCTCTCCTTGGTCCGGGAGAGCAGGTCGTACCACCTTTTTTTTAGTTCTTCAATACTCCGGTGGCTGACTCCCAGGGAGCTGACTTTCTCCTGGATCTCCATCCACAGTCTCCTTTTTTCTGTCTCTGGCATGTTGAGGGCTGCCCTGCCAAATAACTGGTCATGGTGCTGACAACACTCCTCAGTCAACACCTCCAACTCTTTTTCAGCAAACTTCAGTTTCCTCTTTCTTGGGGTCTCTGCCATGGTTGCTGGAGCTCTGTGTCTTTGCAGCTCTGCAGTTGAAAATGGGTGTGGTCCTCCCTCCTCCCAGGTGTATTTGTAAACTTCCTGGCTGTGATGTCATCATCATGTGCCAGGAAGTGTTTTCCAGAGTGTTCTGCAGCACCTGCATTCAATTTTCAGCACAGTCGCAATTAGCGACACCCACTTGCTAATTGCGTGTTCGTTTTTTGCGCAGTCGCAAAAAGCCACCTCGCAAACAGCATACTCGCTATCTGCGGTGCGACTCCATTTGCGAGTCGCAATTTGTCCTCGCGTTTTCTTCCTCCATTGCAGTTAGCGAGTCGGAAATTGCGACTCGCAAAGAGTCGCATTTTGCGAGTCGCTAATTTTTCCCTACCTACATCAGGCCCCAAGTTCTTAACTATTCTAATACTAAAGATTTTAGAGAAAAGGGTCAGCAAACAGAACCTCTGTAGATATTTCCTTTAAAAGAGGTGAAGTAGCATGAATCCACATGAGAATCTAAGTCTAAGGGATATATCTCAGCAGGGTCTGCTCTCAGCAAAGGACAAAGGGAATCTGGCTCTTCCACTAGCTAAAGCACACTTAAATCTTTATCCTTCTAGACGCTTATATCACTGCAGAAACATCCTTACTGAAAAATAAGTTTTCAAATTCAAATGAATTGACATTTTAACTTTCTGTAACCATTTGAAGCCTTCTGTATTGACCTTGCACACACTCATACTCTCAGGAAGTTCAGAAAAGTTATGACAATCATCCCAGGTTACTCATTTTGTCCCTGTGGCACTTCTCATAGACCTTCTTATCTCTCAAGCACAATGGGCTCCTTGTTATTCAGTCTTTTATCCTGACAACTGCACCTTGCAGAAAAACATGCAAAATCAAACTTCACGTTGAAGATTAGGCACAGAAAAATTATTTGTGGCCTTCACTCTAGCCAAGCTAATTAAATGCAAATATACTTTTAGTTTAAATTAATTATATTGCTGATGATGAAATACAAAATGATTGTATATAATACTTCTAAAATGTTACAATGTAACATGCATTTAAAACAGCAGTTAAATGTAGCTTGCTTACATCGTTACATCCAACTGTGCATGTTATTCATATGTAATGTAGTTCACCATTTAAATAAAAATGTCTCTTCACGTTATGTAGAACAATAACCCTCCTTTCACATTCATGTTTAAGAGGCATAGTGGCACAGCCAAACTACACTCTCCCAATGGTGTTTTTGGGGCCTGGAATATATCACACTGAATACTGCCCAGCTAGTATTGGGGAGCACTAAATGCAATGTCCTTTCTGGTATAAGCCTATGAAATGAAGCTTGACGACCCATACTGCTTGACAGAAATATAGATGCTGCGTGTTTTTTTCAATAAAGATGCCTACTTAATGGAATCAGGTTCTTACTGCTTGGTCAGACATTCATCTTCACCACAAAAAATTCAGAGATGAATGATTGACCTACAAAATGCTATGACATTGCTTCCCATATGGCAATTTATCTGTATATCAAAAGTAAAACAAATACCATCTTTTTCACAAAAAACACCCACAAGATTACATTTGAAATCTAGTTCCATGTTAGAACATTTATCTTTGTAACAAAAATATAGAAAAGGGCAAGCCTTATTTGCCAAGAAATACTGAAAATGAAGGCTTATCACTTCTCCTTAGTAGGACCATTACCTCCGTGGTAAGACTAAAATAGATGAACAACAGTGTGTTTCCCACGAAAGTAGTGGGAACATTCATTACTTGAGAGACTATTTTTTAGGATCATTGGGAAAATACAAGAACGTCAGTCCTGTTAGAAGAGAACATGAAGAAATATGGTTAAGCTATCCGGTATTGAAACAGATATGTATTACAAATGGTTAACCATACAGCATTAGAAGAGTTTTCACATGAGAAAATGCCTTTATCCGTATCATACAATGCATTTGTGCACTATTGGGAAAACAGGATTACTTATGGCTTTCACATAAGAGCGTGAAGAAAGCATATGAAGCTCACTTCTCTAGAAACGCAGGTATTACTTTTGTGAATTTAAGTCATGTTAGGTGACGTGTACAAATACAGCCTGCCTTTCATTTCTGAATTTATCATTTGAATATTACGGACAAGGTGAAACATCACTCAGCAACTTTCCTTTGCATTATTTGCTATGGGTGAATTGTTTACGTCTGGCTTGAAAGTGCAGATGTGTGAGACATTTTGCCGCATTTCTTTTATAAAAACACATATGGGGGGCTTTAGATGAGTATTACTCTCTCACCACATGCTATTTGTGGGTCATTGCATCATTCCGCCTCCTACAAACTGCTTACTTTGAAAAGACTGCGGCAGTATTTTATACCTGAAAAGCATAATCAAGCATCACACTTTTTGAAACATTTAGAGCCTGATAGATGAAAGTTTAATTGTGCGATTCAAAAATAGCGACCCAGAAAGTGTCTCAGTACTACTTTTTCTAGACTTAGGGAGTAACACAACTTTACTTAACTTCATTACTATATTGAAAGCGAAGACAAAGCCAGGATCCAAAGAAAGAGATTGGTAGAAAAAGGAAAAGACAATTTAGTGATTGAGACCTAGAAAATTTAGTTGAACAATGGATTTTCAAAATGATAGATAATTTGAAAAATTCCTACTGCCTGAAGCAAAGAATAAATGCTGTGGGAATCACCAAGAAGACCACACGCCCAGGACCAAAAATTGCTAACAGATGGCAGTAGACTGCAGCCACTGGTGGGGACCTAACAGAGACCCACAGCTATCTGCAATGGAACGAATAATTGAATTAACTTTGCAGTCAAAGGCAGTGTCAGGAATTTCATACAGTAGATTTAGTTGTATAACTTTGCACGTATCAATAGGACACCTGTGTAACATTCATTAATGTTACTTCAAATCCTTTGTTAGTTTCCACTGCCATGCACTTTGTATTAAGACATTGGCGCACATTATAACAATGGCGGTAAAAACCTCTGACGGCCGTGGTGACAGCCGCCAAAATACCGTCACCGTGGCTACCATCCGTCCCCCATATTATAGTCACTGCCGGACTTCTGCCACAAGAAGGGCAGAAATATGGCAGTGATAATACTGGCGGACGGTGGTAAGCTGGCGCCGGTACCACCAGCACCGCCACACCAGTTGAATGTGGCCAGCCATATTAGGACCTATGATATGGCCTGGTGGTGTTCTGCTGACGGGGCACTGCCTGCTGGAAGACCTCCTCAACAAAGGTAAGTCAGGCTTCTGACAGGGGAGGTGGGTGAGGGAGTGGGGATGATGTGTGTGTGTGTCTGAGTGTGTGCATGATTGTGTGAGTGTGTGTGTGAATGCGTCTGTCTATGTTGTGTTGTTTGTGTGGGTGTATGCATGAGTGAATGTGAGTAAGAATGGTGAAGTGAGTGTGTGTCTGCATGTCAGTGTGATCGTTGTAAGAATGTGTGTAAACATGTCTGGAAGTATGTGTGTATGAATGCATGTATGCCAGCGTGAGTGATTGGGTGTATGCATGGTGCGTGTCTGTGGGTATGTGCATGTATGTGGGGTGGGGGGTGAGTGAGAGGATCAGAGGGGGTTGGTGGAGTTGGATGGAGAAGGGTGGGGGTGTCATGTGTGTGTTGGGGTGGTGGGGAAACTGCCTACCGGTGACAGGGAAGGAATTCCCTGTCACTGGTAGGGCCTACCATGGTGGTAGGCACGTTCATAATGCCGCTGGCGGTACTATGCCGGCCGCCAGGCTGGTGATTGACTACTCCGGCGGCTGATACCGCCATGGCGGTATGAGTGGAGAAGTGGTGGGTTGGCTGCAGCCAACCCGCCATTCTCATAATGTGGCGGTATGTTGGCGGTACTACCGCCACATTTCCACTCACCACCGGGGCCATAATGACCCCCATTGTTTGGGAACATCTGCACTCTCAAGCAAGACCTGCATTGCTAAACACCTTGGGTGAATTGTGTTTCTGTTTCCTCGCTCCTTTCACTGGATTAAGCAGTTGCAGCAGAAATCTGAAGTGAATGTTGCTTCCTTTCCAAGAGATGTAGATTTGTTCATACTTTACAGGTTCCTCACTCCTTTGCAGGCACCAGCACCAGCAGTGCAGCACCGAAGTGCCTTCTTAGAATTGTTTACGGATTTGACTAATCACCTCCTTGGCCCGACCACTAAATCAATGAGGACCTCTCGAAAGAAGAGTTACCAACATGAATAAAGCCATGGATGACCAGGTTGTAGGATGTGGGACGCATGAACGCTGAAACTTCTGGTTGGTGGGGATGCATGATTATTGAAGAGGGGTGGCTGCCATAGCCACTGTGATTATGAATCTGCACTATAGACCAGCTGGAGTACTGGAAGCTGCTATGGCCTGTGAACCTCTACAAACGGGGTGGTCCATACCAGAAGTATAATTGCAAAAGAATGGGATGCCAAGCTACTGCAAGTAGCTGAGCTTTTATTGTCAGAATCCTGGAAGGAGTCCTCTCCTAATCATGGGTACAATGAGGGCAATCTCAGAATTAAACAGAAATATGATAGACTCGAGAGACTTTCCAAACAGAAATTGAATACATAGTAGGAAGCTGTGTCTCTACAAAAGTACATTGTCACTGGCACATTACCAAGAGGTTAAAAAATATATACCATTCCCTCACACAAAAATCCCAACCCTTAAATTCCTCAAGAATGGCTACCAACTCGAAGAACTGTTCAAAGATGTTGCTTCATATCTTAGTACAATATGCACTGAGGGATTGAGACAAAGCACTACTTGAGACTGAGGTTGTTATTGAAGACCTTAGAAAATATGTCAAAAGGACAATATTGATAACTTTGTGGAGAAGGTAAATATAAGATTAGCTAGTCTAGATAATGAGATAATGGCTAACAAACAGAGAAAATACATAAGGTATCTGAAAGATTACAAGATGGTATGATAGCTCAGATTCAGCAAGAAATATGATAGTAAACAGCAGACAGACAAAAAGAAGATTAATTAATTCGGACAGAAAAATTCTGTCTCTGAAAAATGATCTTAGGCCTGTAAGGACAGTGAAGCCTCTGAAGGAAGTACTACCCGTGTACCAGAGAAGTTAACAGCAAGGGGCATTTTTTAGACAAATTATTTTCACAAACAGAGGCAGGACTCACTAGTCAACCAAAAGAGATCATCCAAGAGGCAAAGCAGGAAGAAGGAGAGGCGGCACAAAACAAGAAGATGCAAGGCATGAATGAGACACCATAATACCCATGGGAATGGAGACAAGGGTTCAAAAATAAGGAAAATAATGGATAGACTAAGGCATCATGATGAATTCAAAGGAGATTGATTAATACTGAAAATAATGTACTTTTATATGGTCTTTCATTTGGCCCTACACCCAGGTATAGCTACACTTGACAACATATAGACATGTTATCATTTCATACTCAAACTTAACAAATGTTATAGCTCTAAAGTCAACAAAAGGGATCACAGACTTAATATCAGGAAGGAGACGATTTGAATATTGGTGACATTCATTTGCTATTTATAGTACGAAAATTAGATAGTAGCAGCAATAAGGGTCGGCGTTAAAACAAAATTACACAAGATTATGCAGAATTATGCAAGCAGTGTAACCCAGCATTTAGTGCTATTTTGGTAGGGCAAAGTACATCCTCACGTCCAAAATGGACCAGTGGTTGCATTCTGAGCTAGGAAAAAAGCACCAAGTTCAACAGAACATGAAGAGCAGCAGCCAGAAGTCACTTGTGCTCACTAAGGGCCAGATTTAAGAGCCCCTAGCGTCTCCTTGCACTACATTAGCATAATTGTTTGATGCTAATGTGGCTCCACAAGACCAAAATCGCCACCCCAAATTTCCAAAGTAGTGCAATGCATGCATTGCGCCACTATGTAACCCTTTGCACTACATTATGCCTGCTCCAGGCGCAATGTATGCAAAGTGGGAGTTCCCCCATTAGAGGGACCAAAAAATGGCGCAAAGAAATCTCTTTTTTTGGCACTTTTAACGCCTGCTCAGAGCAGGCATTAAAAGGAGGCACACCATTATTTATAATGAGCCTCAATGGGCTTTGCTGGATTAGCATCAAACTGTTTGGTGGTCTGTTGTGTATTGCACTGCCCATCCAATGATGGGCACGACGGAGACATGAAGTAGGCTACCTTAATCAGGTGAGGATCAGTGCATCCAGAAAAGGATATAGTAGTTTATGCGTAGCAATCTTTCAATTAGTTTCATCCCAAAGTAGGCGAAGGACTACACAGAACATCACTTTACTTGTGTTTGTTGAATGAAGAAGCCAGGGCATGTGACAAACAGGAAGGGCATGTGTCACCCCAGGAGGACAAAAATTGCAATGCAGAAATTGTACAAAGTGAATTATCAGAAACTACTAAAAGGTATATATTCTATTAATGACTTATTGGAAGGACAGCGTTTTAATGGAATAGAAAGATTATAATTATCTGAAATGTGATTACACTAAACTTTCCATCCTATAAATTTTTCTTCAGATCTATAAAAAAACTCCAGAACTCTCCAAGGAGACCGATTGTGTAATCACAAGGAAGCTTACCTGAGACTGTGTTGAAATATACTGATTTCTACCTTAGGGCATTTGTTTCTTCCCTTCTATTTTATATCAGGGACAGTCGAGAATCTTTATCCTACATTTTGGGTATTGCTTGGGTAAAGATTTTCTACTGTTGACATTGATGTCACTGCTCTTTTACACTAGCAATAAACAAGTACAAATGGGGGTGGTGCTACATGCAAAGAATATGGCGACTTGCTAGTGAAGCTTCAGCAGCTCTTCCCTCAAATATCTTCATACAGCACAATCTTTCCCTTCCTTCCCCCCTAGACACACCCAGGGGATGCCCATTGGCACTCCCTTACCTGGCCTCCTTGTATGCTTGGATGATGCACAGGGGCTGACAAGACCTCGATGTGGCCTAGCACTCCCTGACTACTGATGCTTCAGGTTGGGTGCAGCCTCCACATGTGCTGATTCCCTGGTGGTGCTGCTGAGCACTTCACAATTAGCAAGCTGCCTCCCTTGTTTTCTTTTTCTCCTTGTCTGATGCATAAACTGTACATTGCTCTATCTAAATCATATCCAGCTGTTCTTCTCCATTCTACAGATCATCCCATGACCTGCTGCATCTTGCCGCTGGTGGTTGAGGCAGTCCTCCGCAATACGGCATGAAGGCAGTTCCACTGCCTGGTAGATATTGGTGCTGCTGTGTTTTCTCCGGCTGGCAAGAGGTCCCATGTACCATTTGTATTTAACAACCCTACTGCTGCTTGGATCAGCCCTGATCCACCAGCCTACCAATAGTTTCCTGTGGGTCCTCCACATTGAGGCTTTTCTTCTGGACCTTCCTTCAGCAGAAAGTTGCCTCCTAGGGTGTAACAGAGGGTTCTACTGGCACGCACCCCCTCATCACCTGACTCTGGCCCAGATTACTCAGACCACCTTTTCTGTCTCCACAGGCACAGTCAGGAAACTGATATTTCTCTTTTCTGAGGTGATGGTGCTGCCATTTGTCAAACGATCGTGAAGCTGCCACCCAGGTGTGGTCTGCTACTATCTAGTGCTCCATCTATCCCTTTATTTTTGCTGACCTTCTCTTCATGACAGAAGGGAGTGCCCTGTTCCTGGGCTACCTTCTCCTCAACATCTTCTCTTCTCCTACAGTTTTCTTTGTATTACAAGCCTGCTGCAGCAAAGGGTATAGCCTTGAACCCTCCACTGAGTGTCTGATCCCTGCCTGAGCAACACAGGTGTCTGGCAGAAAATTGTAAGATCAACTTCCCTTTGCTGAGTTGACCAGACTCAAGCAATCTGTAGATCTCACTCATCCAACAAAAGGAACTCCAGACAATCAAGGGCAAGATGTTTCATCTTTGGCATAGATTGGACTCAGCCGCTAAACATCTGGGTGATCATGATCTTGGAGTGACAGAGGCAACAACATGCAGTACATAGCTCTGGAACACTCAGAAAAAACTTATGGATCTGAAGGAAAGGAGCTACAGGAATAATATTCAAATCTTTGGCTTCCCAGAGACAGAGGACACTAGAGATATAGTAGTATTCCTTGATACATTTATCCCTGTACTCACTTCACTTGTCTAACCTTTACACCACCCCTGGAGCTTCAGCTTGCCTATCAGATGGCACCACATACTGCACCAAGGCCAGTTATTGTCAATATTCTTTGCTTCCAGTGTGTGCCAGCCATCCTCTCCGAGGCAAGAAAACAAGGCCCATATTCCTATAAGAACTATTGTTTTACCATCTTGGTGGACTTTTCCTATAAACCCATACCATCTGGAAGAAGTTCCTGGTCATACACCTGGCTCTTTGGAAGCTCAATCTATGTTCTGGCCTGTTAGATCCAGCACTTATGGTTATTACTGTAAATGGTCACTCCAAGGAATTTCGTGACCCAGCAGAGCTCAAACTTTGGCTGTAAAATAAGGGGCTAACCCCATACACCTGGAAACAATCCCACCCTACCCTCGAGAAGCCTCTTAATCTCTTTCAATTCCAATCCATGATGATGAAAGACATGGACAGGGAGCACCGCAGACGGAAGTTCTGTCAGGGTAATATTGTCTGAGATAAATCTGGTTCCCCTCTGAAACCCTGATGTTCATGATCATCTGCTCTGCAGTTTTTTCCCATGGGGTGCTGTGCATTCCCTCTCCTCCTGTTTTTTCCCTTGGTTGCAGATAATTGCTCTCCATTTTAAAGGGGACAGGCCTGCTATGCTGGCAGCATCTTCTACCCCATTCACAGATTGTTGTTTGGGGTCTTTGAATTAGGCCCTGTATTGCGTACCTGCTAGTTTCTCTGCTGAAGACTTTTGCATAACCTTCCCTCCATGATCAGTCGCCATGGCCTGTCATCTCTTCACAGACCTACACATATGACCTCTCAATGTCAATAGAATGATTCACTTTATAAGGCAGAAAAAGTATCTAACGTCCCTCAATTCTAAACGTGCAGATGTTGCCCTGATACAGGAGACCCACCTTACAGAGTTAGAATCCTCAAAACTGAGAAGAGATTGGGAAGGCAGGATGATCTCCACTTTTGGATCGGACATCCTCCATGGAGCAGATGCTGCTCACAATCCTAGGAGAAACAGAATAGCTATACTCATTAATAAGAAACTTCCAGTGAGGGTCCTAAAGACTTGGATTGATCTACACGGTTGCTGTATCTTTGACCGCTTATAAATATCGGGTTACACATTTGTGGTGCGCTCTGTTTATGCTCAACTAGGCACCAAATGCTTTCAGTTCTTGCACCTGACCAGGCTTCTGATGGAATTCAGCTCTTACCCTGGCACTATCGGTGGCAATTGGAACATAGTGCTGGGCCCACTCCTGGAACAAGTCGGTGGGTCTGATCCCCTACACTCATGGACTACAGCCACCCTTGGTGACACTATGGCTGATTTTTCTTTCTGTGGTCCGTGGCGACTTTTGCATTTTAGGGAGAGGGACTACTCCTACATTTTTCCAGCTCATGGTACAGAATGAATCCAGATTATACCTTTTCTTGACAACGTTGAACGTCCTATCAAAAATCCATATATGTGATTTCAATGTGAGGTCTAGTTCATGCGCTGATTGCTCTCTCTCTGCTCCTACGCCTGGTGTCACCTAAATCCCATACATAGAGCATGGATGCCTCAAAATGTAGGATGCCTGAAGATAAATGACAGCTTCTTTCCTGTCTTAAGAGTACCTTGAACTCAACAGACCACTGCTTCCTTGAAGCAGGTTTTATGGGCGGTGGGCAAGTCACACCTCAGAGGTATTTTTATAAGGGACTACGATATAGCAAAGCCAGCTGCTGAATGTAATAAATTGATGCTGAAAGAGGAAATCAAGTCTTTTCTGGTGACCTACAGGGAGCATCCCACACCAACTTTGTTATGCTCTATTCTCAGCAAAAAAATATGAACTGAACATGACCTGCACTAGGCTTGTGGAGAAAGCACTCATGAGAGTTAAACAGAGAAGTTAGGAACACAGTGAAAAATCTAGCCAGCTTCTTCCTCTACAACTTCAGCAAAGGGAGGCCAAGATGGTGATTCTGGCTATCCATGGCACCTCTGGCTCCTTATTGTCCCGCTCGGACCTTATTGTATGTTAATTCACTGCTTTTTACTTTGACCTTTATTGTTCAGAGTTTCCTGATGATACCATAAGAGAGGATTTCTTCATGTCCAGGCTTTGCCTCCCCAAAGTGCCTGTCTATATTTGAGAAAAGCTGGAACAGTATATTACGGAGGACAAAGTTGGGGAAGCTATTAAAAGGATTGCGATGGGCACAGCAGCAGGTGAATTTTGCAAAATCATACAGTCAGTCACTATACCCTTCCTCACAGAAATGTTCAGATAGGCCACAACTTCTGGATCCTCACGGGAGGAAGTTACCAAAGCTCATAATGCACTTAGGGGGTCAATATGAGCCCTGCGGTGAGTATTAATGTGGCAGCAATACCGCCAACAATGTGCCGGTACATACCGCCACATTATAACATTGTCGGGTTGGCTGCAGCCAACCTGCAACTTTTTCACTCATACCGCCATGGCGGTATGAGCCGCCGGGCCGTAGATGTCTATCTTCAGCCCAACGGCTGGCAAAGTACTGCCAGCGGCATTATGAGCCTGCCTACCACCATGGTTTTCGTGGCTTTGCTAATGCCACGAAAACCATGGTGATAGACCCTACCCCCTCTAACACTCACCTGATGGCCTCCACCTAAACTCACACCCCCACTCCCCTCCGATCCACTCACTCATCCCCCACCCCTCTGATACATTCACACCCCCCCCACCCTCCATACACGTACATACACACACAGGCACCACGCATACAGCCAATCACTCACACTGGCATATACACATTCATACTCACACTGGCATACACGCATTCATACATGAATACTTCCAGACATGCTCACACACATTCTTACAATGATCACACTGAAATGCAGACACACACTAACTTCACCATTCTTACACGCATTCACTCACATGCATACACCCACGCAAAAAACACACACAGAAGCATTCACACACACACTCAGACTTTCATGCACACACTCAGACACACACCCCGACCCCCCTCCCCTGTCGGGAGCCCGACTTACCTTGGGTGAGGAGGTCTTCTGGCAGGGAAGGGGCACTGCTACTGCCAGCAGCGCCCCACCAGCAGAACACCACCAGGCCGTATTACTGGACATAATACTGGCTGGTGGCGTTCAACTGGTGTGGCTGTGCTGGTGGTAGCAGTGCAAGCTAACCACCGTCCACCACCATGAGCACTGCCGGATTTCTGCCCTTATTGTGGTGGAAATCAGGCAGTGTTCATAATATGGCTGACAGATGGTAGCCTCGGTGGCAGTATGTTACCACCAATGTCATAATGATGGCCTTAGTCTAAAGCTCCCTTTTGAGCAGTGATATGAAAGACCTGGCCAAGGTCCTGGCCAGTAGATTGGGTAAAGTGATCTACTGGCCAGGATCTTCTTTTCTATGAAAACCAAGTGGGTTTGTGTCTGGCTATTAATCCAACAGCCTTCTATTCGACCTGCTGCACTTCCTTAGGCAAATCCAAACGGACAGAGTGGATGCTAAACTGTTACTCTCTCTGGACACTGAGAAGGCATCCGACTGAGTTTAATTACCTTACCTTTTGCGTACTATCCAACAATTTGGAATTGGTTCATGTTCCCTAGGCATAGTGCACTGACTTTGTACCTTCCCAGTGGCCCAGGTCCTTCGTAACAGCTTGCTCTCTGCTCTTATATGCATTTTACCTGTCAGGAGGCAGGGCTGCACTCTGTCACCCTTGTTGTTTCTCCTGGGCTTGAAGACAATGTTAATTGCCATACATTCACTCACCTCAATCTCAAGTGGTAACCACTTCTATGGGGGGTATCAAATTGCCCCTCCATGCGGATGATACGCTCCTGACACTGAGTAATCCTGCAACCTCCATGCCATCAATGATGACACTCATTGAAGATTTTCTCAACCTTCCAGGTACAAGATCAACTGGACCAAAACAGAAACACTGCCTATGGTGCTCACCACTACATGATCTTTGCTTCAATGACTGCCAGTAAGGTGGCTCACATGGGGGCTGAAATATCTCAGGATAAGGATTAGTACTGACTTCACTGCCCTGGTCATAGACAATGTTCTTCCACTTCTGAAGAAAATTTAAATGGACTTCTATATCTGGAGGCCCCTGCTGCTCTCCCTATGGGACAGGTTCCAAACAATCTCGATGATGCTTATTCCTAGGTTCTACTATGTGTTTGGCATGCTTTCGTTTCATATTCTGACCAGCTATTTGAAGCAGATTGATATGAATGTTCAATGTTATGTCTGGGAAACTACTGCACCTTGGCTAGCAGTGTTCAAGCTTCATGCAGATACACTTCCGTAGGTCTCTGCTTTCCACATATCCAGTCATACTAAAGTGCTCACCACCTCTCCCCAATGGACCATCACCTGAAATCTCATATGGAACTCCCATTTTGGGTTAAAATAGAACACAGAATTTACAAGCAGACTTTATAAGGGGGAGGAAAATATGTCACTGCTGTATGTTGATCTCAAATTTCCGTCAGGTCACCATAAACTGCAGGAGGATGGGCTTACCGACCTTAAGACTTGCTATGGCATAAGGCTGCTTTGTCCATAAACTCTAAATCCTTCTTATGGCCTGATTGGCATCTCAAGAACATTTTCAAAGTGGACCAGATACTGACTGATTAAGTTGTAAAAACCCTTCACAGATCAGTCAAACACATATAGGTTAACAAAATCTCATTTGTGGAGATACCTACAGTGACGGCATTGTTTCCACTTGATGGTGAGACACGTAAATGGCTCCACATACCATCTTTTCCATACACCTTGTTTGTTGGGGCCATTTAAAATAATAATCACAGGATTTTATGATCTACTAATCACCAGACAGTTTTCTGCTCTGCTGGACAACCTTCTCCTACTCCATTGGTAAAACTGGCTTGCCACTCATACTCTCCAGCACAGTGGATGCATCTCATGGCTGACCATGATAAAGAACTCCAATAGGTGTGGGTAGAATTTAGCTACTTTAAAATACTCCAGGACTGGCACTGCTCTCCAGAATGGCTTCACCAGGTGAAATGAGTGCCCTTATCTGACTGCTGGAGATATACAGCACTGAACTTTGGCATTGTGCATATTCTATGGACTTACCCAATGCTCCAACCCTACAGGCCCCAGGTGTGGCAAATCCTTACTGACTGCACTAGGTCCTCTCCCTCATCTGCAGTTATAATGTTATTTAACTTCTGAACTGTTCCTTCACTCACCAAACATGAGCGGTGATGGATCTCTACCCCCTTGGCCACAGCAAAACTGTATTCTTTAAAATTGCCCCAAAGTTCCAATGCTGGAGGACTTGATGGATAGTATGGCACAGACTGCATCATATGAATACTTGATTTACTGGTTGAATGACCCCACACAACTTTTCTTAGACATTTGGGGTAGTTTTCTGAATACTGCATGTTGATACCATTGACTTATTTCATATCTCATTTGAGGGAGACCACTTCTTTGCTGTTTACCAGTAGTTCTTCAGGCATGTGGTATGTATCTCTATACATTATGCTTTAATCAGTGGACACGTCTTCTTTTTGTCAGGCAGCTGGATCTCATCTCTGTAACACTATATACTCAGTAGTTTGCTAATGTTATTAGTTGAAATTAATAGGTCCAGGTATGCCGATTGCGGATCTAGGGGCTATGCCTTCAGTCTCTATTGAGTTTGTTTTCTTACTGTAACACTGTTGTTTTTCTATCTATGTCTTTTCCATGTGTTACAGATGCAATATATGTGATGATGCAACAATTCTGATATTCTGACCTCTTAATAAAAATTATTTAAACATGTACAAGGTATCAAGGCCTGCAGACACAACATTTGTTTAGGCCAAGATCCTTATGGTTTTTGTTACACACCGATGATCAAGATGATAAAATGTTGTTTGACTGACAATATTATTTTGTTTAATGGGAGTGTGGGCAAACAGGTTCAAGGAATGCTATGGGAACCTCTTTGCCTCCAGCTATGCAAATTGATTTATGGGCTGGTGGGAAGATTGTGTTACTAGAACACCTGATTTGTACAATGATCATGTAGTTTTTTGGGTCCAATACATAGATTATCTTTTTGTTATTTGAAGCGGGCCCTCTTAATTTGCTGAACATTTTGACAAAAATCCAAAGAACAACAATTTAAACTTACTTTTATCAGCTCACTCAGTACAGAGTGTATAGAAGGTGTTTATTTTAAACTCAATATAGTCAATGATAGAATTGTCATATTCTTATAAAGAAACCCTATTGCTGGGAGCAGTCTACCACATGACTGCATCAGTCATACAAATAATCACAAACAAAGCATTCCCTTTGGGGCACTACTGAGGGTAAGGAAGAACTGTAGTGCAAATTACACTTTTCAAATGGAACAGAGGGTGATGCTGTGGAGACTTTTAGAAGTATGGCTACTCAGAACAGTCCCTGGAGACCTCTGTTGTTAGAATTATTAAAGCTCATAAAACAGACTTTTTTGAGTGGTCCAGAAATCAGATGAAATAAAGTCCATTACTGATCCCTGTACAAGGTTTGTGGCCATCTTTATAACTAAGTCCAATGAGATTAAACAGATTCCACAACAACACTGTTACATCTTGAAAAGTGATACGACTGTGGACATGAATACTAAAAACCGTCTCTATGTTACATTTAGAAGAAGGAAAAAGGTTAAAAAAGGATCAAAGATATGTTCATGTTTTTTAAAGCTTTATTGAAAATATTTTTTGACAATCACTAATATCAAACATGAGAATGTGTACATTCATAAAAGGCACATTGATTATAGTTATCTGTGACTTTTTGACAAAGACGATAGGCCTGCTTAATATATGTTGATGTGTTGACCCCTTGATTAAGCCAAAAGGCCTCTTTTTATAACTTTGTATTGTGATCCTTCGAGAAGCTTAGTTGGTCTGCCTTAATTCAAAATTAAACTCTTTATATGATAACATGACATAGTCAGCCATGCATGGAGGTGGGTGCATATATGTACATTCAAGGTAAAAAATAATGGTCAACCTTTTAAGTGCAGGCATCGGCCATCGGCACTACCTCCCCAGTGCATCTCTAAGTCATTAGCCAATGCTGGGGAGGCTTGAAAAAGATCCCCTGGTGCTTCCACCAGATTACTTCCTTGCTTTTATTTTCAGCTATGGATGCCCAGGAAGAGCACTCCAAGCAGACAGAGACTTTTTTTCTTGTGAGTAATGAAAATCAACATGCAGGGTGCACTGACATAATTACTGCAAAAGTGAAAGTAAAACAAGGTGAACAGCTCGTCTTATGACACTGCTTCAGTGCTTGATGGCATATTTCAGCCCCTCCCCGAATGCTGAGTCTCTTGGGGGAGGGATCATTGGAAAATGGAAGATTCCCACTTTCCAAAGGCATGTTTACCCAGTGGATCCATGCTTGGGAATCAATGCAGGAGGGTAATCCCAAAGCAGCGACCCACCTACCATATACCAGGGACTTTTATGAGGGGGAATGGCACCATGGGCAAGGGCTTGTTCTCCACCAGCCCAAACCCCAAAGTTTAGTCTTTTTACCCCCAGGAGATGGATGTTGAATTGCCCCAATCTGGTCCTCCAGGATGGAAGAAGGCCAACTAGACACAAGGGAATTATATTACGGATTCTCCCCACCCGGGGCATGGTCATGCCCACCCCAAAAGCATGCAGCAGATTGGAGGTTTTCCCACGAGATGGCAGAAAGTCCACTAGACACCAGTGTTCCAAATTGAAAAAAAGAAAACACAGGGGTGGGGTCTGCCTGTCTAGGCATTCAGATACCCCCATGCCAAAAAGAGTGCAGCAGTATTTCTGAAGATTTGCCTCAATTTGCCTCCCTCAGGAGGGGAGCAGATAGCCCACTAGACACATGAAATGTATTTGGAAAAAATGTAGAGGGTGGGCTACCCATGATGCACATAGTAGTTCTCCAAACCAAAAAGGGTGAAACAGTTTTTCTACCCCCCCCGTGGGCAGATTGGAGGTTTGTCCCAATCGGCCTTCCCAGAAGAGGAAGTAAGCTCTCTAGACACCAGAGAATATATATTAAAAACATGAGGATGACCATGCCCCACCCCAAAAGTGTACAACAGTCTTTCTACCCCCTCAGGAGGCAGATGGGAGGTTTGCCTCACTCTGCCTCCCTCAAGTGGGCAGAAAGTCCACTAGACACCAGAATATATTTAAAAAAAGAAAACATAGGTGTGGGGATGTCCACCATAAGCATGGAAGTGCCCTCACCACAAAAAAAAGTGCATGAGACTTTCTGCCCTCCATTTGGGTACATTAAGGGTTAGCCTCAATCTGCTTCCCTGGGAGACAGAAAGCCCAGGGAAATAGATTAAAAAACATAGAAGTAGAGACTAGTCTCCAAGTAAAGGGCCTTGCCCCATTCCAAAACAGTCATATATGTCTATCTGCCCCCACCTCCCCCCCCCCAGGAGCAGACAGGGTATTTGCTCAGTTACATCAGGGATTTCAAAATAGCACAAAAACAACAGTATGGGGTGGCCTATTTTGGCACCAAGTAATACCCACCACCCCATAAGGGGAAATAGTGTATCTCTGACCTTATGAGGGCAAATAGGAGGTTTGACCCAACTGGATAGTTTGCCCCAAATCTGCCCTCTGGGGAGAGAGAAAGCCCACTAGACAGCAGTGAGTTTGCATTAGGGACAAAAAAGAGGTGGGGGCATTGCCCTCTGACACTGGGCCATACTCACACCCCAAAAAGGAACAAACCAGCATTTTGGCGTCCACAGGGGTGCAGAAAGCTCACTGTATGGCAGGAATATCTTGTGGTTGGTCTTATGGATGCGTTATGTGTTATAGGAAGTGTAAAAGAAAGAGTCTCACTCTTGCTTAAATTGTTTTGATTACAAATGCTTTACTTACATATTTAATGACAGACATTGCAATGACTCTTTGACAAAACAAATAGGTCTGCCTTTTATCTATTAACCCCTTGTCTGCCATGTTGTAATGGTTACGTCCATGGCTGCGTCTGTGTGACGCCATGGTCGTAACCATTAAGTCCATTTACCGGCCCTCGGGGGGAGCGTTAGTGCTCCCCGAGGGCCGAGGTCAGGGCTGGAAGGGGAATCGCTTCCTCGTCCACCCCGACCCCCGTGACGTCTGATGACATCAGCACACGAAAGCTCAGCATTTCTCTTCTGCTAGGGAGGAGGTGGCCAGCAGAGACATGAAAGGAAAGGAAAGGCCTTTCCTTTCATGTCTCTGCAAGCATTTCGCAATCGGGCAGCAGAAATGCCCACTAGACACCAGGGAATTCTTTTTTTTTTAAATGGACATAAGGGGAGTGGCCCCTTGGGCAAGGGCCGCTACCCAGGGGGGCAAATAATTTTTAGGCCATTTCTGCCACCCTTCGTGAAGATCGGCCTAATATACAGAAAACCCCCTAGAAACTAGGGATTTTTTTTTTCTTTTATGTTTAGGGAGCGACCCCGTCAGCAAGGGTCGCTCCCTGGGGGGCCAAATTGTTTCTAGGCCATTTCTGCACCCCCTGGGGGCAGATTGGCCTAATATAATTAGGCCGATCTGCCTCCGGGGGGCAGAAACCACTAGACACCAGGGATTTTTTTTTCTTCATATACTTATGTATAAGGGGAGCGGCCCCTTAGGTATGGGCCACTCCCCAGAGGGCAAATAATTTTTAGGTCATATCTGCCCCCGGGGGGCCAGAAAACCCCTAGACACCAGGGATTTTTTTTTTTCTTTTATGTTTAGGGAGTGACCCCTTCAGCAAGGGTCATTCCCTGGGGGGCCAAATAGTTTCTAGGCCATTTCTGCTCCAGGGAATTTTTTATTATCTTATACTTACATATAAGGGGAGCGGCGAATAATTTTTAGGCCATTTCTGCCCCCCCCCGGCAGATCAGCCTAATATAATTAGGCCGATCTCCCTCCGGGGGGGCAGAAACCTCTAGACACCAGGGATATATATATATTTTTATTTACTTTATGTTTTTATGTATGGGGAGCGAACCCCTAGGCAAGGGTCACTCCCCTGGGGGGCAAATAGTATTTTGGACATTTCAGTCTATTTTTGCTAGGCCAATCTGCCCCCAAGGGGTGCAGAAGTCACTAGACACCAGGGATTGATGTGTGTGCATGTGTGTGTTTTGTTTGGGGGGAGCTGTCCCTTGGGCAAGGGTCGCTCCCCATCGGGGCACACTACTGTTGGCCATATTTGCCCCCCCTGGGGGCAGATCGGCCTATTTTTGGAAGGCCCATCTGCCCCCAAGAGGGGGCAGAAAGCCCACCAGAGACCAGGGAAGATTTTCTTTCAAAATAAGAGGGTGCAATCACCCCTGATCCACACCCGGGGGGGGCAGAAAGTCTACTAGATGGCATGGAATTTAAAAAACAAACAACAATAGTGGGGTGGTGGATACCAACCAGTGTGGGGCTGGTTATGCCACCACCCCAACTGAAGGGGGTAGCAGTCTTTCAGCTCTCCCCCTGCACACTAAAACATTTTATCCCACAACAAGCAAGAAGACATTTGATTATTTTGGGTTTTGGTTTTACATTTGGGCCATGAGAGCTTGGTAACTCTCAAAATCGTCCCACTTAGAATGGTGAGGGCTGCACTTTTTTGATTTTGGGATGCTGCCATGTAGAAAAATCTACAAGACCCAGACACATCTGAAAACGAAACATCTCATTGATTCCAGGGTGGTGTACTTCACATGCACCCCGCACAATTTTCTTACCCACAATGCCCTGCAAACCTACAACTTTGCTGAAAAATCACAAATTTTTCCCACATTTTTGTGATGGAACCTTCTGGAATCTGCAGGAATCCACAACATTTGTACCACCCAACATTGTCCCATCTATACCAATAAAAATTCTGCTACACTTGTCAGCCTAAAAATGTGTTTTTCAAACTGCCCTTTTTGACCCGCTTTGGTTCCCCCTCAATTTCAACATGTTTTTGGCTCTTCCCTGTCACAGGCACTTGGCCCACCTACACAAGTGAGTTATCATTTGTACTGGGAGGCTGAGGGGAACATTGGGTGGTAGGAAATTTGTCCCGGTAAGGTGATCCCACACAGAAAAGTGGGAAAAAGTGATTTTTTAGCTAAATTTGAGGTTTGCTGAATATTCTGGGTAAGAAATCATTGGGGGATCCACGCAAGTCACACCTCCATGGACTCTCTTGGGTGTCTAGTTTTCAGAGATGTCTGGGTTTGGTAGGCTTCCCTATATGGCTGCTGAGCCCAGGACCAAAAACGCAGGTTCCCCCCCCCCAAAAAAAACAGGTAGTTTTGTATTTGATAATTTTGATGTGTCCAGATAGTGTTTTGGGGCGTTTCCTGTCGTGGGTACTAGGCCTACCCACACAAGTGAGGTATCATTTTTATCGAGAGACTTGGGGGGAATGCTGCATGGAAGGAAATTTGTGGCTCCTCTCAGATTCCAGAACTTTCTGTCACCGAAATGTGAGGAGAAAGTGCTTCTTTAGCCAAATTTTGAGGTTTCCAAAGGATTATAGGTACCAAAACCTGTTGAGAGACCGACAAGTCACCCCATCTTGGATTCCGCTAGGTATCTAGTTTTAAAAAATGCACAGGTTTGGTAGGTTTCCCTAGGTGTCGGCTGAGCTAGAGACCAAAATCAACAGGTAGGCACTTTGCAAAAACACCTCTGTTTTCTTTGGGAAAATGTGATGTGTCCACATTGTGTTTTGGGGCATTTCCTGTTGCGGGCGCTAGGCCTACCCACACAAGTGAGATATCACTTTTATCGGGAGACTTGGGGAAATGCTGGGTAGAAGGAAATTTGTGTCTCCTCTCAGATTCCAGAACTTTCTGTCACCGAAATGAGAGGAAAAGTGTTTTTTTTGGCCAAATTTTGAAGTTTGCAAATGATTCTGGGTAACAGAACCTGGTCAGAGCTCTACAAGTCACCCCATCGTGGATTCCCCTAGGTGCCTAGATTTAAAAAATGTGCAGGTTCGGTAGGTTTCCCTAAGTGCCGGCTGAGCTAGAGGCCAAAATCCACAGGTAGGCACTTTGCAAAAAACACCTCTGTTTTCTTTGTGAAAATTTGATGTGTCTATGTTTTGTTTTGGGGCATTTCCTGTTGCGGGCACTAGGCCTACCCACACAAGTGAGCTATAATTTTTATCGGGAGACTTGGTGGAACATTTGGTGTAAGGAAATTTGTGGCTCCTCTCAGATTCTAGAACTTTCTGTCACCGAAATGTGAGGAGAAAGTCTTCTTTTGGTCAAATTCTGAGGTTTGCAAAGGATTTTGGGTAACAAAACCTGGTCAGAGTCCCACAAGTCACCCCATTGTGGATTCCCCCTGGGTGTCTAGTTTTAAAAAATGCGTAGGTTTGGTAGGTTTCCCTAGGTGCCGGCTGAGCTAGAGGTCAAAATCCACAAATAGGCACTTTGCAAAAAACACCTATGTTTTCTTAGGGAAAATGTGAGGTGTCCACAAGTAAGGTATCATTTTTATCGGGAGACTTGGGGAAATGCTGGGTGGAAGGAAATGTGTGGCTCCTCTCAGATTACAGAACTTTCTGTCACCGAAATGTGAGGAGAAAGTGTTTTTTTAGCCAAATTTTGAGGTTTGCAAAGGATTCTGGGTAACAAAACCTGGTGAGAGCCCCAAAAGTTACCCCATCTTGGATTTCCCTAGGTTTCTAGTTTAAAAAAATGCGCAGGTTTGGTAGGTTTCCCAAGGAGCCGGCTGAGCTATAGGCCAAAATCCATAGGTAGGCACCTTGCAAAAAATACCTCTGTTTTCTTTGGAAAAATGTGAAGTGTCCATGTTGTATTTTGGGGCATTTCCAATTGCGGGCACTAGGCCTACCCACACAAGTGAGGTACCATTTTTATCGGGAGACTTGGGGAAATGCTGGGTGGAAGGAAATGTGTGGCTCCTCTCAGATTACAGAACTTTCTGTCACCGAAATGTGAGGAGAAAGTGTTTTTTTAGCCAAATTTTGAGGTTTGCAAAGGATTCTGGGTAACAAAACCTGGTGAGAGCCCCACAAGTTACCCCATCTTGGATTTCCCTAGGTGTCTAGTTTAAAAAAATGTACAGGTTTGGTAGGTTTCCAAAGGAGCCGGCTGAGCTATAGGCCAAAATCCATAGGTAGGCACCTTGCAAAAAATACCTCTGTTTTCTTTGGAAAAATGTGAAGTGTCCATGTTGTATTTTGGGGCATTTCCAATTGCGGGCACTAGGCCTACCCACACAAGTGAGGTACCATTTTTATCGGGAGACTTGGGGAAACGTTGGGTGGAAGGAAATGTGTGGCTCCTCTCAGATTCCAGAACCTGGTGAGAGCCCCACAAGTTACCCCATCTTGGATTCCCCTAGGTGTCTAGTTTTAGAAAATGGGCAGGTTTGGTAGGTTTCCCTAGGTGCCGGCTAAGCTAGAGGCCAAAATCCACAGCTAAGCACTTTGCAAAAAACAGCTCTGTTTTCTTTGGAAAAATGTGATGTGTCCACGTTGTGTTTTGGGTCATTTTCTGTCGCGCAAACTATGCCTACCCACACAAGTGAAATATCATTTTTATCGGGAGACTTGGGGGAACTCTGGGTGGAAGGAAATTTGTGGCTCCTCTCAGATTCCAGAACTTTCTGTCACCAAAATGAGAGGAAGAAGTATTTTTTGGGCCACAGGTTTGCAAAGGATTCTGGGTAACAGAACCTGGTCAGAGCCCCACAAGTCTCCCCATCTTGGATTCCCCTACGTGTCTAGTTTTAAAAAATGCACATGTATGCTAGGTTTCCCTAGGTGCCGGCTGAACTAGAGGCCAAAATCCACAGCTAGGCACTTTGCAAAAAAAATCAGATTACAATGTAAAAATGTGATGTGTCCATGTTGTGTTTCCTGTCGCGAGAATCAGGCCTACCCACGCAAGTGAGGTACCATTTGTATTAGGAGACTTGGGGGAACGAAGAATAGCAAAACAAGTGTTATTGCCCCTTGTCTTTCTCTTCATGTTTTCCTTCCAAATGTAAGACAGTGTGTAAAAAAGACATGTAATTGAGAAATGCCCTGTAATTCACATGCTAGTATGGGCACCCCAGAATTCAGAGATGTGCAAATAACCACTGCTTCTCAACGCCCATTTTAGAAATACAAAGGTTTTCTTGATACCTATTTTTCATTCTTTATATTTCGGCAAATGAATTGCTGTGTACCTGGTTTAGAATGAAAACCCATTGCAAGGTGCAGCTCATTTATTGGCTCTGGGTACCTAGGGTTCTTGATGAACCTACAAGCCCTATATATCCCCGCAACCAGAAGAGTCCAGCAGACATAACAGTATATTGCTTTCAAAAATCTGACATCGCAGGAAAATGTTACAGAGTAAAACATTGAGATAAATGGCTGTTTATATACCTCAATTTCAATATTTTTTTTATTTCAGCTGCTATTTTTTGAAGGAAACCCTTGTAGGATCTTCAAAAATGACTCCTTGATGAATTCTGAATTTTGTCTACTTTTCAGAAATGTTTAGCTGTCTGGGATCCAGCATTTGTTTCACACCCATTTCTGTAACTAAGTGGAAGGAAGCTGAAAGCACAAAAATAGCAAAAATGGGGTATGTCCCAGTAAAATGCCACAATGTGTTGAAAAATGCAGTTTTCTGATTCACGTCTGCCTGTTCCTGAAAACTGGGAAGATGGTGATTTTAGCACCGCAAACCCTTTGTTGATGCCATTTTGAGGGAAAAAAACGCGACCCTTCTTCTGCAGCCCTTTTTTCCCATTTTGTTGGACAAAACAAAATTGTCGCTGTATTTTGGCTAATTTCTTGGTCTCCTTCAGGGGAATCCACAAAGTCTGGGTACCTTTAGAATCCCTGGGATGTTGGAAAAACAATAACGCAAATTTGGTGTGGGTAGCTTATGTGGACAAAAAGTTATGATGGCCTAAGTGCGAACTGCCCCAAATAGCCAAAAAAAGGCTTGGCACCTGATGGGGAAAAGGCCTGGCAGCGAAGGGGTCAACAGAGACATACAATAAAAACCCTTAGGACTTCACTGAACAATCAAAGGTTAAAGTGACATTAAAGTTAGGTGACAATGCCAGATAAAAAAAACAAAAAAACACTGACATTCATCCAGTTATAATTACCTTAAGCAAACAATAACTTGTGCCCAGAAATACCTTAAAGTTGTGGACCCTCCACAAACTCACATAGTAAATCACTCATGACATGTTCTATGGGGGAACATCCTTTTTTATGACTTTTTTTTTCCGAAAGTCGTGGTTAACGAAAGCGCAACAACGCTTTTTTTAACCACGACTCCGTTTTTGTGCCTTAACTACGTATGTTCTGAACAACGAACATGCGCGGTTAAGGTACAAAGAAGTGAGTTGGCGAAGGTAAGTGGTGGGTTTAGGTTTTAGGGAGGGGGTGGGGGGTCAGGGGGTTTTAGGTTTTGGGGTGGCGTTGGGGGGGTGGGGCGTTTTTGGTTTTGGGGAGTGGGTGGGGGGTCAGGGGGTTTTAGGTTTTAGGGTGGGGTTGGGGGGGTGGTTCGTTTTTGGTTTCGGGGAGTGGGTGGGGGGTCAGGGGATTTTAGGTTTTAGGGTGGGGTTGGGGGGGTGGGGCGTTTTTGGTTTTGGGGAGTGGGTGGGGGGTCAGGGGGTTTTAGGTTTTGGGGTGGGGTTGGGGGGGTGGGGCGTTTTTGGTTTTGGGGAGTGGGTGGGGGTCAGGGGGTTTTAGGGTGGGGTTGGGGGGGTGGGGCGTTTTTGGTTTTGGGGAGTGGGTGGGGAGTCAGAGGGTTTTAGGTTTTGGGGTGGGGTTGGGGGGGGTGGGGTGAGGGATGTAGGGTGAATGGTGCCTATTGCTAATGATTTTATCTGGAATGCCTTTACAATGAAATATCGTTGTTAAGGCATTCGTGGTAAAATCATTAGTAGTAGCAACAAGGTCGGTGTTCCGACCTCGTTGTTAAGGCAGTAGTTGTTTTTGAAGTCGTTGTTTCGTCGTACAGTTGTTCTATTACATCATTGCTAATATCACTGCTCACTTCTAAAAGAGTTTCATCGATGATGCATGGTAACTGTACATCACTTGAACTTTTGATCTTTCAGCTATGATTTTTTGAAAATATAACTACTATAACTCTCACTTTAGCCTTCGCTTTTTTTAAATTTTCAGTATATATATATATATATATGTATATATATATATATATCGCTGGTGGGAGCAATGCTTTCATCTGTTTAGCTGCATGCATGTTTGCTTTCTCCAGAGGGTCGGCAGTTCAGTAGTGTGCAAGTGTGTGAGTTATAGTTACCATAGGGAATGAGTTATAGTTACTTGAGCTAACCCGGGGACATTTATCCCCTGAGGGCTATCCTTAAAATATATTATTTTTAATGGGGGAGTGCGTGGTCCCATCCCCAGGTGGATTTCGGCCCTCAGGGCCCGACCATGTCTCCTGAGTGCCCCCCAGGGCACCCAGTGTGCAATAGGACCACGGGGGAGCCTCAAGGCTCCCGCGGTTCCAGCCGGCTCCCTGCCTCCTGCAGGAGGTGCCATCACACAGGTAGCTGCTTAACATGCAGCTCCCTTTGTGCAAGAGCAATAGTTTTATCACTATCCCTCCTGGCATCTCTGTGGGAAGGGAAGGATATGAAACCTCTGCTTCCAGTGGACAGGAGCACTTCGACAACTCTTGCCCACTTGAACTGGAGAGTTTGCTTTTGCTTAGGGGAAGCTGTCAGCTCCCACCAAGCAAAAGCAAACAGCTATGTCTGTGCTGTGGCACCCCAGGATACAGCAGGAGGCAGCCCGAGTGGGTGGTGGTCCCCAGGGCCATGTATGGCTCCCGGACAGGGCCCACGTGGCCGCCCTCCAATGTTTAATTTAGAAGGTGGTGGTCCCTGAGGCAGGGTGTCCGTGACGGACCTCCTTCGTTTTTTTATTTCAGCACTGTGGAGGTGGTGGTTCCTGGGGCTGTTGTGGGGGGCACATGCCCCTCCTTGATTTAAATTAATTGCCCATGGGACGTGGCAGTCACCAGGGCTGTGGGAAAGCCATGCAGATCCCTGACATTAATAGCATGTTTAGCCCCAGGGAGGTACTGGTCTCTGTGGCTGAGGGGGCCACCCAGGCCCCTTGCAATTATTTACCATTATTTGCCCAGAGGAGGTGGCAGTCCCTGAGTCTACCATAAGCCCAAGGAGTGGGCTCATTGCACCCCTTTCCTTTTTTTACTCCTACCAGTTCTCCTGGGACCTGGCCCACCGGGGACATGGAAGAGGAAAAGCCTGGAGGACTACGCATTTTTTAAATCTCAGAAAAATTCACTGATCCATCTGCTGATTTTTCCACTATTAAAAAAAAATGTTTTTTGTCCTGGCAGGGTCCCAGGTGGACCCCTAAACCGAGGCTAGGGGCTCAGGGTGACTTTGGCCATTTTTCAGTGTTTTGCTCAAAATGTTAATGTTATCACCGACATATTCGCCTTTTTGTGCAATTGTTGTGAGGAAGGGTCATACACCCCTTCTCCTTAGGACGATTTTGGCCCTGGGGACTCCATGTCCCAGGGTTTCCACAATTTTTATGGGGAAGGGGGCTTGCAGCTAGCCTCTCCAGGCCAACGTTTGCCCCATTGATCCCATTCCCTGGGGCCCAGTGCAATAAATGTGGGTGCCCTGGTGCTCACCCAGAGCACCCACCATTGTGTCATAGAGGGCCACAGGAGGAGGCCCAATGGCCCCGTGGCTCCACCCAGCTTCCTGCATCCATCAGAAGCCAGCATTGTTTCTGCCCACAGGAAGCAGCTTCTAATGCTTCTCTCTCCATTTCGAGCAATACTTAGATCTGTTTTCCTGCCCACATCACTGCAGGCAGGGAAATAGATATAACATTTGCTCCCAGTGGGCAGAAGCTTTTTTAAAGCTCCCACCTGCTGGTAGCGGACTTGCTGTTTGCTCCCACTTGGTGGGAGATTTGAAAATACTCCTGCTAAGAGAGAGAACTGCTGTGGACAGGGAAAATGCTATGTCCCAAGGGTGGACTCCCCAGGACAAAGCATCGGAGCTGGCCGGCCCGGGGAATAGGGTCCCTTGGGTCATTAATGGCTCAGGTAGGTGCAGCCCCCCTTCCCTTGAAAAATCAGGCTTGGGGTGGGCTCCCTGGGACCTTTTCAAGCTCGGGAGGGGGATGCCCCGCTCTCCTCCCTATTTTCTCAAATTTTGGCCCGGGGTGGGTACCCTGGGGCCTATGGAGGCTCGGGAAGGGGACCACACAACCCCCAATCCCTTATATGAAATCAGTCCCAGGGTTAGGCTCCCCAGGGCATTAGGGATTTAAATGAGGTCTGGCACAATTTTGTGTTTTTTTTTTATCCTGAAAAAGTCTTGTAGGATTGGAGCATTTTGTTCCTTTTTTTGGCCCTGGTGGGTCCTCTGGGTCCCTTCCATATGCGGTCTAGGGGGTCAGGGTATCTATACCCTACCCCCATATATGTTTATTTTTTAACAACTACAGGACAGAGGAATAAGTGCCTGATTGAGATCTTGGTAGACGATTGACGGATGTCAAGTCCGCTGAAATATAAATCCTATTATCTCCTATGGGATTAATATTTTGGCAGACGGGATATCCGTCACCATTGTGATGGAGTTACTCATCCGCCAAGAACTCAATCAGACCCTAAGGCCCTCATTATGAGTTTAGCAGTCTTTTGGCAAAAGCACCGCACTGGTGGCTGCCAAAAGACCTCGAGTGATGGCTGTACCTTGACTGCCATATAACGAGTCACAGATTGAAGACTGCCTAAATACAGCCACAAATCTGACACCGCCAGGCCGACCGATGGAGGGAGAGAAAAGGTCCCACCATCAGCCCCGCCACGCCGACAACACCCCTCCCTCCATATTACGATCCACAAATCAGCACAGCGGTCATTGTACAGCAGTAATCCATTAGCAATGCGCACAGCCACGCTCAAAAGATCACCACCACCAGGATCCAACACCACATTGGACAGTATGAATACCCCACACCTGACACACATACCCACTCTACACACATCCACTAGCACCACTATAAAACACCCCCCCACACAACCCAAAATCCTTTGCAACTACAACCAGAGACAGAGATACCGACAGCATGCAAATACACATATTTAGCACTTACACACTATAGGCACACATACACATCTCATGCAGTATACAACACACATATCACAACTACACACAAACAGCACAACACACCTGCACACATAAATAGGCACACTACACACAACCTCAATCCCCAAATACCACACCCTTGTGCACATCACCCCCCAAACCACTACAACACCACTATGTCCCCACAAAAGCACCTACACTTCACAGATGAAGAGTTCAGGGTTATGCTTCATGAAATCATCAGGGTAGAGCCTCAACTGTTTGGAGCACCGGTCCAGAAAAAAATCCATTACCAGGAAAATGGAGTTATGGCAGAGGATCGTTGACAGGGTTAACTTAGTGGGTACCCATCCACGCACAAGGGAGGACATAAGGAAAAGGTGGAATGACCTTAGGGGGAAGGTGAGTTCCACGGCATCATGTCATCAGATTGCCATTAACAAGTGTGGTGGTGTGCCTCCTGAGTTCACATCAGGGGAGGAGAAAGCCTTGGACACACTGCATCCTGAGGGCCTGGCTGGAATCATTGGAGGACTCGACTCTGGTAAGTCAACAACACTACTCAGGCACCAACCACTCCTGGACAGCATGCATCCCCACCACCCTAACACTCATAATCCACCCAATCTCACACTTTTGTACCCCCAATCCCCACTGCCCCCTTCCCTGCATGCCACACCACCTTACTCCTATTATCCCCAAACACTCCTTCCCTAGTGCACGGATACCAAACACAATACCAAGCACAATAACTCCCACAATGCATCACTCCCTACACATCAAAAGATGGCGGTCCCACTTCATAGTGGAACATCTGCACGGAAAATCATAGCATATGTAACACCAACCGGATGTTTCGACTGCGCTCTACTACATGGCAATGACAGCAATGCCATCCACTATCCTCAACCCTCAATGGAACATGGAAACAATGTCGCAATCCGTCACCCACAAACAATGTCTGCAGTGCTGCATCTGTCATTGCCATCACTGGGAAGCAAGTCAAGCAACTCCTTTCATCTGACGATGATACGAACAAGTGCATCTCCACAATGTAACTCCCTCCCTTTCCATTCACAGGTACCCCTGCCACTGGTCAGTACACTAACACCAGCCCAACCCTGAACACATTGGAGTCCCCCACAGCAGTGCCCACAACACCACAGCCAACCCTCCGTCCCCAAACATGTGTCCCAAGGGCTGCTCAATCAGCAGTGTGCCCCACAGTACAGGGATGAGAGCCAAGCCAGCACACCCAAGACGTAGAAGGTCCTGGTGCAATTGGGAGTCGGCACACTGTGCCAGGGGCACAGGGGGCCATGGGCAGTGGGAGGGCACCACTGGCCCAAGGGATGGGGCAAACAAGGCAAATGACTGGCCAGGAGGCCATCTCCCAAGTCCTGTGAGCATACCACCAATCTTATGAGAAGATGGGCCAGATCCTTGCAACCTTGCAGGAGAACCAGACGCTACAGAGGGAATATCACAAGTAGGCCATGCAACAGTGGCAGACCCTCAATGCCACTATGGCCTCTATTGCAGGGGTGCTCAAGGAACTCACCACCACCCTGAGTGCATCTTCCACCCAAAAGCAGGCCCCTTCCACTGGCCACATGCCAACCAAGCCCTCCACTTCTGCAGCAGCTAGTGGAATGGAGGCCCTGTGAGAGGACCCACAGACCACCAGCACCACTTTCTCTGTAGCTGAGGACCCCACACGCAAGCAAGATTGACCATCCAGACATCATGCAGGACCTGATGCCAAGACCAAAACCACTGCCAGGAAGTGACCCTCTTCTGAACATTCTCACTTGTGTGCCACTGACACACCCTGTTGACTGTCCACTGTCATGTCTCTATCTCCATTACCCATGGCCCCTTGGATACTGAACCTGAACCACCTACAGCTGGGACAGCTAACCTGATTATTATACCCACCATGACCCCACTACTCACCCATTGCACTTGTGAATCACAATAAACACCTTTGAGCACAGCTACTGCCTACGTGTCTTTATTTTAGCATGTACAATTTCCTGTTGTACAACATGTCATAACAAGCAATCCATTGTCCTTTAAAAGTCAGTGAGAATGTCAGAATGGTGAGCAAAATGCAGGAAGGATGAAAGAGCACACATCTTCTGGATACATGTGTCAAGGGAGCCACCAAGCAAGGCAGGAACCAGAGTTGCACCACACTAATGGCCTGCAAATAGACCAAGACAGGAACAACTATCATGATAGGAGTCAATGTAGGCCACTCAGCACACATGCTGTCGAGCTCCCTAATGTGATTTGGCAAGTGGAATCTCAACCCATATTTCCATGGCAGATCAACATTTCCTAGACATCCATACCCAATGGACCTTCCCTCACAGCTGACAATACTCAACTTAAGGCGTATTCTACAGTCAGTAAAAGTTAGGTTATATATTCTACCATTGTGGACTGTGAGGATAAGTAGCAATACTGATGACATCACTACGTTAGATACTTCAATAGCCGTTGACATAGCAGTACAGGGAACATACAACATGGCCAATACTTTGCAGATGTGATGCTACACAATAGCAGAGTGAAAATAGCAGTAACATTTTAACAGTATCACCTCCCCTGATGGGCAATATGTTCTCCCCCCAAAACCCACCCAGAGGGATAGCTGCACTCAACACCTCCACTGATGACACATACCAGGAGGAGGTATGTCACATGGCAGACAGGAGTACAGGCCACATACAAAACCGTTTGCACATACCTGTTTGTCATTGGAAGTATTGGTGGATCAACTCTGCTCTAGAGTCAGCTGCATCCTCATCATCTGCCTCCTCATCACTTTCTATGTCACCATCATCAGCCACTGGTCCAGCTGCCGCCTCCCTACATCCATTAATGGGATATAATGTTTCAGGGCCAGATTGTGTAGCATGCAGCAGACAACAATTATCTGGCAGACTTTTAGTAGTTTGTAGAGCTGGGTACCTACAGAGATGTGTAGAGACCGGAATCTGGCCTCCAGTAGCCCAAACGTCCTCTTGATGACACATAGCGTCCTTCCGTGAGCCTCATTGAAACAGTTTTCACCACCTGTAGGTGTCAGGAGCAAAGGAAGGTTAGGATAGCCAGGGTCACCCATGGACCCATCTCAATACCAGTAGAGACACAGGGCTGATTGTGAAGAGAGGGGAGATTACAGGGGCACACGTACTATTGGATACGTACCAATGAGCCAGGCCTCTGTAGCTGTGCCATAATGTGTGGGACATTGCTGTTCCTCAGAATGTAGGAGTCATGCACAGAACCAGGGAACTTGGCCGTAACTTGGGATATTTAGTGGTCAGTGAGGCACATCACCTGGACATTGATTGAGTAAAAGATTGTCCAGTTCCTGTACACTTGTTCATTTCTCCTGGGAGGAACCAAGGCAATGTGGGTGCCATCTATGGCCCCAATCACATGAGGGATCTGTGCCATATCATAGAAGGCGGCTTTAACAGTGGCCAAATCCGCATGTTGTGGGGAACCTGATGTAGAAGGGCAGGTGTTTGAGTAAAGCACACAGTACATCCTTCAACACAAGACTGAACATCGTCTGTGACATCCCTGCTGCCAAGCCCACTGTCATCTGGAACAATCCTGAGGCAAGAAAGTGGAGCACTGACAACATGTATTGTGTGAGGGATGGCATTGGGACATCACAGATACAGCAGTCCAATGCCTACCTAAAAGGCATTCACTGTGCCCTGGCCACCCTGCAGAGATCCTTTCAGGCTCTGGCCAGTATCCCCTCTTCTTCCGTCCACCCTCCAGCTACCTATTCCCAAACCCACACCCCTCTCTCCACATCC
This sequence comes from Pleurodeles waltl, assembly GCF_031143425.1. Taxonomy (NCBI): domain Eukaryota; kingdom Metazoa; phylum Chordata; class Amphibia; order Caudata; family Salamandridae; genus Pleurodeles; species Pleurodeles waltl. The sequence goes on from NC_090437.1 coordinate 648,215,533, forward strand.
ATCCAAGGCACACTTTCAGACCAACATGCATTCACATCAACAGACACGGTTCGAAAGGACAAACACGAGCACCACAAAAGCTACCACCGCCATACACACACACAACAGACACAAAGAATCTTTACACGGACTCCCCCACCCACTGCCCCCTCACAGCCACTACACCACTCAAACCTGCATTCACCACATCATCACTCCCAGATCCTACAACAAGTGCCCTCATTCCCACCGTCACCACAATAGCAGACCCCGATTCATGCACCACGTATACCACATGCGCACTCAGCACAACTATCAACACCTCTACATGCAGCACATCCACCTTACCTGCAGACACAACCAGAACAGACATTCACACATCCTCCCTATCATCTCCCTGCATCTCCTCCCCCTCCTCCTAAAACAGCTAAATGCACGCACTGACCCACCCAACAGACGTGCAGCACACACATGGCTTCCACCCACGCTCCTGAACCCAAGACACACCTCACAACCACTCCCTCTCCCTCCCCTCCCACCCGTTTTTCCCATGGCAGTCCTTGTGTCCCAAAAAAAGGTTTCCTGTACAAGTTTGCCCTGTTCCCTCCCACTGCCCCTGCCCCTCTTTCCCCAAGCGCCCTCATTCCCTTCCATTCCCAGTCCTTCCACCTCAGTCCTCCCATGGCCCCCCGAGTAGTGCTCATGCCCCTCCCCCTCCACCTACAGGTACTACCACCACACCAAAGGGCAAGGGCTCTCCTCTTAAGGTCCATACAAAGGGGAGAGGCACTACCTCAAATTCAAAATCCAAAGTCCCCCCTCCCAAGCCCAAACCTAAGGATCCCCCACCTAAACCCAAACCTAAAGATCCCCCTTCCATACCCAAATCCCCACCTCAGCACCCCTCCCCCTGAGGTGCCGGCATGCCCCATTGATGCCCCTGCCATGTAGAGGCCACTTTGAAGTAAGGAGTCACGTTGGGGCCAGGAACTCTGCCTAGTATGTCTGGGGCAATAGAGACTTATAGACTGGCCATTTGGTCTCTTGTGTATATAGTTATTTTTTTACTGAAAAACAATATTTTAATAATATATGCACCAGTCACCCATTGGTGTTGTGCTTTACATACTTGTCCTGTCTTTCCTTCCAGATGTATGTGTTGTATTTGTGCGATTAGGTGTGTGTCTTCAATGTATGTGATGTGTTTGTGTAGCAGCATGAGTTGTGTGGGTGATTTGTGCTATCGACTTGTGATGTTTTGTGTTGGTTTTGTGTGGCATTGTGTGGCAGAGGTGTATGTGTTGTGGTGCATCTGTAATGTACTTTGTGTGTTGGGTGGAGATGGCATGTGATGTGACAAGCTGTTTGGCAGTGTTATTGTTTATATTGGTTGTGCGCTGTTGTTACTTGTTGCTGGCAGTATGTGTTTTCCTGTGCCTCTCTGCCAATGCGTTTGTGTGGTTACAATGGTGTTGTGGTTGTGTGACTGGGTGGTGGTGTGGGTGGATGTGTCTGACAGTAGCGGTGGTGTGTGTGTGCGGTGTGGTGTGTGCATGACACGTGTACGGTGGACGTGATATGGGTTGTTTGTGTGTGTGTGTGTATGTAGATGTGTTTGTGTGCTGGTACGGGTGTATGTTTGCGTGTGTTTTTGGGGTTGGTTAGCCATGGCAGGGTTGTGTGTGGGTGTGTACTAATCGTCTTCACTCCAGTGTGCGCTAGGTGGGTGTACTTACGGGTCTTGTCATCATTGCTGTCGCTGGTTGTGGAGTTGTATGGCCAGCAGGAGCAGTGGGAAGACTTTTAGTTCGGGTAACATTTTGGCTGCAGATGTGTCTCTGTTTCTGAAGGTGAGTGTCTCCTTTTATGTTGGTCATTTCTGCTAGTATTTTTGTGGCGGTGAGACTGCCCCGGAAATCCTGGCGGTGTGCTGGGTCATGATATGGTCGGAGGAAACATGGTCCCCAGTGGCCTGGAGATGTTTATCGCCGTCTGTAGCAGTCGGTCCGCACTGGTGGCACTGGAGGTGTTTTGACTGTGAACACCACCATGGTCATAATATGGCAATCTTCACCACTGGTCTGGCAGCTGTGCAACCGCCATCGCCACCATGGCTGTCCTCGGACTGCCAAACTCGTAATGAGGGCCTAAGTCCCTGATACTGTAATGGCTGTCAGCAAAATGTTTTTGATACTGTTGACAGACAATCAGAGCGTTCGCTCTTCCATTAGTCTGACTCCACTGGGAACAAGAAAAGAAAAGCTCCTTAGGCCAAACAGAATACTCCATTTTTAAATTGGTGCTCCCACAAGAGTCTCTCTTGACGTTGTTAAGAACCTCCCCACGGAGAAAGCCTGTGGACTGGATGGTTTCCCTGCTGAGTTCTATAAGGTTTTTATAAATGCATTCGCCGAGGATTTTTTGGCCTTAATTACTGGCCTACTGAGGGGTGAGCAGATTCCTAAGACCTGGCATTCAGGAAACGTGGTTAGCTTTCCTAAGAAAAACAAGGACAGGGAGGACCCTAATGCATATCAGCCAATTTTGCTGCTAAACACAGATTATAAAATTATCATAAAACCTTGGGCCAATAGGCTTAATGGGGTAGTTAATAAACTGGTACATCCAGATCAATATGGGTTTATAGCTGGCCGGCAACTGGCTACAAATACACATTTTTAGCTGAGGCTCTTGATTATTTTGCTTCTAATAAAGTCCCTGCCATTATTCTTCTGCTAGATGCGGAAAAAGCAATTGACTTGGTTGTTTGGGGCACGCTTTTTGCAGTTCTGTCTAGCTACAAGGTACCTTCTCAGGTCACTGCACTAATTCAAAGGTTGTACTTAAATTCAGAGGCCAACATTATTATAAACTCAAAGTGCGTCGGCCAACTTCAAATACAATGAGGGACTAGGCAGGGTTGTTCTTTATCCCCCATATTATTAGCTCTTTTTATTGAGCCTCTAGCCATTAAAATTAGACAACACATTCAGATTCAACCTCCTTTAAAGTCAATGGGAAAGATCAAACTCTATGCGGATGACATCATCATGTTCTCTGATATAGAACGTTCTTCTCAGGAAGCGGTTTTTAATGTATTTATTGAATTTGAGCAAATTGGTGGCTATAAAATCAATATGAGTAAGACTAATATTCTTTGCGGCACTTCTATCAATCTGCTTCCTGAATTAAGAGGGTGTGTGAATGCCAGTCCAAAGAGATATTTAGGGATTTATTTCTCGGCCAATATAGGAGACCTGTACGATCTAAATTTTGCTCCATTCCTTCAGAAAACTCAGGCTCTGCTGGCCCGCTGGGGGTCCCTCCCCCTCTCTATATTAGGTCAAATTGCATTAATTAAAATGCCAATCTTACCACTCGTCAATTTCTTGTTTGCGGCCATCCCATGTGGTCTAACGCAAACAAATTTCAGAAACTGGAATCCATATTTCGCCCTTTTATTTGGCAAAACCGGAAGGCTCAAACCGCATTAAGTATACTACATGCAGACAAAGAAAAGGGGGATTAGCTTTGCCAAATTTTAAAGACTATTATTTTGCTTTTTTCGCACATTACTGTGCTAGCTTTAAAATGGATCATTTGGCAGGCTCTAGGTTGTTTTTCTTTTTTTTTCGGGTATTAATATGTAGGGAGCATAATATTTGGAACCCAGCACTCTTGGCGAAATCGCCTAAAAAAGTTTGCTATAAGATTTTCAAATGGTTTTTCAAGAGAAGATCAGACTTCTTTAGAAAATATTCAATCCCTTTTTTACATTTTGACACTCCTCTCACACAGACTTTGCTGCACTCCGGTGCTCAGCTTAATGAAGACTTAGTAAGGAGATGGGAGCTCGCTGGATTCAGTAAAATTGGGGATTTCCGTGCCAATGACAACTGGGAAACTCCATTAAATATTCTGTCCGCTGTTAAAAATGATTTCCTGTTGGTTGGATCCTATAACATTTTGTTTCGTATTTTAAGGGATTTAGACGTCAATTCTATAGTTAACGTCCAGTCGTTGGTCACAGAATTGGTGGATCCTCCTGGGATAAGGACTGTGGGGTCGTGGAGAAGGCTTCTTACAGACAGGGACAAAGCAGATCTTGGGACAAAAGCTCAGAGGAAATGGGCTCGTCAGGAGGGCTTAGAGGTTTCAAGGGATTGCTGGGAGACCATTAATCGTCTGAATTTCTCAGTTCTTCGAACTGGCACCAAATTATATTTTTCAGCAAATGGTTATTGTATCGAACACCGCAGGCCCTGTCCGCATGGGGACCGGCTATCCAGATATGTGTTTTCGTTGTAAGGAAGTAGGAGTGGCAGGCTGGACTCATGTGAGTGCGACATGCCGATGTATACAGGGATATTGGGATGGAATTTTTGCGATGTTAACAACCATGGCGCCGGTTTCCATATCTCCAAGCATTCGGTTAATGAGCTTGGGCTACGATACTGAGTCAACAGTATTCCGTATTTTTCAGGAAAAGCATGCTCCACTGGGAACAAGGTGTTCATACGCCACTGCTGGGGGACAACATACATGTTTTGCATCATACTCTACCTATTCCAGGGGAACAGCCAAACTGATAAAGAAAACAGTGTACTCTACATTACAGGAATGGGAGACTCAATCACAGGGCCGATGGGTGGGTGGGATCCCGGGCTGTGTTCTTCTCATCAGTTGTTGTTGCAGCTAAAGGCAACAACATTTGTTCCAAGGTCGCTGCTTAAAGGCTACAGCCACTAATGCAGCAGCTGGCGCCTGCTGACCAAGCCGGATTCATACTCAAAATTCGGCCTCTCTAAATATATGTAGACTGTACGGAAAAAATAGGAACTCCCCACCCTCCCCCCACCCACGGCAAGCCCAATTGTCAGTGATTACATTCATCCCTCCCTTACTAAGGAACAAAGTGGCAAAGTAAATCTCAAGCAGAAGTTTTTCATAACTGCCGCTTGTGTGCTAAACATGTGAGGAGGCCTAAGAAAGTGGAATAGTACACCTAGTCCCTCCAAAGCCCAAATCGTGCCCTACTGTTGCTAGTATTGGAGTGAAAATGGTAAATCAGTCCCCTCCAACAGTCCAACACTTCCCCTCCTGTTCCTTAGATTAGAGTGGAAGTAGTAACTATACTGCCTCCAAATTCCAACAATTGCCCTAGTGTATCTCACATTGGAGTGAAAATAGCATATCTAACCTATCTGAAGTACACTACTTTCTCTGCTTTTGCTTTCTTTAGAGTGCAAATAGTAAATATAACCCTTCAACAGTCTGCTTATTTGCCTGCTTTTGCTTAGATTGGAATGGAATAGAAATAGTACATCTGGCCCCTCCAAAGTTAAACAATGTCCCTACTTTAGCTTATGTGAGAAAAGGAACAATAAATGTAACCCCTCCAAAGCCAACATTGTCCCTGCATTTGCTTATGCTGAAGTAGAAACATTGCATTCCACCTCTCCAGAGTCTAATACATTCCCTGATGCTACTAATATTGGTGTGAAAATAGCAAATCTAACCCATCCAAAGATCAACACGTCCTACTTTTGCTAATGTTGGAGTGGGAATAGAAACATTAGACTCCTTCAAGGTGCAACAGTTTCTTTTACCTTGCTTAGATTGAACTGGGAATAGCAAATCTATCCTCTCCAAAGTCCAAAACTTTCACTGATGTTGCTGAGATTGGAGCAGGAACAGTAAATCTAATTCCTTCAAAGGTCAACACTTTCCCTGCTTTTGTTTAAGTTTGAGTGAGAATAGTATATCTAGCCTCTATAAAGTCCAACATGTTCGCTACTATTCCTTACATTGAAGTGGAAATAGTATATCTAACTCCCCTCACTATCCAATATTATCCCTGCTTTTCCTTAAGTTGGAGTTGGATAGTAAATCTGTCTCCTTCCACGTTTAACACTTTGCTGTTGCTGAGATTGAAGAGGGAATAGTAAATGTAACCCGTCAAAGTGCAGTTCTTTCCCTGGTTTTCTTTATGTGGGAGTTAGAATAGTAACACTGACTCCTTCAGAGTACTGCACTTTCTATGCTGCTGTCTAGTATGGATTGTTATTATTTATTATTGATTTTAAATATATAATCTAAGCTATTTAAACAAATATCATTACAATTTTTTATTTAAATTATACTTGTGTTGGTTTTGTGTGCATTTTCTTAGAATTACATTTGATATTTAGTTCTGTTATATGTGTGTTAATTTAAATATTTAAATCAAATGTAATGATTCTGATGTAATTAAAACAATTTTTTTGAAGTATAAAGTTTAGGTGGAGAGCAGCTCCAGTAAGGAGCACCCTGCAACACCTTCGACACTCTAGATTTGCTCACCTCAAATATCTGTTTTTCTAGCAAAGTTTTTAAGCATAAGATTAACACAGTGCCATCCAAGCTAGAAACCGACAAAGTCTTTTGCCATTTCTACAGCAAAATCTCACTTGTGAAGACAAGCAGAGGGCCCATCCTGGGGCCCCACAGAAGAGGAAGACGGGGAGCGCCATCGCACTCCCAGTGAAAATGGTGGAAAGGGGCCCAGACGCCCTCCCAGGGCCACGCTCGGAAGAAAAGTTGGGGGATGCCCTCCTATGCCCTGCGAAGATGGCCACTGGCTAAAGGAGAGCCGGCGGCCAAAGACTAAGCCGGTGGAGCACCGTCGCTCTCCCCGCGAAGATTGTCCTAGGGCCCTGACCCCATCCCAGGCCCTCACCAGAAGACCAAGTCGGGGGGTGCCATCACGCCCCCCCTGTGACTGCTGCCAGAGGGGCCCGAACCCAATCCTGGGGCCCCACCAAGAGGCCGGGGAGCGCCGTTGCGCTCCCCAGAGTGGCAAGGGGGGCCTCGGACCCCATCCTGGGGCCCTGATGCAGCAGGAAAGGAGGGGGAGTGTTGTTGCACCCCCCTCCCAGGCTGTCTAGCAGCAAGCGTCTGCCGGCAGGAGCGAGCAGACACAAAAGAACAGGCTGGCTCTGGCAGCAGCACCTGAGGTGCTGGCCGCTCGGGGAGCCAGCAGGAGCGTCTGAGGGTGCGCTCTCTGAGCCACTACCCAGCACCATTCACCTGATGGGGGTGTCCGTGTGGGACTGGACACCCCCTAATAGCGAGGGCAGCTGGGGGTGGGATCCCCGCACTGCTCTCCACTGAGTAGGCAGAATGACAGGGGTGTCTGGGTGGGACCAGCCACCCCCTTCAATCAAGAGGTTATCCAGGGGTGGGCCCCCGCGCTGCCCAAGGCACCAGGAAACGGGTTGCAATGCCGCCAGAAAGGGACATGTTTATAGAAACGCAAAGCAGCTCTCCCCAGCACAGTCGGAGATACGCTCATTTGTTATGCATATGACCCACAAGGCTTTGCACTCCCAGGTCCTCCAGGATACAGCGCCCAGCTTGTGGAGGCCCCAGGAAGATGGGGCTACCACCAACCAATTGCCCATTGTCAGGGGGAGCTGCAGGAACAGCGCAGCGTCCCCCCAAACACCAAGTTTACGTCCTCCACCCTAGGTTGGGTGGGACAAAGAAAATATAACCCCTCCAAGGGTCACAAGCAAATGTAAGGCACCAGCTTGTTAGAACTTTTGTGCTTGGTTTGTGTGATTTTACGATTGTACTCTCTAGGGGTGAAGGTTGTTATTGCACCAGAATAATCAAATGTACAATGTCACACCAGTGTACTCTAAAAATAATCCCAAAGTAATCTTTGTTGTTTAAAGTTTTAAAAAATATCTCTAGGTGTCTCTAGTAATGCTGATTTGTGTAATAAGACTGATACCCACTCTCCTGCACCGTAATTAAGCCTATTCATCAGACTTTGGTGCATTCACTCCACAGTACAGGCAAATGCTGTATTGGGATACCAGGGATTGTTTCGCCATGTGGGTAGTTGGATTATATTTCCCCTAGGGGGAGGCATGAGAGATTACACAAAGTCATCCAAGGGTAATTCCATCAATTTGTGTATATATGTAAAATGTTGCATAGTATTGAGTCGCGTGTGTGTGTGTATATATAATAAATGTACTTTTACTTTTTTCAAAAGAAAAAGCACGGCCTGGACAATAATGTCAGGGGTAATAATATATTACACTAGACTAACCCTAATGCCCAAACTCAGAACCAATGTATAATATAGAAACAATGAACAATGGCTCTGCAGGCTTCATTTGCACAAGTTTGGTAAAAATATATTCCATCTGTGTAAACTAATCAATAGTAACAAAAACATGACATAAAAACGCTAGACAATCAGGTCATTCTATAATCAGAGATCTGTATTCTTAGCCCCTCAAGGATAGTAAACACATGCACAATACGGCAGATATCTCATTGTTCAAAAGTGGTGAAAATGTGACTAAACAATTATGAATCACATGTAAAATCAAGGTTGCTGTAAAGTTATATGTTACACCAAGTCCAATCAATAATCTTTATCCTTCTTTCAAGTAACTTTTTCAAGAAGACAACCCTTGAATATATGTTGACTTTTTGACCGAACACTCTCATTCCTTGGCCCTCATCAAGACAAAAGACCATTGCTCTATACCCTCCACAGTGATCCAGCCTTTATTGGAAACAGATACCAAAAGGTGCATTCTGTCATCAATGACAGCTTAATTTTGTGAAAAATGAGATGGCAACAATCCATGAACTTGATGTCACCCAAAGGGCTTGCAACATTGCATACCTCCTGCATATTGAGAGTGTATTGACATTTTTGATTTTTATAAATGTATTTACTCTCTGAGGGGCCCAGATTAGGGCAAGTACTCCAATCACATATCTAAAAGTGTTCAGAAATTGTGCAATATTACAAAGTTATACCTTGGTAGCCTGCAACTCAGCAGAGTATTCAGAAAAGAAATAAGTATGTTTATCCTTTCAATCATGGCATATAGAAAGCTCTGGAAAAAAACAGGTGAATGCAGTCTGGGTTAATCCCCAGGCAAGAGCTACTGTCCACATGTAACTAACCAATGCTAGAGGGTGCATGCAAAAGAACATCTTTATCTGTGTGAGGGTTGCTTCACTGCATTGGGTGTACCTGTATAAAACAGACTGTTACTCATTAATCAGTTTTCAAAACACCTGCTTTGTAAATATTTAACTCCCATAAACCTCTGATCGCCTTATGTCCTTAGATTCCTTCCTTTCTTTGCTTCCTAAACTGCTATGCTCCTAGTATGTGCATCCTTCTCACCACAGCATAGAGTACTCCATTATGAAAGTTTGCATTGTGTTTTGGGTCAACATTTATACTTTGGACCTGATTACCAACTGCTTCCAACTGATGGTAAATTGCACGTGCAGTTTCCACCTTTTGTGACTATTTTGAATTTACAAATCATTAATACCTAAAGATTGTGATTAGGTGATTGGAAATCACAAATTAAGGATGCGCTAAGCATTTGGTACGCTTTGTGGTTTTTGTGAACCATAGTATACTGACACTTCATTCATTGTCCAAGCCTAATTTAAAAGTCTCAAACCATTTTATAAATAGTTAGTGACTCGCTACACCTTTCCACTCCAGGGCCTTTATCTTTTATCTCACACAGGTTTTCTATATAGAAAGTACACATTTTGAATAATGACTACAATGGGAATTTTACCATGTTCAAATAATTTATTTAATTGGCAACAGGCAATACATAATACATCAACTTTTATGAGGAGTTAAGTAAACCCATAATTGGGAATGTATTTCTAAACAAAGAATAGCATTTAAGGTTGCTCCAAACTTTGTCAGTGTCTCATATATAATTATAAATAACTGCATGGGGGACCTTTAATTTCTTTTCTTAGATTTTTAGTTTCATAAAGCTATGAATATACAACTAACAACTTTTTAACTAGTGCCTTAAAACATATTCATTATTGCTTTTCCCAACACGTTTCATGATTTAGAGGCTGATTAAAGCTTGCAGATGTAATCGGACCATCAAAAGCCTTCTGTTTACCTGCCTGCCCCCATGAAGATCCATCTAACAGATTTAAAGTAAAGTCCAACAATCATTTTCCACCTCCACCACATTTTCCACATTTTACTTCTTCTGCTGATGGCAGTGTACCCTAAACATGATGGACAAAACAATGGAAAGCCAATATCCCACTTGCCTTACTTAGAGTATAATGTTCTTCAATGGAAACATGGTGGTCCATCCACCACACTTGTGTTGGAGGAAAAAGAGCATAAAAAGCCAACTCTGCAGACAGTAACCACAAGACTACTTTTTCAACATGTCCATACTAATCAAGGCCTTGATCTCTATCTGGGAGTGCTAAAGCAGCTAAAACAACATTCACAACATAATAGTTCCACTTTCTAAACATTTTTAAATGTTAGCTATCAATATAACTAACTTAACTTTAGGTACACCAAACCACATGCAATATCAACGTACCCTGTCTCTTAGTCTGTCCATAAGCCTCACACTACATACCCATATTACATACTTACATAAAATAACTTACTAACTCCCCACACCTCAATTCAGTAATAGTATGCACATTTCTTTTATTGAATGTACATGGTGAGAGAAACAAACATGGTCGGACAAATATCACTAAATTGGAGTAATTACCATAAATCACCAAAACCACAAAATTATTTTGAACCTAACATTCATCCCGTTTTACCCAGTTGCCACACACACCACAATCATATGATTCAAACAGATACTCATAGTACATATTTCCATTACTCAGATAGTGATTTGTTACATTTTTAAGTCCAGCACATAATGTTAAGGGCTGTACATACACTCACATGTAAGACATTGCACTCATATTCCTAATCTAGGTGTAAGCATACGTATTCTATGGCATGTACTTTATGCAAGCCCCCATAATTTGAAGGTAGTCCTACATTCATCACAAACATAATGAAACTAAAAGTAGTCACACACATTACCATTCTGAATGCCACACAATAGGATTTCTCAACAACACTACATCATACTTTAACACACAAAGTGAAGAGAATCATCTCCCATTATGCAACATATAGGAAACCACAAGACCTGTAAATGGTAGGAAATGGTTAACTTATGCACCATATTGTAGAACACATCACAGATAGCTAACATAGTAACATTTACCAAAACTAACTGATTATATCTCCAAGTACACAACAGATGCAAAGGTTGAATTTTAAATGTCTATAAAGAATAAATGATGAAGGGCAAAAAAAGTTATCCTGTAGGTTCAAATATTTTAATGAAAATAAAATTAAGTTAATTTCAAGTATGCAGCTTACCTGACTCTCTACTGCATCCTTCATCTAGTAGGTCAGGTCCCCCTGCACAAGTATCTCCAACTGCTCAGGAGTGAAGTTGGGGGCCCTGTTACCTGCCCCTTCAGCCACGGCTGGTTCATGCAGATGCAAATGATTAGCAACTGTTGAGAAAATCTGCTACATTTGATTGATAGAAGGTGAGTGTCTACTAGCCTTGAAAAAGATGTATATGAAAGTGTTGGAATTTCCGTCCACCTATACTAACACTAGAGATAAGGGATTTGTCAATTATGTTGCATTATACAAAATGTGGGACCTCCGATGTCAAAAAAGATAGGTAGATCTGCACTCAGTAGTCCATCGTCCATAACTGATACCTCAGCCATCTGCCATATTTGGTCCATGATCCAAACCCAATTTGTTCAACATAGGCTATGTCTGACAAAATGGCAGAATGTTAGCGCATTATTGATGGAAGCATTCATCATCTGTGATGTTGCTTATCTTATATGTTATGTTATTTCCTTATTAGGAGGAAAGTGCCATAGAGATGGAGAGACTACTGCACACACAATAGCAACTTCTTCTTTCAAAAGACACCTCCCTCTGCTTTGTTTAGCCATTGATCATTTTGGATTTGGATTCTGGAGGAAAAGTATTACTTTTTGTTAGCAATATCTGCTACATTTACTCTTTGGAATCTTTTTTTTGTATAAAAAGTGAAGTAAGTTCAATCATTACTTCGCAAAACATTTGTTGTTTGAAAGAGTGCAGGGACCACTGTTTTTTTTCCTATCTTGTTTTTTTCTTTTTATTTGTTTGTTGTTGTATGCTCTGTAGTTTGGAGTAGGGGTCCTTGTGGGACTAAATCTTATTTAATCATGATGTTTGCCCATTTTTTGGAAGTGGAGGCCTGGGGTTACAGTGTACATTTTCTCCATCCCCTTTTTGTGATTTTCATACAGATTTGTTGCTCATTTACTATGTTTTTGTTTTACTGTATAGAACGTGGACTGCCCTGAAATAGGCCTAGAGTGTATTTTATATTTACACTGCTTCTGCCCTATAGGTTTTTATGAGCTTCTGGGTGGCTTTGTAGTCATGCAAAATGTTTTTTTTGTCTCCATATGCCTGTTGGTGGCTACGTCTGCTTGGCTCCAAGTTATGGGTGGTTCCTCAAGTCTAGCCCATGTAGGCAGACATTGTGTTCCCTTTCTTTCAGCTACGGTCTTCCTGATGCACTTGCCCACCATTTTTTGATTTTGTGTATGAATGAGAAACTAGATTTTTGTGTTTTTTTTATGCAGCTTTTAAAAGCATTTTGGAGAGGTTATTGATGTCACCTTGGGCTGTTTATGATTGGGGCATGTTAAAGTGTATTTTCTTATATGATATTGCTGATTTACTAGTGGTGGGTAAGGTCCATGGCAGTCCCATTGGTAGGGCCAGACAAATTTTGAGTATATATATTTGTGCAATTCTTTCACTGTAATGCTAGCTGATTATATTTGGGAAGGACGGTGCTCCATGCAGGATAGAGCAACCATGATTGTTTTCTCCATGCCTCTTTTATTGCTGACCATGCAGCAAACACCGTTTTATTTAGCCTCAGAGTATTTGCCTATGTGTATGGTGGCCATTTTGTCATTGTTCTCCACGCTTCCTTCTTTCCTGGCCATAGAGCGACCACTATTTTGTGAAACCTGTGAATGCATGTGTGTGTGGGGGAGGAGGGTATCATTTTGTCTTTGCTCTCCATCCCTCCTCCATTGCTTTCCATATTGAAGTGAGGAGAGACCACCATTTCTGCAGTCAGTCTATATTTCAATCATTTTTTTGCACTTTAAATGTCATTTTCTAATAACATTCATAGAAGATGCCTACGTCACTTCTGTTCATTTTTGTGTTTCTTCTGATATATTTATTTGTATGGTGGCAGATTTTAGTATGCCCCAAGTACATAGGTTTTGTTTCTGATCAATTCATTCAATTATTGTCTGCCTCCCATGTGACCTTGAAGGATAGGATGCCAGATATCATATATTTAATTTATTCTATTTTTACTTTCCTCCTTATGCCTCCTGTAGGGTTTCAATTAATGAAGATAAAACAGAGCATGGTAGGGTGCGCATTATAGTTACCTTAGGGCACAAGTTATGGTTAGTTGAAATAACTCTAAGTATAACTGCTGAAATTCTATTGTTTTGTACAAGTACAAGTAAATTCCAAACCTAATTATATTGTCCCTGTAATTTTTGTTCTTTTCAGTGAATTTCTATGTCTTTTTAAATTCTATTTCCTAACTGTAACATCTCTGTAACCTTTGTTTTTTTCATTGCAAATATCTCTCTATCTCTCTGTATGTTTATATATATATCTATATATATTTATTTATATATATATATATATATCTATATATATATATATATATATGGTTATAACACTTCAGTGGAATTGTCCCTGTAAGAATTGGAACTTTCTATATATATATTCAAGGCCACAATTGACTCTCACTCGGGAGGGTGTGAAAAACAAAGGAGCTTTAATCCCAACAAGACGCTGTTCGGCCAATGTAGTAGCCTTGTTCACTTGTACATGTTGAAGCAAACACCCAGTGTAAATACTCATCCCAAGTGCAAACATAAATAACAGACTTACAAAATACTATGTTTATCCAAAGAACCATTAACACCATCATTAAATGTTCATAGTATCGCATAATACATTTCTATTCCATGGTACTTCAGTTGAGCATGGCATTTTGTAAGTCAACAACGCCACTGTGCTGGCCAAAATTTATCTTTTTGGGATTAAAGCACCTTTTTTTTTCACTCCCTCCCTCCTGAGCATCCATTGTAGGGGTGTCCTTGGAAGATTTTGCCAGGACGCTCGTCCAGCTTTGGACGCTCCACCCCTCAGGGGCAGCCAGTCTTTCCTTTCTTTCAAGTGAGGTTTTTGGTAATATATTTATACATATATATATTTATACATATATATTGTCTGTTAAAATCCACGTTTTATATCTTTGCACATTTCATTTATGGAGTTTTTATTTGCACAATAAAATAATTCAACTGCAAGAGGAAGGCAGCTGTGGACTGATCTTTGGATGCTTGGTGCTGCTGCATTGCATGATTGAAGAGCAACAACGCATGAGGGCAGATTTTATGCACTAAACCCTCAAGTGCACAGTGGCTGGCACTTGAGCGAGAGGAGCACCGCTCCTTTTGAAGACTGATTTTGAAGAAGAAGGATTATGGAGCCACAGCACTCCACCATGACTGTGAAAAGGAGAGAAGACACTGAGGACAGCTCCGATTCTGAAAGGTAAGGGGTGCATGGGGTGGACGTGGACCTGCCCAGTAGGAAAGAGCAAACCAAAAGTGCCAGTTGTATTTCAGTAAATGGTGTAGCTCCAGCCCGATAACCTCAACCAACAACAACTGAGAGCATTTTAAGCTCATACCATAACGATTAGAAGGGAAGCACCCACAACCCCAGCCAAAAGCCAAGAAATGCTTGAATTAAAGAATATTTGCAATATTAACTCGATTGAAGGGATCAAGAGGACAGGTAATCGATACAGCAAGTGCAGAGCTACAAATCTGAATATTAACCATACAGCTAATAGTGAATGAACTATAGACGTCTGTTTCAAAAAAATAATACACTTGAACAGAGTAATGAGGGCACAGTTCCATCACCATGAACAAAAGTCCCACCAGGGACTAGGGTTAAAAGACATTGGAGCCCTTGGGGGCTTATCATTTTCAAGTCCCACCCAACCTAGGGTGAAGACATTGGGCAACACCTTTGGTGGAGGCTGCACTCCTCCTCAGCCCCCGTCCATTTGTGTCATGTTGGTGATGACCTCATCTTTCTGGGGCCACCACAAGCTCCAGACTGGCAGTTTGGATTCTTAAACCTAGTCCAGGCCCCACAGGGCAATGTACAGTGCTCCTTGCTGGAACGTGCATATTTTATTAGAGGCTCTCCCACTGTGCTTGTGTTGGAAAGTGGATTAATGGTAAAGGCAGGTCAGTACCTACACTTAGCAATTGGCCACTAACCTCCACTAGGTCCAGATATGTCTCAATAAAGTAACCCCAGCTCAAACCTTGGTAGCTTGGCAATGAGCAACAAGGCTTAACTTAGGAGACAAAGCCCCTCGTTTTGAGATTGGCGGTAAAAACCACCTACCACTGTGGCAATGGCTGCCAAAAGACCGGCACCACGGCTACCAGCTGTCCGCCGTATTATGACCACAGCCGGATTTCCGCCAGAAGAAGCATGTAAATCCGGCTGTGGCCATACTGGCGGATGGCGGTAAGGTGGCACTGCTGCCACCAGCAGTGCCACGCCAGTAGTCCGCCGCCAGCCGTATTATGACCCATGATATGGCCTGGCGGTGTTCTGCTGGCGGGCGCTGCTGGTGGCAGCAGCACACCGTCCCGTCTCCTGCCAGAGGACCCCCTGAACAGAGGTAAGTTGGGTCTCCGACAGGGGAGGAGATGGAGGGTGTTGTGTGTGTGTGTGTGAATGTTTGTGTGTGCATGGATGCGGGTGTGTGTTGCATGTTGAATGCGTGTGTGCATGGATGGAGGTGTGAGTGCGTGTATAGTTGTGTTGTGTGAATGCGTGTACGTATGAAAGTGTGTGCAGATGTGTGTGTGAATGTATGTATGCATGCGTGGATGCATGTGAGAATGGGTGTGTGTATGCGTTTGTGTGTGTGAAGGGGGCGTGAATGTAGGAGGGGCGGGGGCAGGGGCTTTGGAGAGGTGGAGGGGTGGGGGGGCTAGCTGGAGAGGGGGGAGACCCCTATCAGTGACAGGGAAGTAATTCCCTGTCACTGATAATGCCTACCGTCATGGTTTTGTGCCGTTAAGGAAGCCACGAAACCATGGTGGTAGGCTGGGTCATAATCCCACGGGCGGAACAGTGACGGCTGCCGGGTTGGAGATAGATATCTCCAGCCCGGCAGCTGTTACCGCCGTGGTGGTCGGTGTGATACATTGGTGGCTTGGCTTCAGCCAACCCACCATTATCATAATATGTCAGTAAGTACCGCCAGCCTGTTGGCAGTACTTACCGCGATATTAACGCCGACCGCTGGGGTCGTAATGACCCCCTTAAGTCACCAATGAGCAGATTCTTACAAAAGTGTGTAAAGCATTCAAATATTACAAAACAGTAAAAAAATAAGACACAGGAAACAGTTTAAAAACCAAAGCCAATCTATTGAAATAGGCAATATTTTTATCTTTAGTTTGACTCCAAAACAAATAAAATCGGACAAGGGGAATTGGAAATATGAATTTTTAAAAACAAACTATTTTTAACACTTAGAAACTGAAATCGCCTTGACTGGGGCAAAGTCAAAATTTTAGGCTGATCGTGATAGAGCCCTTTTCGGCTACAGCAAGTGGGAGGCCTTGGTTAAAAGTTTACCTTCGGAATTAGTCTTTTTCTTGAAGATTTTTCTCACCGGGACGAAGTCACCAATCTGATTCGCCCTCCCTGGATCCCTCTTCGGATACACGTCGCAGGAGACCTAGGTGAAGAATTCTACCTTCGGACTTAGACAATTTTTCGGGACAGAAATCTTCATCTGGGCCAAAGTTGAAATTGAATCCAAGGTCCCTGGAGCTGTCCTCGGATACGCTGCACAGGAAGTCCTGGTCAACTTTTTTATGTTCGGACTTTAGCACTTTTTTGGAGCTCTTTCTCTCCGACATCGGACGGCTCTCCACAACTAGCCAATTTCAAGTCAAGGTCATCAGATTGCGTTTCCAGGAGCCCCCCAGTGGAATCCTGGAAGTCTGGGGTGCCGGAACTTTTCAGCAGGATGAACCTCCAACTCAGACTGGGTCACTTTCAAGGTAAGCAGGCTTGCCTCACTACATCGGGTCGGTCCCTTTATGGAGCTTTTTACCGATAGTTCTCCAAACTTCTGCATCTTCTTCAAAAAGGTCTTTCAAGTTATTTTAGAAGTTTACAGCTCACCTTAAGGTTCCAGATGCTCTGAGTTGCTCCTTGAGGGTTAGGACTCCAACTTCAAGAATGCACCTGGCTCAAACTCAAAAATGACCACTGGACAGTGGTCAGCTCTTCACTTTCTTCAGTATTTGATGCAGGGGACACTGGTTAGCTCTTTTCTACCTGTAGCACACTGGGAGGCCCTTCTTGAACCAGTAGAAGCTAGGCAAAGTCCTTTTTGTTGTGAAGCCCGAGTGCGAAGCTGGTGCAGTCCTTCAGAGTGCAGTGTCCAGGTGCAGGTCAGGGGTCCCGCAGGGCAGTCGTTTTTCTTCTTGTCTTGTTTCTGGTAGGGATTGGAGGTGTGGGTGCAGCTCTTCCATATGTATACTTGCTCCTGGGGTGGAAAGCGAGGGGCATCTGTCCAACCACAGGCAGGCCACCGCCCTCTTGGATTACCAGTTCCTGGGAAGTGTGGCAAAAATCAATCCACGGAGCAACACTCATAAAAAATTCAAAATGGCAGAATCTAAATTTTTGAGGTTAGGTCTGGCTGAGTCCACCCACTGGTGTGGCCAAAATTCCTTAGCACAACCCTTTCCGACACTTTCCTAATCTAATCAAGGGGGCACCTGGTTGTCTGGGTTTGCAGGAAATGGGGGAGGTCCTGGGCTGCTCCAAATGTCCTTCCCTCCTTTAAAGACCTGTTTGGCTGCTCTCCCCCATCCTGTTTCACCATTTTCTGAGGCAGATCTCCTCTTTTGTCTTCAGCCTAGGCCACTTCCCACCTCATCAAGGCAGCCTTTTCAGGCTGTCATAGGCTGGCCAGTCATAGAAGGGCACTATACAGCTGAAGTTGGCAACTTTCAGGTAGAGTTTTGAAACTCTTTCCCTGAACTGGTTATATTAATTTCAACAATGGCAAGTTGTTGGATTTACTTTAACAATCAGTTGATACCAAACTTGAAATATTTACCTCCTTTTGGGACTTAATAAATTAACCCCTTAGCTGCTGGGCCTTTTCCCCCCCAGTGCTGAGCCCTTTTTTGGCTATTTGGGGTAGTTCGCGCTTAGGGCTTCATAACTTTTTGTCCACATAAGCTAACCACGCCAAATTTGCGTCCTTTTTTTCCAACATCCTAGGGATTCTAATGGTACCCAGAGTTTGTGGTTTACCCTGGAGGAGACCAAGAAAATAGCCAAAATACAGTGAAAATTTAGTTTTTTCCAAAAAAATGGGAAAAAAGGGCCGCCGAAGAAGGCTTGTGGTTTTTTCCCTGAAAATGCCATCAACAAATGGTTTCTGGTGCTGAAATCACTATCTTCCCACCTTTCAGGAACGGGCAGACTTGAATCAGAAAACCACATTTTCCAACACAAATTTGGCATTTTACTGGGACATACCCCATTTTTACTATTTTTGGTGCTTTCAACCTCCTTCCAGTTAGTGACAGGAATGGATGTGAAACCAATGCTGGATCCCGGAAAGCTAAACATTTCTGAAAACTAGACAAAATTCTGAATTCAGCAAGGGGTCATTTGTGTAGATCCTACAAGGTTTTCCTACAGAAAATAACAGCTGAAATAAAAAAATATTGAAATTGAGCTGAAAACAACAGCCATTTTTCTTTATGTTTTACTCTGTAACTTTTTCCTGCGATGTCAGATTTCTGAAAGCAATATACCGTTTTGTCTGCTGGACTCTTCTGGTTGCGGGGATATAAAGGGCTTATAGGTTCATCAAGAACTAGGTACCCAGAGCCAATAAATGAGGTGCACCCTGCAGTTGGTTTTCATTCTATACTGGGTATACAGCAATTCATTTGCTGAAATATGAGGAGTGAAAAAGAGGTATCAAGAAAACCTTTGCATTTCCAAAATGGGATCAAGATAAGGTTTTGAGGAGCAGTGGTTATTTGCACATCTTTGAATTCCGAGGTGCCCATACTAGCATGTGAATTGCAGGGCATTTCTCAAATAGACGTCTTTTTTACACACTCTCTTATATTTGGAAGGAAAAAATGTAGAGAAAGATAAGGGGCAATAACACTTGTTTTGCTATTCTATGTTCCTCCAAGTCTCCCGATAAAAATGATACCTCACTTGTGTGGGTAGGCCTAGCGCCCGCGACAGGAAATGCCCCAAAACACAACGTGGACACATCCCATTTTTTCACAAAATACAGAGCTGTTTTTTTTCAAAGTGCCTACCTGTAGATTATGGCCTCTAGCTCAGCCGGCACATAGGGAAACCTACCAAACCTGTACATTTTTGAAAACTAGAGACCTAGGGGAATCAAAGATGGGGTGACTCGTGGGGCTCTGACCAGGTTCTGTTACCCAGAATCCTTTGCAAACCTCAAAAAGTGGCTAAAAAAACAAGTTTTCCTCACATTTCGGTGACAGAAAGTTCTGGAATCTGAGAGGAGCCTCAAATTTCCTTCCACCCAGCGTCCCCCCAAGTCTCCCGATAAAAATGATACCTCA
The DNA here is from genome assembly GCF_031143425.1 of Pleurodeles waltl. Classification (NCBI taxonomy): domain Eukaryota; kingdom Metazoa; phylum Chordata; class Amphibia; order Caudata; family Salamandridae; genus Pleurodeles; species Pleurodeles waltl. The sequence goes on from NC_090437.1 coordinate 648,235,213, forward strand.
CTTGTGTGGGTAGGCCTAGCGCCCGCGACAGGAAATGCCCCAAAACACAACGTGGACACATCACAGAAAACAGAGCTGTTTTTTGCAAAGTGCCTACCTGTAGATTTTGGCCTCTAGCTCAGCCGGCACCTAGGGAAACCTACCAAACCTGTACATTTTTGAAAACTAGAGACCTAGGGGAATCCAAGATGGGGTGACTCGCGGGGCTCTGACCAGGTTCTGTTACCCAGAATCCTTTGCAAACCTCAAAAAGTGGCTAAAAAAACAAGTTTTCCTCACATTTCGGTGACAGAAAGTTCTGGAATCTGAGAGGAACCTCAAATTTCCTTCCACCCAGCGTCCCCCCAAGTCTCCCGATAAAAATGATACCTCATTTGTGTGGGTAGGCCTAGCGCCCGCGACAGGAAATGCCCCAAAACACAACGTGGACACATCACAGAAAACAGAGGTATCAAGAAAACCTTTGCATTTCCAAAATGGGATCAAGATAAGGTTTTGAGGAGCAGTGGTTATTTGCACATCTTTGAATTCCGAGGTGCCCATACTAGCATGTGAATTGCAGGGTATTTCTCAAATAGACGTCTTTTTTACACACTCTCTTATATTTGGAAGGAAAAAATGTAGAGAAAGATAAGGGGCAATAACACTTGTTTTGCTATTCTATGTTCCCCCAAGTCTCCCGATAAAAATGATACCTCACTTGTGTGGGTAGGCCTAGCGCCCGCGACAGGAAATGCCCCAAAACACAACGTGGACACATCCCATTTTTTCACAAAATACAGAGCTGTTTTTTTTCAAAGTGCCTACCTGTAGATTATGGCCTCTAGCTCAGCCGGCACATAGGGAAACCTACCAAACCTGTACATTTTTGAAAACTAGAGACCTAGGGGAATCAAAGATGGGGTGACTTGTGGGGCTCTGACCAGGTTCTGTTACCCAGAATCCTTTGCAAACCTCAAAAAGTGGCTAAAAAAACAAGTTTTCCTCACATTTCGGTGACAGAAAGTTCTGGAATCTGAGAGGAGCCTCAAATTTCCTTCCACCCAGCGTCCCCCCAAGTCTCCCGATAAAAATGATACCTCACTTGTGTGGGTAGGCCTAGCGCCCGCGACAGGAAATGCCCCAAAACACAACGTGGACACATCACAGAAAACAGAGGTGTTTTTTGCAAAGTGCCTACCTGTAGATTTTGGCCTCTAGCTCAGCCGGCACCTAGGGAAACCTACCAAACCTGTACATTTTTGAAAACTAGAGACCTAGGGGAATCCAAGATGGGGTGACTCGCGGGGCTCTGACCAGGTTCTGTTACCCAGAATCCTTTGCAAACCTCAAAAAGTGGCTAAAAAAACAAGTTTTCCTCACATTTCGGTGACAGAAAGTTCTGGAATCGGAGAGGAGCCTCAAATTTCCTTCCACCCAGTGTCCCCCCAAGTCTCCCGATAAAAATTATACCTCACTTGTGTGGGTAGGCCTAGCGCCCGCGACAGGAAATGCCCCAAAACACAACATGGACACATCACAGAAAACAGAGCTGTTTTTTGCAAAGTGCCTACCTGTAGATTTTGGCCTCTAGCTCAGCCGGCACCTAGGGAAACCTACCAAACCTGTACATTTTTGAAAACTAGAGACCTAGGGGAATCCAAGATGGGGTGACTCGCGGGGCTCTGACCAGGTTCTGTTACCCAGAATCCTTTGCAAACCTCAAAAAGTGGCTAAAAAAACAAGTTTTCCTCACATTTCGGTGACAGAAAGTTCTGGAATCTGAGAGGAACCTCAAATTTCCTTCCACCCAGCGTCCCCCCAAGTCTCCCGATAAAAATTATACCTCACTTGTGTGGGTAGGCCTAGCGCCCGCGACAGGAAATGCCCCAAAACACAACGTGGACACATCACAGAAAACAGAGGTATCAAGAAAACCTTTGCATTTCCAAAATGGGATCAAGATAAGGTTTTGAGGAGCAGTGGTTATTTGCACATCTTTGAATTCCGAGGTGCCCATACTAGCATGTGAATTGCAGGGCATTTCTCAAATAGACGTCTTTTTAACACACTCTCTTATATTTGGAAGGAAAAAATGTAGAGAAAGATAAGGGGCAATAACACTTGTTTTGCTATTCTATGTTCCCCCAAGTCTCCCGATAAAAATTATACCTCACTTGTGTGGGTAGGCCTAGCGCCCGCGACAGGAAATGCCCCAAAACACAAAGTGGACACATCCCATTTTTTCACAAAATACAGAGCTGTTTTTTTTCAAAGTGCCTACCTGTAGATTATGGCCTCTAGCTCAGCCGGCACATAGGGAAACCTACCAAACCTGTACATTTTTGAAAACTAGAGACCTAGGGGAATCAAAGATGGGGTGACTCGTGGGGCTCTGACCAGGTTCTGTTACCCAGAATCCTTTGCAAACCTCTAAAAGTGGCTAAAAAAACAAGTTTTCCTCACATTTCAGTGACAGAAAGTTCTGGAATCTGAGAGGAGCCTCAAATTTCCTTCCACCCAGCGTCCCCCAAAGTCTCCCGATAAAAATGATACCTCACTTGTGTGGGTAGGCCTAGCGCCCACGACAGGAAATGCCCCAAAACACAACGTGGACACATCACAGAAAACAGAGCTGTTTTTTGCAAAGTGCCTACCTGTAGATTTTGGCCTCTAGCTCAGCCGGCACCTAGGGAAACCTACCAAACCTGTACATTTTTGAAAACTAGAGACCTAGGGGAATCCAAGATGGGGTGACTCGCGGGGCTCTGACCAGGTTCTGTTACCCAGAATCCTTTGCAAACCTCAAAAAGTGGCTAAAAAAACAAGTTTTCCTCACATTTCGGTGACAGAAAGTTCTGGAATCTGAGAGGAGCCTCAAATTTCCTTCCACCCAGCGTCCCCCCCAGTCTCCCGATAAAAATGATACCTCACTTGTGTGGGTAGGCCTAGCGCCCGCGACAGGAAATGCCCCAAAACACAACGTGGACACATCACAGAAAACAGAGGTATCAAGAAAACCTTTGCATTTCCAAAATGGGATCAAGATAAGGTTTTGAGGAGCAGTGGTTATTTGCACATCTTTGAATTCCGAGGTGCCCATACTAGCATGTGAATTGCAGGGCATTTCTCAAATAGACGTCTTTTTTACACACTCTCTTATATTTGGAAGGAAAAAATGTAGAGAAAGATAAGGGGCAATAACACTTGTTTTGCTATTCTATGTTCCCCCAAGTCTCCCGATAAAAATGATACCTCACTTGTGTGGGTAGGCCTAGCGCCCGCGACAGGAAATGCCCCAAAACACAACGTGGACACATCCCATTTTTTCACAAAATACAGAGCTGTTTTTTTTCAAAGTGCCTACCTGTAGATTATGGCCTCTAGCTCAGCCGGCACATAGGGAAACCTACCAAACCTGTACATTTTTGAAAACTAGAGACCTAGGGGAATCAAAGATGGGGTGACTCGTGGGGCTCTGACCAGGTTCTGTTACCCAGAATCCTTTGCAAACCTCAAAAAGTGGCTAAAAAAACAAGTTTTCCTCACATTTCGGTGACAGAAAGTTCTGGAATCTGAGAGGAGCCTCAAATTTCCTTCCACCCAGCGTCCCCCCAAGTCTCCCGATAAAAATGATACCTCACTTGTGTGGGTAGGCCTAGCGCCCGCGACAGGAAATGCCCCAAAACACAACGTGGACACATCACAGAAAACAGAGCTGTTTTTTGCAAAGTGCCTACCTGTAGATTTTGGCCTCTAGCTCAGCCGGCACCTAGGGAAACCTACCAAACCTGTACATTTTTGAAAACTAGAGACCTAGGGGAATCCAAGATGGGGTGACTCGCGGGGCTCTGACCAGGTTCTGTTACCCAGAATCCTTTGCAAACCTCAAAAAGTGGCTAAAAAAACAAGTTTTCCTCACATTTCGGTGACAGAAAGTTCTGGAATCGGAGAGGAGCCTCAAATTTCCTTCCACCCAGTGTCCCCCCAAGTCTCCCGATAAAAATGATACCTCACTTGTGTGGGTAGGCCTAGCGCCCGCGACAGGAAATGCCCCAAAACACAACGTGGACACATCACAGAAAACAGAGCTGTTTTTTGCAAAGTGCCTACCTGTAGATTTTGGCCTCTAGCTCAGCCGGCACCTAGGGAAACCTACCAAACCTGTACATTTTTGAAAACTAGAGACCTAGGGGAATCCAAGATGGGGTGACTCGCGGGGCTCTGACCAGGTTCTGTTACCCAGAATCCTTTGCAAACCTCAAAAAGTGGCTAAAAAAACAAGTTTTCCTCACATTTCGGTGACAGAAAGTTCTGGAATCTGAGAGGAACCTCAAATTTCCTTCCACCCAGCGTCCCCCCAAGTCTCCCGATAAAAATTATACCTCACTTGTGTGGGTAGGCCTAGCGCCCGCGACAGGAAATGCCCCAAAACACAACGTGGACACATCACAGAAAACAGAGGTATCAAGAAAACCTTTGCATTTCCAAAATGGGATCAAGATAAGGTTTTGAGGAGCAGTGGTTATTTGCACATCTTTGAATTCCGAGGTGCCCATACTAGCATGTGAATTGCAGGGCATTTCTCAAATAGACGTCTTTTTTACACACTCTCTTATATTTGGAAGGAAAAAATGTAGAGAAAGATAAGGGGCAATAACACTTGTTTTGCTATTCTATGTTCCCCCAAGTCTCCCGATAAAAATGATACCTCACTTGTTTGGGTAGGCCTAGCGCCCGCGACAGGAAATGCCCCAAAACACAAAGTGGACACATCCCATTTTTTCACAAAATACAGAGCTATTTTTTTCAAAGTGCCTACCTGTAGATTATGGCCTCTAGCTCAGCCGGCACATAGGGAAACCTACCAAACCTGTACATTTTTGAAAACTAGAGACCTAGGGGAATCAAAGATGGGGTGACTCGTGGGGCTCTGACCAGGTTCTGTTACCCAGAATCCTTTGCAAACCTCAAAAAGTGGCTAAAAAAACAAGTTTTCCTCACATTTCGGTGACAGAAAGTTCTGGAATCTGAGAGGAGCCTCAAATTTCCTTCCACCCAGCGTCCCCCAAAGTCTCCCGATAAAAATGATACCTCACTTGTGTGGGTAGGCCTAGCGCCCGCGACAGGAAATGCCCCAAAACACAACGTGGACACATCACAGAAAACAGAGCTGTTTTTTGCAAAGTGCCTACCTGTAGATTTTGGCCTCTAGCTCAGCCGGCACCTAGGGAAACCTACCAAACCTGTTCATTTTTGAAAACTAGAGACCTAGGGGAATCCAAGATGGGGTGACTCGCGGGGCTCTGACCAGGTTCTGTTACCCAGAATCCTTTGCAAACCTCAAAAAGTGGCTAAAAAAACAAGTTTTCCTCACATTTCGGTGACGGAAAGTTCTGGAATCTGAGAGGAACCTCAAATTTCCTTCCACCCAGCGTCCCCCCAAGTCTCCCGATAAAAATGATACCTCACTTGTGTGGGTAGGCCTAGCGTCCGCGACAGGAAATGCCCCAAAACACAACGTGGACACATCACAGAAAACAGAGGTATCAAGAAAACCTTTGCATTTCCAAAATGGGATCAAGATAAGGTTTTGAGGAGCAGTGGTTATTTGCACATCTTTGAATTCCGAGGTGCCCATACTAGCATGTGAATTGCAGGGCATTTCTCAAATAGACGTCTTTTTTACACACTCTCTTATATTTGGAAGGAAAAAATGTAGAGAAAGATAAGGGGCAATAACACTTGTTTTGCTATTCTATGTTCCCCCAAGTCTCCCGATAAAAATGATACCTCACTTGTGTGGGTAGGCCTAGCGCCCGCGACAGGAAATGCCCCAAAACACAACGTGGACACATCCCATTTTTTCACAAAATACAGAGCTGATTTTTTTCTAAGTGCCTACCTGTAGATTATGGCCTCTAGCTCAGCCGGCACATAGGGAAACCTACCAAACCTGTACATTTTTTAAAACTAGAGACCTAGGGGAATCAAAGATGGGGTGACTCGTGGGGCTCTGACCAGGTTCTGTTACCCAGAATCCTTTGCAAACCTCAAAAAGTGGCTAAAAAAACAAGTTTTCCTCACATTTCGGTGACAGAAAGTTCTGGAATCTGAGAGGAGCCTCAAATTTCCTTCCACCCAGCGTCCCCCCAAGTCTCCCGATAAAAATGATACCTCACTTGTGTGGGTAGGCCTAGCGCCCGCGACAGGAAATGCCCCAAAACACAACGTGGACACATCACAGAAAACAGAGCTGTTTTTTGCAAAGTGCCTACCTGTAGATTTTGGCCTCTAGCTCAGCCGGCACCTAGAGAAACCTACCAAACCTGTACATTTTTGAAAACTAGAGACCTAGGGGAATCCAAGATGGGGTGACTCGCGGGGCTCTGACCAGGTTCTGTTACCCAGAATCCTTTGCAAACCTCAAAAAGTGGCTAAAAAAACAAGTTTTCCTCACATTTCGGTGACAGAAAGTTCTGGAATCGGAGAGGAGCCTCAAATTTCCTTCCACCCAGTGTCCCCCCAAGTCTCCCGATAAAAATGATACCTCACTTGTGTGGGTAGGCCTAGCGCCCGCGACAGGAAATGCCCCAAAACACAACGTGGACACATCACAGAAAACAGAGCTGTTTTTTGCAAAGTGCCTACCTGTAGATTTTGGCCTCTAGCTCAGCCGGCACCTAGGGAAACCTACCAAACCTGTACATTTTTGAAAACTAGAGACCTAGGGGAATCCAAGATGGGGTGACTCGCGGGGCTCTGACCAGGTTCTGTTTCCCAGAATCCTTTGCAAACCTCAAAAAGTGGCTAAAAAAACAAGTTTTCCTCACATTTCGGTGACAGAAAGTTCTGGAATCTGAGAGGAACCTCAAATTTCCTTCCACCCAGCGTCCCCCCAAGTCTCCCGATAAAAATAATACCTCACTTGTGTGGGTAGGCCTAGCGCCCGCGACAGGAAATGCCCCAAAACACAACGTGGACACATCACAGAAAACAGAGGTATCAAGAAAACCTTTGCATTTCCAAAATGGGATCAAGATAAGGTTTTGAGGAGCAGTGGTTATTTGCACATCTTTGAATTCCGAGGTGCCCATACTAGCATGTGAATTGCAGGGCATTTCTCAAATAGACGTCTTTTTTAAACACTCTCTTATATTTGGAAGGAAAAAATGTAGAGAAAGATAAGGGGCAATAACACTTGTTTTGCTATTCTATGTTCCCCCAAGTCTCCCGATAAAAATGATACCTCACTTGTGTGGGTAGGCCTAGCGCCCGCGACAGGAAATGCCCCTAAACACAAAGTGGACACATCCCATTTTTTCACAAAATACAGAGCTGTTTTTTTTCAAAGTGCCTACCTGTAGATTATGGCCTCTAGCTCAGCCGGCACATAGGGAAACCTACCAAACCTGTACATTTTTGAAAACTAGAGACCTAGGGGAATCAAAGATGGGGTGACTCGTGGGGCTCTGACCAGGTTCTGTTACCCAGAATCCTTTGCAAACCTCAAAAAGTGGCTAAAAAAACAAGTTTTCCTCACATTTCGGTGACAGAAAGTTCTGGAATCTGAGAGGAGCCTCAAATTTCCTTCCACCCAGCGTCCCCCCAAGTCTCCCGATAAAAATGATACCTCACTTGTGTGGGTAGGCCTAGCGCCCGCGACAGGAAATGCCCCAAAACACAACGTGGACACATCACAGAAAACAGAGGTGTTTTTTGCAAAGTGCCTACCTGTAGATTTTGGCCTCTAGCTCAGCCGGCACCTAGGGAAACCTACCAAACCTGTACATTTTTGAAAACTAGGGACCTAGGGGAATCCAAGATGGGGTGACTCGCGGGGCTCTGACCAGGTTCTGTTACCCAGAATCCTTTGCAAACCTCAAAAAGTGGCTAAAAAAACAAGTTTTCCTCACATTTCGGTGACAGAAAGTTCTGGAATCTGAGAGGAACCTCAAATTTCCTTCCACCCAGCGTCCCCCCAAGTCTCCCGATAAAAATTATACCTCACTTGTGTGGGTAGGCCTAGCGCCCGCGACAGGAAATGCCCCAAAACACAACGTGGACACATCACAGAAAACAGAGGTATCAAGAAAACCTTTGCATTTCCAAAATGGGATCAAGATAAGGTTTTGAGGAGCAGTGGTTATTTGCACATCTTTGAATTCCGAGGTGCCCATACTAGCATGTGAATTGCAGGGCATTTCTCAAATAGACGTCTTTTTTACACACTCTCTTATATTTGGAAGGAAAAAATGTAGAGAAAGATAAGGGGCAATAACACTTGTTTTGCTATTCTATGTTCCCCCAAGTCTCCCGATAAAAATGATACCTCACTTGTGTGGGTAGGCCTAGCGCCCGCGACAGGAAATGCCCCAAAACACAACGTGGACACATCCCATTTTTTCACAAAATACAGAGCTGTTTTTTTTCAAAGTGCCTACCTGTAGATTATGGCCTCTAGCTCAGACGGCACATAGGGAAACCTACCAAACCTGTACATTTTTGAAAACTAGAGACCTAGGGGAATCAAAGATGGGGTGACTCGTGGGGCTCTGACCAGGTTATGTTACCCAGAATCCTTTGCAAACCTCAAAAAGTGGCTAAAAAAACAAGTTTTCCTCACATTTCGGTGACAGAAAGTTCTGGAATCTGAGAGGAGCCTCAAATTTCCTTCCACCCAGCGTCCCCCCAAGTCTCCCGATAAAAATGATACCTCACTTGTGTGGGTAGGCCTAGCGCCCGCGACAGGAAATGCCCCAAAACACAACGTGGACACATCACAGAAAACAGAGCTGTTTTTTGCAAAGTGCCTACCTGTAGATTTTGGCCTCTAGCTCAGCCGGCACCTAGGGAAACCTACCAAACCTGTACATTTTTGAAAACTAGAGACCTAGGGGAATCCAAGATGGGGTGACTCGCGGGGCTCTGACCAGGTTCTGTTACCCAGAATCCTTTGCAAACCTCAAAAAGTGGCTAAAAAAACAAGTTTTCCTCACATTTCGGTGACAGAAAGTTCTGGAATCGGAGAGGAGCCTCAAATTTCCTTCCACCCAGTGTCCCCCCAAGTCTCCCGATAAAAATGATACCTCACTTGTGTGGGTAGGCCTAGCGCCCGCGACAGGAAATGCCCCAAAACACAATGTGGACACATCACAGAAAACAGAGCTGTTTTTTGCAAAGTGCCTACCTGTAGATTTTGGCCTCTAGCTCAGCCGGCACCTAGGGAAACCTACCAAACCTGTACATTTTTGAAAACTAGAGACATAGGGGAATCCAAGATGGGGTGACTCGCGGGGCTCTGACCAGGTTCTGTTACCCAGAATCCTTTGCAAACCTCAAAAAGTGGCTAAAAAAACAAGTTTTCCTCACATTTCGGTGACAGAAAGTTCTGGAATCTGAGAGGAACCTCAAATTTCCTTCCACCCAGCGTCCCCCCAAGTCTCCCGATAAAAATGATACCTCACTTGTGTGGGTAGGCCTAGCGCCCGTGACAGGAAATGCCCCAAAACACAACGTGGACACATCACAGAAAACAGAGCTGTTTTTTGCAAAGTGCCTACCTGTAGATTTTGGCCTCTAGCTCAGCCGGCACCTAGGGAAACCTACCAAACCTGTACATTTTTGAAAACTAGGGACCTAGGGGAATCCAAGATGGGGTGACTCGCGGGGCTCTAACCAGGTTCTGTTACCCAGAATCCTTTGCAAACCTCAAAAAGTGGCTAAAAAAACAAGTTTTCCTCACATTTCGGTGACAGAAAGTTCTGGAATCGGAGAGGAGCCTCAAATTTCCTTCCACCCAGTGTCCCCCCAAGTCTCCCGATAAAAATGATACCTCACTTGTGTGGGTAGGCCTAGCGCCCGCGACAGGAAATGCCCCAAAACACAACGTGGACACATCACAGAAAACAGAGCTGTTTTTTGCAAAGTGCCTACCTGTAGATTTTGGCCTCTAGCTCAGCCGGCACCTAGGGAAACCTACCAAACCTGTACATTTTTGAAAACTAGAGACCTAGGGGAATCCAAGATGGGGTGACTCGCGGGGCTCTGACCAGGTTCTGTTACCCAGAATCCTTTGCAAACCTCAAAAAGTGGCTAAAAAAACAAGTTTTCCTCACATTTCGGTGACAGAAAGTTCTGGAATCTGAGAGGAACCTCAAATTTCCTTCCACCCAGCGTCCCCCCAAGTCTCCCGATAAAAATTATACCTCACTTGTGTGGGTAGGCCTAGCGCCCGCGACAGGAAATGCCCCAAAACACAACGTGGACACATCACAGAAAACAGAGGTATCAAGAAAACCTTTGCATTTCCAAAATGGGATCAAGATAAGGTTTTGAGGAGCAGTGGTTATTTGCACATCTTTGAATTCCGAGGTGCCCATACTAGCATGTGAATTGCAGGGCATTTCTCAAATAGACGTCTTTTTTACACACTCTCTTATATTTGGAAGGAAAAAATGTAGAGAAAGATAAGGGGCAATAACACTTGTTTTGCTATTCTATGTTCCCCCAAGTCTCCCGATAAAAATGATACCTCACTTGTTTGGGTAGGCCTAGCGCCCGCGACAGGAAATGCCCCAAAACACAAAGTGGACACATCCCATTTTTTCACAAAATACAGAGCTATTTTTTTCAAAGTGCCTACCTGTAGATTATGGCCTCTAGCTCAGCCGGCACATAGGGAAACCTACCAAACCTGTACATTTTTGAAAACTAGAGACCTAGGGGAATCAAAGATGGGGTGACTCGTGGGGCTCTGACCAGGTTCTGTTACCCAGAATCCTTTGCAAACCTCAAAAAGTGGCTAAAAAAACAAGTTTTCCTCACATTTCGGTGACAGAAAGTTCTGGAATCTGAGAGGAGCCTCAAATTTCCTTCCACCCAGCGTCCCCCAAAGTCTCCTGATAAAAATGATACCTCACTTGTGTGGGTAGGCCTAGCGCCCGCGACAGGAAATGCCCCAAAACACAACGTGGACACATCACAGAAAACAGAGCTGTTTTTTGCAAAGTGCCTACCTGTAGATTTTGGCCTCTAGCTCAGCCGGCACCTAGGGAAACCTACCAAACCTGTACATTTTTGAAAACTAGAGACCTAGGGGAATCCAAGATGGGGTGACTCGCGGGGCTCTGACCAGGTTCTGTTACCCAGAATCCTTTGCAAACCTCAAAAAGTGGCTAAAAAAACAAGTTTTCCTCACATTTCGGTGACGGAAAGTTCTGGAATCTGAGAGGAACCTCAAATTTCCTTCCACCCAGCGTCCCCCCAAGTCTCCCGATAAAAATGATACCTCACTTGTGTGGGTAGGCCTAGCGTCCGCGACAGGAAATGCCCCAAAACACAACGTGGACACATCACAGAAAACAGAGGTATCAAGAAAACCTTTGCATTTCCAAAATGGGATCAAGATAAGGTTTTGAGGAGCAGTGGTTATTTGCACATCTTTGAATTCCGAGGTGCCCATACTAGCATGTGAATTGCAGGGCATTTCTCGAATAGACGTCTTTTTTACACACTCTCTTATATTTGGAAGGAAAAAATGTAGAGAAAGATAAGGGGCAATAACACTTGTTTTGCTATTCTATGTTCCCCCAAGTCTCCCGATAAAAATGATACCTCACTTGTGTGGGTAGGCCTAGCGCCCGCAACAGGAAATGCCCCAAAACACAACGTGGACACATCCCATTTTTTCACAAAATACAGAGCTGTTTTTTTTCAAAGTGCCTACCTGTAGATTATGGCCTCTAGCTCAGCCGGCACATAGGGAAACCTACCAAACCTGTACATTTTTGAAAACTAGAGACCTAGGGGAATCAAAGATGGGGTGACTCGTTGGGCTCTGACCAGGTTCTGTTACCCAGAATCCTTTGCAAACCTCAAAAAGTGGCTAAAAAAACAAGTTTTCCTCACATTTCGGTGACAGAAAGTTCTGGAATCTGAGAGGAGCCTCAAATTTCCTTCCACCCAGCGTCCCCCCAAGTCTCCCGATAAAAATGATACCTCACTTGTGTGGGTAGGCCTAGCGCCCGCGACAGGAAATGCCCCAAAACACAACGTGGACACATCACAGAAAACAGAGCTGTTTTTTGCAAAGTGCCTACCTGTAGATTTTGGCCTCTAGCTCAGCCGGCACCTAGGGAAACCTACCAAACCTGTACATTTTTGAAAACTAGAGACCTAGGGGAATCCAAGATGGGGTGACTCGCAGGGCTCTGACCAGGTTCTGTTACCCAGAATCCTTTGCAAACCTCAAAAAGTGGCTAAAAAAACAAGTTTTCCTCACATTTCGGTGACAGAAAGTTCTGGAATCGGAGAGGAGCCTCAAATTTCCTTCCACCCAGTGTCCCCCCAAGTCTCCCGATAAAAATGATACCTCACTTGTGTGGGTAGGCCTAGCGCCCGCGACAGGAAATGCCCCAAAACACAACGTGGACACATCACAGAAAACAGAGCTGTTTTTTGCAAAGTGCCTACCTGTAGATTTTGGCCTCTAGCTCAGCTGGCACCTAGGGAAACCTACCAAACCTGTACATTTTTGAAAACTAGAGACCTAGGGGAATCCAAGATGGGGTGACTCGCGGGGCTCTGACCAGGTTCTGTTTCCCAGAATCCTTTGCAAACCTCAAAAAGTGGCTAAAAAAACAAGTTTTCCTCACATTTCGGTGACAGAAAGTTCTGGAATCTGAGAGGAACCTCAAATTTCCTTCCACCCAGCGTCCCCCCAAGTCTCCCGATAAAAATAATACCTCACTTGTGTGGGTAGGCCTAGCGCCCGCGACAGGAAATGCCCCAAAACACAACGTGGACACATCACAGAAAACAGAGGTATCAAGAAAACCTTTGCATTTCCAAAATGGGATCAAGATAAGGTTTTGAGGAGCAGTGGTTATTTGCACATCTTTGAATTCCGAGGTGCCCATACTAGCATGTGAATTGCAGGGCATTTCTCAAATAGACGTCTTTTTTAAACACTCTCTTATATTTGGAAGGAAAAAATGTAGAGAAAGATAAGGGGCAATAACACTTGTTTTGCTATTCTATGTTCCCCCAAGTCTCCCGATAAAAATGATACCTCACTTGTGTGGGTAGGCCTAGCGCCCGCGACAGGAAATGCCCCAAAACACAAAGTGGACACATCCCATTTTTTCACAAAATACAGAGCTGTTTTTTTTCAAAGTGCCTACCTGTAGATTATGGCCTCTAGCTCAGCCGGCACATAGGGAAACCTACCAAACCTGTACATTTTTGAAAACTAGAGACCTAGGGGAATCAAAGATGGGGTGACTCGTGGGGCTCTGACCAGGTTCTGTTACCCAGAATCCTTTGCAAACCTCAAAAAGTGGCTAAAAAAACAAGTTTTCCTCACATTTCGGTGACAGAAAGTTCTGGAATCTGAGAGGAGCCTCAAATTTCCTTCCACCCAGCGTCCCCCCAAGTCTCCCGATAAAAATGATACCTCACTTGTGTGGGTAGGCCTAGCGCCCGCGACAGGAAATGCCCCAAAACACAACGTGGACACATCACAGAAAACAGAGCTGTTTTTTGCAAAGTGCCTACCTGTAGATTTTGGCCTCTAGCTCAGCCGGCACCTAGGGAAACCTACCAAACCTGTACATTTTTGAAAACTAGAGACCTAGGGGAATCCAAGATGGGGTGACTCGCGGGGCTCTGACCAGGTTCTGTTACCCAGAATCCTTTGCAAACCTCAAAAAGTGGCTAAAAAAACAAGTTTTCCACACATTTCGGTGACAGAAAGTTCTGGAATCGGAGAGGAGCCTCAAATTTCCTTCCACCCAGTGTCCCCCCAAGTCTCCCGATAAAAATGATACCTCACTTGTGTGGGTAGGCCTAGCGCCCGCGACAGGAAATGCCCCAAAACACAACGTGGACACATCACAGAAAACAGAGCTGTTTTTTGCAAAGTGCCTACCTGTAGATTTTGGCCTCTAGCTCAGCCGGCACCTAGGGAAACCTACCAAACCTGTACATTTTTGAAAACTAGAGACCTAGGGGAATCCAAGATGGGGTGACTCGCGGGGCTCTGACCAGGTTCTGTTACCCAGAATCCTTTGCAAACCTCAAAAAGTGGCTAAAAAAACAAGTTTTCCACACATTTCGGTGACAGAAAGTTCTGGAATCTGAGAGGAACCTCAAATTTCCTTCCACCCAGCGTCCCCCCAAGTCTCCCGATAAAAATTATACCTCACTTGTGTGGGTAGGCCTAGCGCCCGCGACAGGAAATGCCCCAAAACACAACGTGGACACATCACAGAAAACAGAGGTATCAAGAAAACCTTTGCATTTCCAAAATGGGATCAAGATAAGGTTTTGAGGAGCAGTGGTTATTTGCACATCTTTGAATTCCGAGGTGCCCATACTAGCATGTGAATTGCAGGGCATTTCTCAAATAGACGTCTTTTTTACACACTCTCTTATATTTGGAAGGAAAAAATGTAGAGAAAGATAAGGGGCAATAACACTTGTTTTGCTATTCTATGTTCCCCCAAGTCTCCCGATAAAAATGATACCTCACTTGTGTGGGTAGGCCTAGCGCCCGCGACAGGAAATGCCCCAAAACACAACGTGGACACATCCCATTTTTTCACAAAATACAGAGCTGTTTTTTTTCAAAGTGCCTACCTGTAGATTATGGCCTCTAGCTCAGCCGGCACATAGGGAAACCTACCAAACCTGTACATTTTTGAAAACTAGAGACCTAGGGGAATCAAAGATGGGGTGACTCGTGGGGCTCTGACCAGGTTATGTTACCCAGAATCCTTTGCAAACCTCAAAAAGTGGCTAAAAAAACAAGTTTTCCTCACATTTCGGTGACAGAAAGTTCTGTAATCTGAGAGGAGCCTCAAATTTCCTTCCACCCAGCGTCCCCCCAAGTCTCCCGATAAAAATGATACCTCACTTGTGTGGGTAGGCCTAGCGCCCGCGACAGGAAATGCCCCAAAACACAACGTGGACACATCACAGAAAACAGAGCTGTTTTTTGCAAAGTGCCTACCTGTAGATTTTGGCCTCTAGCTCAGCCGGCACCTAGGGAAACCTACCAAACCTGTACATTTTTGAAAACTAGAGACCTAGGGGAATCCAAGATGGGGTGACTCGCGGGGCTCTGACCAGGTTCTGTTACCCAGAATCCTTTGCAAACCTCAAAAAGTGGCTAAAAAAACAAGTTTTCCTCACATTTCGGTGACAGAAAGTTCTGGAATCGGAGAGGAGCCTCAAATTTCCTTCCACCCAGTGTCCCCCCAAGTCTCCCGATAAAAATGATACCTCACTTGTGTGGGTAGGCCTAGCGCCCGCGACAGGAAATGCCCCAAAACACAACGTGGACTCATCACAGAAAACAGAGCTGTTTTTTGCAAAGTGCCTACCTGTAGATTTTGGCCTCTAGCTCAGCCGGCACCTAGGGAAACCTACCAAACCTGTACATTTTTGAAAACTAGAGACATAGGGGAATCCAAGATGGGGTGACTCGCGGGGCTCTGACCAGGTTCTGTTACCCAGAATCCTTTGCAAACCTCAAAAAGTGGCTAAAAAAACAAGTTTTCCTCACATTTCGGTGACAGAAAGTTCTGGAATCTGAGAGGAACCTCAAATTTCCTTCCACCCAGCGTCCCCCCCAAGTCTCCCGATAAAAATGATACCTCACTTGTGTGGGTACGCCTTGCGCCCGTGACAGGAAATGCCCCAAAACACAACGTGGACACATCACAGAAAACAGAGCTGTTTTTTGCAAAGTGCCTACCTGTAGATTTTGGCCTCTAGCTCAGCCGGCACCTAGGGAAACCTACCAAACCTGTACATTTTTGAAAACTAGGGACCTAGGGGAATCCAAGATGGGGTGACTCGCGGGGCTCTAACCAGGTTCTGTTACCCAGAATCCTTTGCAAACCTCAAAAAGTGGCTAAAAAAACAAGTTTTCCTCACATTTCGGTGACAGAAAGTTCTGGAATCGGAGAGGAGCCTCAAATTTCCTTCCACCCAGTGTCCCCCCAAGTCTCCCAATAAAAATGATACCTCACTTGTGTGGGTAGGCCTAGCGCCCGCGACAGGAAATGCCCCAAAACACAACGTGGACACATCACAGAAAACAGAGCTGTTTTTTGCAAAGTGCCTACCTGTAGATTTTGGCCTGTAGCTCAGCCGGCACCTAGGGAAAACTACCAAACCTGTACATTTTTGAAAACTAGAGACCTAGGGGAATCCAAGATGGGGTGACTCGCGGGGCTCTGACCAGGTTCTGTTACCCAGAATCCTTTGCAAACCTCAAAAAGTGGCTAAAAAAACAAGTTTTCCTCACATTTCGGTGACAGAAAGTTCTGGAATCTGAGAGGAACCTCAAATTTCCTTCCACCCAGCGTCCCCCCAAGTCTCCCGATAAAAATTATACCTCACTTGTGTGGGTAGGCCTAGCGCCCGCGACAGGAAATGCCCCAAAACACAACGTGGACACATCACAGAAAACAGAGGTATCAAGAAAACCTTTGCATTTCCAAAATGGGATCAAGATAAGGTTTTGAGGAGCAGTGGTTATTTGCACATCTTTGAATTCCGAGGTGCCCATACTAGCATGTGAATTGCAGGGCATTTCTCAAATAGATGTCTTTTTTACACACTCTCTTATATTTGGAAGGAAAAAATGTAGAGAAAGATAAGGGGCAATAACACTTGTTTTGCTATTCTATGTTCCCCCAAGTCTCCCGATAAAAATGATACCTCACTTGTTTGGGTAGGCCTAGCGCCCGCGACAGGAAATGCCCCAAAACACAAAGTGGACACATCCCATTTTTTCACAAAATACAGAGCTATTTTTTTCAAAGTGCCTACCTGTAGATTATGGCCTCTAGCTCAGCCGGCACATAGGGAAACCTACCAAACCTGTACATTTTTGAAAACTAGAGACCTAGGGGAATCAAAGATGGGGTGACTCGTGGGGCTCTGACCAGGTTCTGTTACCCAGAATCCTTTGCAAACCTCAAAAAGTGGCTAAAAAAACAAGTTTTCCTCACATTTCGGTGACAGAAAGTTCTGGAATCTGAGAGGAGCCTCAAATTTCCTTCCACCCAGCGTCCCCCAAAGTCTCCCGATAAAAATGATACCTCACTTGTGTGGGTAGGCCTAGCGCCCGCGACAGGAAATGCCCCAAAACACAACGTGGACACATCACAGAAAACAGAGCTGTTTTTTGCAAAGTGCCTACCTGTAGATTTTGGCCTCTAGCTCAGCCGGCACCTAGGGAAACCTACCAAACCTGTACATTTTTGAAAACTAGAGACCTAGGGGAATCCAAGATGGGGTGACTCGCGGGGCTCTGACCAGGTTCTGTTACCCAGAATCCTTTGCAAACCTCAAAAAGTGGCTAAAAAAACAAGTTTTCCTCACATTTCGGTGACGGAAAGTTCTGGAATCTGAGAGGAACCTCAAATTTCCTTCCACCCAGCGTCCCCCCAAGTCTCCCGATAAAAATGATACCTCACTTGTGTGGGTAGGCCTAGCGTCCGCGACAGGAAATGCCCCAAAACACAACGTGGACACATCACAGAAAACAGAGGTATCAAGAAAACCTTTGCATTTCCAAAATGGGATCAAGATAAGGTTTTGAGGAGCAGTGGTTATTTGCACATCTTTGAATTCCGAGGTGCCCATACTAGCATGTGAATTGCAGGGCATTTCTCAAATAGACGTCTTTTTTACACACTCTCTTATATTTGGAAGGAAAAAATGTAGAGAAAGATAAGGGGCAATAACACTTGTTTTGCTATTCTATGTTCCCCCAAGTCTCCCGATAAAAATGATACCTCACTTGTGTGGGTAGGCCTAGCGCCCGCGACAGGAAATGCCCCAAAACACAACGTGGACACATCCCATTTTTTCACAAAATACAGAGCTGTTTTTTTTCAAAGTGCCTACCTGTAGATTATGGCCTCTAGCTCAGCCGGCACATAGGGAAACCTACCAAACCTGTACATTTTTGAAAACTAGAGACCTAGGGGAATCAAAGATGGGGTGACTCGTGGGGCTCTGACCAGGTTCTGTTACCCAGAATCCTTTGCAAACTTCAAAAAGTGGCTAAAAAAACAAGTTTTCCTCACATTTCGGTGACAGAAAGTTCTGGAATCTGAGAGGAGCCTCAAATTTCCTTCCACCCAGCGTCCCCCCAAGTCTCCCGATAAAAATGATACCTCACTTGTGTGGGTAGGCCTAGCGCCCGTGACAGGAAATGCCCCAAAACACAACGTGGACACATCACAGAAAACAGAGCTGTTTTTTGCAAAGTGCCTACCTGTAGATTTTGGCCTCTAGCTCAGCCGGCACCTAGGGAAACCTACCAAACCTGTACATTTTTGAAAACTAGAGACCTAGGGGAATCCAAGATGGGGTGACTCGCGGGGCTCTGACCAGGTTCTGTTACCCAGAATCCTTTGCAAACCTCAAAAAGTGGCTAAAAAAACAAGTTTTCCTCACATTTCGGTGACAGAAAGTTCTGGAATCGGAGAGGAGCCTCAAATTTCCTTCCACCCAGTGTCCCCCCAAGTCTCCCGATAAAAATGATACCTCACTTGTGTGGGTAGGCCTAGCGCCCGCGACAGGAAATGCCCCAAAACACAACGTGGACACATCACAGAAAACAGAGCTGTTTTTTGCAAAGTGCCTACCTGTAGATTTTGGCCTCTAGCTCAGCCGGCACCTAGGGAAACCTACCAAACCTGTACATTTTTGAAAACTAGAGACCTAGGGGAATCCAAGATGGGGTGACTCGCGGGGCTCTGACCAGGTTCTGTTTCCCAGAATCCTTTGCAAACCTCAAAAAGTGGCTAAAAAAACAAGTTTTCCTCACATTTCGGTGACAGAAAGTTCTGGAATCTGAGAGGAACCTCAAATTTCCTTCCACCCAGCGTCCCCCCAAGTCTCCCGATAAAAATAATACCTCACTTGTGTGGGTAGGCCTAGCGCCCGCGACAGGAAATGCCCCAAAACACAACGTGGACACATCACAGAAAACAGAGGTATCAAGAAAACCTTTGCATTTCCAAAATGGGATCAAGATAAGGTTTTGAGGAGCAGTGGTTATTTGCACATCTTTGAATTCCGAGGTGCCCATACTAGCATGTGAATTGCAGGGCATTTCTCAAATAGACGTCTTTTTTACACACTCTCTTATATTTGGAAGGAAAAAATGTAGAGAAAGATAAGGGGCAATAACACTTGTTTTGCTATTCTATGTTCCCCCAAGTCTCCCGATAAAAATGATACCTCACTTGTGTGGGTAGGCCTAGCGCCCGCGACAGGAAATGCCCCAAAACACAAAGTGGACACATCCCATTTTTTCACAAAATACAGAGCTGTTTTTTTTCAAAGTGCCTACCTGTAGATTATGGCCTCTAGCTCAGCCGGCACATAGGGAAACCTACCAAACCTGTACATTTTTGAAAACTAGAGACCTAGGGGAATCAAAGATGGGGTGACTCGTGGGGCTCTGACCAGGTTCTGTTACCCAGAATCCTTTGCAAACCTCAAAAAGTGGCTAAAAAAACAAGTTTTCCTCACATTTCGGTGACAGAAAGTTCTGGAATCTGAGAGGAGCCTCAAATTTCCTTCCACCCAGCGTCCCCCCAAGTCTCCCGATAAAAATGATACCTCACTTGTGTGGGTAGGCCTAGCGCCCGCGACAGGAAATGCCCCAAAACACAACGTGGACACATCACAGAAAACAGAGGTGTTTTTTGCAAAGTGCCTACCTGTAGATTTTGGCCTCTAGCTCAGCCGGCACCTAGGGAAACCTACCAAACCTGTACATTTTTGAAAACTAGAGACCTAGGGGAATCCAAGATGGGGTGACTCGCGGGGCTCTGACCAGGTTCTGTTACCCAGAATCCTTTGCAAACCTCAAAAAGTGGCTAAAAAAACAAGTTTTCCTCACATTTCGGTGACAGAAAGTTCTGGAATCTGAGAGGAACCTCAAATTTCCTTCCACCCAGCGTCCCCCCAAGTCTCCCGATAAAAATTATACCTCACTTGTGTGGGTAGGCCTAGCGCCCGCGACAGGAAATGCCCCAAAACACAACGTGGACACATCACAGAAAACAGAGGTATCAAGAAAACCTTTGCATTTCCAAAATGGGATCAAGATAAGGTTTTGAGGAGCAGTGGTTATTTGCACATCTTTGAATTCCGAGGTGCCCATACTAGCATGTGAATTGCAGGGCATTTCTCAAATAGACGTCTTTTTTACACACTCTCTTATATTTGGAAGGAAAAAATGTAGAGAAAGATAAGGGGCAATAACACTTGTTTTGCTATTCTATGTTCCCCCAAGTCTCCCGATAAAAATGATACCTCACTTGTGTGGGTAGGCCTAGCGCCCGCGACAGGAAATGCCCCAAAACACAACGTGGACACATCCCATTTTTTCACAAAATACAGAGCTGTTTTTTTTCAAAGTGCCTACCTGTAGATTATGGCCTCTAGCTCAGCCGGCACATAGGGAAACCTACCAAACCTGTACATTTTTGAAAACTAGAGACCTAGGGGAATCAAAGATGGGGTGACTCGTGGGGCTCTGACCAGGTTATGTTACCCAGAATCCTTTGCAAACCTCAAAAAGTGGCTAAAAAAACAAGTTTTCCTCACATTTCGGTGACAGAAAGTTCTGGAATCTGAGAGGAGCCTCAAATTTCCTTCCACCCAGCGTCCCCCCAAGTCTCCCGATAAAAATGATACCTCACTTGTGTGGGTAGGCCTAGCGCCCGCGACAGGAAATGCCCCAAAACACAACGTGGACACATCACAGAAAACAGAGCTGTTTTTTGCAAAGTGCCTACCTGTAGATTTTGGCCTCTAGCTCAGCCGGCACCTAGGGAAACCTACCAAACCTGTATATTTTTGAAAACTAGAGACCTAGGGGAATCCAAGATGGGGTGACTCGCGGGGCTCTGACCAGGTTCTGTTACCCAGAATCCTTTGCAAACCTCAAAAAGTGGCTAAAAAAACAAGTTTTCCTCACATTTCGGTGACAGAAAGTTCTGGAATCGGAGAGGAGCCTCAAATTTCCTTCCACCCAGTGTCCCCCCAAGTCTCCCGATAAAAATGATACCTCACTTGTGTGGGTAGGCCTAGCGCCCGCGACAGGAAATGCCCCAAAACACAACGTGGACACATCACAGAAAACAGAGCTGTTTTTTGCAAAGTGCCTACCTGTAGATTTTGGCCTCTAGCTCAGCCGGCACCTAGGGAAACCTACCAAACCTGTACATTTTTGAAAACTAGAGACATAGGGGAATCCAAGATGGGGTGACTCGCGGGGCTCTGACCAGGTTCTGTTACCCAGAATCCTTTGCAAACCTCAAAAAGTGGCTAAAAAAACAAGTTTTCCTCACATTTCGGTGACAGAAAGTTCTGGAATCTGAGAGGAACCTCAAATTTCCTTCCACCCAGCGTCCCCCCAAGTCTCCCGATAAAAATGATACCTCACTTGTGTGGGTAGGCCTAGCGCCCGTGACAGGAAATGCCCCAAAACACAACGTGGACACATCACAGAAAACAGAGCTGTTTTTTGCAAAGTGCCTACCTGTAGATTTTGGCCTCTAGCTCAGCCGGCACCTAGGGAAACCTACCAAACCTGTACATTTTTGAAAACTAGAGACCTAGGGGAATCCAAGATGGGGTGACTCGCGGGGCTCTGACCAGGTTCTGTTACCCAGAATCCTTTGCAAACCTCAAAAAGTGGCTAAAAAAACAAGTTTTCCTCACATTTCGGTGACAGAAAGTTCTGGAATCTGAGAGGAACCTCAAATTTCCTTCCACCCAGCGTCCCCCCAAGTCTCCCGATAAAAATTATACCTCACTTGTGTGGGTAGGCCTAGCGCCCGCGACAGGAAATGCCCCAAAACACAACGTGGACACATCACAGAAAACAGAGCTGTTTTTTGCAAAGTGCCTACCTGTAGATTTTGGCCTCTAGCTCAGCAGGCACCTAGGGAAACCTACCAAACCTGTGCATTTCTGAAAACTAGAGACCTAGGGGAATCCAAGGAGGGGTGACTTGCGGGGCTCGGACCAGGTTCTGTTACCCAGAATCCTTTGCAAACCTCAAAAAGTGGCTAAAAAAACAAGTTTTCCTCACATTTCGGTGACAGAAAGTTCTGGAATCTGAGAGGAGCCACAAATTTCCTTCCACCCAGCGTTCCCCCAAGCCTCCCGATAAAAATGATACCTCACTTGTGTGGTTAGGCCTGGTGCCTGCGACAGGAATAGATCACACAACGGTCAATGTTGGTCCTTACGTGAGGCAGCTGTTGACCCTGGGGTGATCCATTCCTGACACAGACACTAGGTGTAGGCACTCAAGTGGGGTAGTGTTTTTATCAGGACAGGTGAGGAGTCACTGGGTGGTAGGAATATTGTGGATCCCAGCATATTCCTGTAGTTTGTGTGACAGAAATGCGAGAAAAATTGAGTTTTTTTTCAACATTTCAGCTTTGCAGGGTATTCTGGGTAAGAAAACTTTGGGGAAGCCACACAAGTCACACCTCTGTGGACTCTCCCGAATGTCTAGTTTCCAGAAATGTTTGGGTTTAGTGTGTTTCTCTATATGGCCGCCAAATCCAGGACCAAAAACACAGGTGCCTGCCTTACAAAACCAGTTTGTTTTGCCATGGATAATTTTGATGTCTCCACAATATGATTTGGGCGGTGGAATTTGGGGCTGAACTAAATTGGGGAGCTCCCAAGAGAGCACTCTCTCTCTGCTTGCCGCCGCATTCACCTGCTCTCTGGGTTGGCCTAACCCACTATTACCCAGTTGCACAAACAGCTTGCGAAGGGACAGCAGGACTGTCCTCGTCACCTCCCTCATAATGTACTGGAAGAGGAGTTATCGAATGGGACTCCTCTGACTGAAAAATCACTCCCAGAGTCTGCGCCATTGTCCTATCCCTCAGATGCTGTCTCAGTATCTGATGTCTCAGTCTCTGATCCTATGTCAGAGCGGTCCTCTATAACCCGAGTGCAGGCAGCAGTCATCCATCAAGATGCCATCTCTGCTATTGGCTAAACTGTTGCTCTAAAACACTAGCCTACGTAGACAGTCACAAAATCGATGGTGTGTGAGATACGTGCAACAGTAGAGGCCACCTTACCTGCGCTTCTTCCCTCAATCAGCACGTACTTTCAAGACACTCAAAAAACACCTTGTCACATACCATTCGTCACAGTCTTTAGCACCTCCTGTGCCCAGTCCAACAATCATTATTGGTGCTCCCACTCCCTCCTCCTCGGATTCCCTCATTACCCCCCAGCAAAAGTGCCCTTCATCTCTCCATAGACTTTGCTAATGTACTCAGCTATTTACATAAAATACAGATTTGCTCTTTGCAGTAGGCATATAAACCTTCTGCGCTTCTTTATGGCACTAAAACTGCCACTAGACAAGTCAGACCCTTTTCCCCCCAGGGAAACCACACACATATTGACAAAAGTGATATATATATGACAGCCAATCACCTGAAACTCAACTCAAGCAAAACCGAAATAATCCTCTTTGGCCCACACAAAAACACCTGGGACCCCTCATGGTGGCCCACCACGCTAGGCCCTGCACCCACCCCCGCCAACCACGCACGCAACCTCAGCATCATCCTAGACTCCTCCCTCTCGATGACCCAACAAATCAACGCTCTCACCTCCTCATGCTTCAACACACTCTGTTTACTGAAAAACATTCAAATGGATCCCCACAGAGACCAGAAAAACTGTCACTCACGCACACATCAGCAGCAGGCATGATTACGGAAACGCCCTCTACGCCGGCACCACTCTAAAACTCAAGCGCAAACTGCACGCATCTAGAACTCAGCAGCACGACTCATCCTCGACCTCCGCCGACACGAACACATCTCTCCACACCTCAAATCCCTCCACTGGCTCCCCATTGACAAAAGGATCACCTTCAAGATCCTCATCCTCGCACACAAATCACTCCACAACACAGGCCCTGCCTACCTCAACGAGAGTCACCTTCCACACCCCCACACGAAACGTCCGCTCAGCTGACCTCTCTCTCGCCTCTGTCCCCCGCATCAAACACACCACCACCGGGGGCAGATCCTTCTCCTACCTTGCACCCAAAACCTGGAACGCCCTCACAACCCACCTTCGCAAGACCCAAAACCTACTTCTTTTCAGGAAGGGCCTCAAAACCTGGCTTTTCGAACAGTGAACCTCCCAGCCCCTTTCCCTCCCCCCACCACCCCCCAAGCGCCTTGAGACCCTCACAGGTGAGTAGCACACTTTATAAATCTCTTTGGTATATATAGATCTACCTCTATATATATATATATATATCTATGTACATAGATATATCTATAGATATATCCATGTACATAGATATATCTATCTACATAGATATATAAATATAGATCTATATATAGATCTATTTTTTTTAGTTGTTGTATGGTTTCCTTGGGGGCCAAAATGGCCCCCAGGGAAACCCTACAACATCTAAAAAAAAAATTGCCCCCACAGGGGGTCACCCTGCCCACGGGCGACCCCCTGTCATTTTATTTATTTTTTATTTTTATTTTTTTGAAAAAAAAACAATCCCCTGGGGGGGGGGCGCGATCGCGCCCCCCCCGCCCCCCCCCCCCCAAGGGGGCACCTACCTTTTTTTTTTTAATTAATTATGCCCCCGGGGGGGCGGCCCGTTTTCTGAGGGGGCCGCCCCCCCAAAGTGAAATCCCTGGCGTCTAGTGGTGTTTCCTGGCCCCCGATCGCAGCTGTGCTGCGATCGGGGGCCAGGAAACACTTTGAGAAGGCCTCGTAAGAAAGGGGAGAGTCTCCTCTTTCTTACGAGGCCTTTTCAAAGTGTTTCCTGGCCCCCCGATCGCAGCTGTGCTGCGATCGGGGGGCCAGGAAACCTGAAAGTGTTTCCTGGCCCCCGATCGCAGCACAGCTGCGACCGGGGGCCAGGAAACACTTTCAGGAAGGCCCCGAGGATTTATTGATACCCTTCCTGGTGTCGGCCACTGGTCGTGACCCGCACCAGGGAGGGTGTGTGGGCGTCGGCCAGTGGCCGACGCCCGCAACGAAGAGGTTAAACATAACGTCTCTCTATTTTAGCCTATAGAGCCCATTCATGACAATGAGGGAACAATGAATTTGGCTATTTATCCTCACCAGGGCTTAAAAAAAGCATATTTTATAAGGTTCCTGCTTATAGTTCCACTGCACACAACTCTGGGGGCACATAGAGAACACCTTAGGGTTGACGTGTAAGTAAATCTAAGGTAGTTTAAGACTTTGGAAGTACCTTTGATTCCAAAGTCTAATTTGAAGGTAACTTTAATTTAAAAGCAGCCAGCAAGGCAGGCCTGCCTTTAAAATGACACTGAGCACACTCAGCAGTGCATCTATGGGTGCACTACGTATGCTAGGGTCCCTAAACCTACATGCCCTACCATATACTAGGAACTTATAAGAAGGGTGACACTGCCAACTATAATTAGCCTAACTTCCATAGCCTCTGTATACAGATCAGTGGCCCTGGGACTGGTTAGCAATACCGAGGGCACAGCCAAGAGTCAGTAACCACCAGAATCTGTCCAAAATGTTTGGGAATGACCAGGGACAAAAGGAGGACTTATCTACAGGTTGGGAGAGCCGCATGGCTGCTAGTGGTATGGATCACTGCCTTGGGGGTGTCCTGTCCCACTCGGACACCCCACACACATGGTGAGTCCGTCATTGGGAAGGTGAGGCAGGAAGCCCACCCCTGGCTGCTCCTGCTGGCCTCCCACATGACCAGCACCTTCCTGTGCTGCCGCAGGAGCTGGCCCTTCAGTAGGAGTCTGCCCGCTCCAGCAGGCAGATGTGCATGGGGCTGTGGCTAGGTGTGTCCCAGGGGGAAGTGCAGTGTCACCCACTGCCAAAAGAGAGAGCCCTTCCCTGTGCAAGACCTTTTAAGTGGGGGCAGAAGTGTCCAGCAGGGGTCTGCTCCTCTGGTCTAACTAGAGGTGCCACATCACTTCTTCACCCCGGCCCAACCTTCCTGCACGGTCTCTGGGATTGCTCAAAATTGCATCATCCAGGAGTTAGTTGCCACTTATTCTCAGAGAGTCTCATCCCCTCCTCCTTGACATTCCTTCCAGGGCCTCTCAGGGCAGGTTCCTGGCACAGAATTACAGTTGGCTGATTGATGCAAGGCCCTGCTCGGACAGCTTGACAGAGCAGTAATTGGCCCTAATCCTGAGCTGAGTCAGAGAAAGATGACATTCCTGGATGACCCGTAGGCTGTGCAAATAAGCTTTTGTAACCTACAGTATTATTCTTTTCATACAGGTTACAGTGTACAGTGGTGAGATTCCGGAGTCTGTGGACCCTAGAGAACTAAAGTTGCACCCTAGGCCAGCCTTTCCTAATGGTATATAATGATATGTCACTACAGTTAAAACACTGATTTTCCCTCACATGTGTACATCTATCTCATAAGGCCTACTCTAGGTCACCACCTACTCTGCGTGGCCCCTTTTGTGCCAGGCAACCTGAGAGCAGTTCTTGGGTTGCTCATGTCAGGAATTCTCCCTGCGCAACCCTCAGACAGGTGCACATGAATGTCCACATGTGACTACTTGTTACCAGCCCTGGGCCTCCTACCTTTGCTGCATCACAGCAAAGGTTGCTTAACAAGGCAGCATTGGTGGTAAACATGCTCAGTCCATTTTACAATAAGTTTACTGTTGGTGAGTCCCAAACTATGAGGCTCCATCACGGTAAAAGGTAAAAAAGCAGGTGATCTGAAAGTGAAAGGGAAGACCAGATAGTCAGAACTAATCTCTCATGTGATGGCATAAGGACATGCAATTATTTCTTGAGAGACCAGTAAGTTGAATACTTGGAACACACTCAAATGGTTGTGGAAATGTTGAGATACTGCTTGACACATAATATATTTGTATGCAACAATCACTACTTCTTATAACAACAGAGGACTGCTATTGTTGTGTAGCCACTTTAGCTATAGACTTATACATGTTTTTTTTTAGCAAATTAGGCCTGCCACTGTGCACTTTAACCTAGATATATTTTATTCCGCTTTGTTTTATTATCTTAACATTAGCCACATTTGCGGTCTTGTTTTATTTTCTCTATCTAGCTCTTCTTCGCCTAGGTCAGCACTCCGTTCTTAAACAAGACATTTCTCTCTGTCTGTGCTTCTCTCAAGGCTGCAGTAAGATAGGTTGCTGGCAAAAGTGGGGCTCCTTTCTCTGAACATCATATGTTTTATTATAAAAACACTACTTTTACCCATGTACATTAGAGGGAGATTCCAGCCAGATGACCATGACTGTATGCTGCTTACTGATTGCTTTGCTACAGCTGCTTATGTAGACTACAGGTCTCTTGCTCAGGTATGAGGGATGATGTCTTCCCAGGGGGAACCTTAAAGGCAGAATTAGAGCTTAACGTGCTGTGCTCTAACATAGCTTAGGTAGGAACTATCCGTACATACCTTAGTGACAGTATGGTAGCGTTATTCTTGTGCTTTACTCTCCTTGTCACAATTTTAATCTTATTGTGCCTCATCGTCCTAGTTATTGCAATACATGCTTTACTATCTAAGATTCAGTTACTTCAATAAAGCCTTATTAAACTTTACTCTGCCTCTGATTGTCTTTGCATACATAAGACTAATGTAACTGGAAGAAACAGATGAGATCTGAGTGACAACGATTCCCCTGAGGAATCATGTATGTCATGTGCCCAGTTGCCCCAATCTTCCCTCCTCTTGGGTGGAGATGAGGCACTGCTAGTTAGCCGGAACAAACCCGGATTAGGCCGACAGGCGTCACATGGTGCGAGATCAGACCCAGTCCCCCGCAGTAAAGGTGATTCTGCCGTCCGAATCCAGTAGTCTCATTAGGACAATGAGAACCTACGCGACACTATGGGTACCTCCTTCACCCCCACCTGCGCAAGATTTTTCATGGAGTTGTGGGAGAAGGACTACCACCCCACGATTGTGATAATGTGGATATGGAGAATGTTATTCTTTGGTCCTGATTCATAGATTCATAGACTTGTTTATCCTTTGAGTGGGAGAAGAATCAATCCTAAAGGGATTCATTGGAAAGCTCAATTGAAACAATGTGAATATTCAATTAACAGCAACAGTAAGCAAAACAAACTGCAAATTCCTCGATGTGGAACTTAATGTCCACGATAGCAAGTTGGTGACAACTATAAATAGAAAAGCTACAACCACAAATTCTATCTTGCATGCAAATAGTGGTCACCCTGCAGTCTTAAAATGGAGCATCCCTTATGGTCAACTGGTGAGAGCAAGTAGAATTTGCTCCACTGATGATGAATATGAGAAGGAGGCATCAAAAACTATTGGAAGATTTATCCATCAAGGGTACCCACTTTGCGTTATGAAGGATGCTAATGAAAGGGCCAGTAGGAAAACCAGGGAGCAAACATTGCATCAAACAAAAAGGGACACAACCAAGGAGAAGGGTGAGGTGAGAAGGTTATTTTTGGAATTCAATTCAGCCCAGCCAAGTGTCAAGTGTCAAGTGTCAAGAGAATTTTACAAAAGAATTGTCACATCATGTCAAAGGATGAACACCTACAAGGAGTTATTGATGATGGCCCCAGAATAACTTTTAAGAAAACAAAGTCATTGGAGGACTTCCTGACTCAGAGCTGCCTGAGGAACCCACAAGAAAGGAGAGTAATTGACTGACTGACATAGCGAGTGGTTTTGTAAGAGGTAACTCTTATAAGGTCTGTCAGCATGGACTGAATCAGAAAAAATATCGAACATATGAAGGACGAGTCATACCAATATGAGATAGGATAACATGCAATACTGATCACGTAATATGCACATTACAGTCTGACTGCAATAAGTTGTAAATTGTAGGTACAATCAATAAATTGAAAGTTAGGATGTTGCAGCACATGTGGGCTATAAAAAACGGTGACAAACGATAATGAGTGGCCTGCCATTTTGAGAAGTATCATGATTGCTCTTTGGTCGGGTTAAAATTGTATGGATTGAAACATGTTAAGAAACATGCACAAGGAGGTGACAGTGAAAAGGAACTAGGGAGGCGGCAAGGCCGATTGTGCTGCTAGATATTGAGGTCACGTGGGGTCAGAACACCGATGCAGAGTTGGACATACATTTATGACTTTTGGAATTGCAAGGCCCATGGGAAAATCTTGTCATACTGTTGGGTTGGCTATGATTATCTTATATCAATCCAAGAGATGAAATAACTATGAAATAACTCACCAGAATGATAACTAGGTGATTGTCTGACAGTAGCTAAAATCGGAACATAGCTTTAATGTGTGCACAAATAACATCTCTTTGGGAGTATTTGCGGAAACGTCTGTATCAAATATGAAAATGGGTGCTGGAGTTAATTGCATTGGTTTAACTTGAATATGCCTTCCATGCTAATGGTTATTGTAAGGATTTCCTATTATTTGCACAACAACGACCACCACCTCAGGGCCCTATAAAGACCATTGAAATAATTGGGCATGAGTCCCCATATGATAGAACTCATTGGGTTAATGATGTGTATCTGGGTGACTGGAGGAAAATGGATTATCCTTCAAGAGGCGATCTTAATTTCTAAGCCGTATGCAATAGTAGGAACGAGTGACTAGAACATTACATTGCACTTGTATTTTGATATGAATTCATCTCATATGCTCCAGTGGAGGATTGAACCAAGGTGGTAGGAGGAATTAAATCTTAGAAAGAACACACTGAATCACATGTTATCTCATTTGAACCAGTGAGGGAACTATTTGGAAATCATATAGTACATTTGCATTGTGGCACATATCACTTTATATATGCATTACAGTATGAATTTGCAGGGAATGATGCTGAAATTGAATAGCTAGAAATCATACTTGAATTGTTAGTATGAGCATTTGAATATGAGTTTGCAATTCAGCACATGTTACTTTATAAAGATATGCCAGCTCAACGAATCACAGGGGATGAGGTTGTGGTCGAGCAGCCGGAAATATAAGCGAACTGATGAAATGAGCAGTTGAGAGTAATATATTTGCATTTTGGCACGTGTCACTTTACTACAAGTGTGTGAAATCATTGGCTTGATGCCGTTATTGAGTAGCTAGTAACAATATTTGAGCAATCAGAATGAACAAGCGAAATATATTAATGTATTAGCACTTTAGCACATGTCACTTTAATATGTATGTGAGTACATGGAATTATAGTAGACATGAGGAGTGATGCCATTGGTAAACAGCTTGAAATAATATCTGCACTATGAAAATGGGAAGCATGGAGGGACAATGATGCATTTGCACTTTAGCTCATGGCACTTTCAAAAACACATAAGTGTATGGAATTAAAGGAGATGATGCTGTTCTTGAATACGTAGAGATAACATTGTGGCGGTCATTCTGACCCTGGCGGTCAATGACCGCCATGGCGGAGGGCGGCGTAAGCACCGCCAACCGGCTGGCGGTGCTTCCTGGGCTATTCTGACCGCGGCGGTAAAGCCGCGGTCAGAAAAGGGGAACCGGCGGTTTCCCGCCGGTTTTCCCCTGGCCCAGGGAATCCGCCATGGCGCCGCTGCTTGCAGCACCGCCATGGGGATTCCGACCCCCTTCCCGCCAGCCTGTTTCTGGCGGTGTCCACCGCCAGAACCAGGATGGCGGGAACGGGTGCCGTGGGGCCCCTGGGGGCCCCTGCACTGCCCATGCCACTGGCATGGGCAGTGCAGGGGCCCCCTAACAGGGCCCCACAAAGATTTTCACTGTCTGCTTTGCAGACAGTGAAAATAGTGATGGGTGCTACTGCACCCGTCGCACCCCTGCAACTCCGCCGGCTCCATTTGGAGCCGGCTTCCTCGTTGCAGGGGCTTTCCCGCTGGGCTGGCGGGCGGCCTTTTGGCGGTCGCCCGCCGGCCCAGCGGGAAAGTTGGAATGACCGCTGCGGTCTTTTGACCGCGGTGCGGTCATTCGGCGGTAACCGCATGGCGGGCGGCGACCGCCGCCCGCCGCGGTCAGAATGACAGCCTGTGTATTTGTACTGGGGCATGTGTCACCTCTATATACATCCAGAAGAATATTAATCTTCAGGAAACCACAGTGATGGAACATCTGAATAGAATTAAAAAGCAACATGGATACAGAGCTGCCCCCATGCTCTAATGCGCCTCATGATAATCCAATTTAGGGAATGTAAATAGGAACTGTAAAGTTTTGGTTGATGTAGGGTGTGCAAGAGGGAATAGAATAGCAATTATATGAGCTGTAAAATGGGAGGGGCAAGCCACGTAATTAATATTTAGTGAAGGAGTTAAGGAATGGTAAAGAGTATATATGAACACAAGCAACGTGACACATTCTAAATCTTGCAATGCAAAGTAACACTGGCAATGTTGTAATTAACATTGGAGTACAAAAACCCCCACCATCCCTAGACAAAACGTGAAGTATAACAATCGCACCTAGACGTAACTAAAATGTAAATTCTAATGGCGGTGAGATCAGGACACCATGATGTGGAGTGAACCATTCTAGTGTCTAATTGGGCTATGAAATGGAGAAAGGACAATGTAAATAAAGGAAAGCATTCATGCCATGAAGATTGTTAGGCCCAGTAGAAAGTGACACGCCAAAACCTTTGCACTTAAAATCCACGTTTAGTATCTTTGCACATTTCATATATGGAACTTTTATTAGTCAAAATAAAATATTTCAACTGCAGAAGGACGGCGGCTGGGAACTGGTGGTTGGTGCCAGTGCATCGCATGAGCATGAACAACGATGCATGGGAGCATATTTATAATATATATATATATATATATATATACATTTATTTATATATATATATATGAATCCAAAAGAAAAAAAAAACACTTCTGTCATAGTTCAACTCTTACTCTGCGCAAGACTGCTAGTTTAAGGATGACAGTACTTATGTTTGTAGGCGACTATTCCAGTCCTACAACAAATAGCAAATGTCGTCCCAACCCTCCCGGATCACAAGCAGCACCTCACCGAAATCCCAAATAGTAAAAGGTGATTTTTGGCAGCCTTTACTCATGGGCTAAAAAGTGTGACATCTCAGGGAGTGGTGTGGTTAAACAGAGATTACCCCTTTCTCACATGAACAACATCTCATTCAAACACTGGCAATGAAGAAGATGCAGTAACGTTTCAATAGGTTTTATTTCAACAGAACTGCAGTCTACGAGAAGTTGCATGGGCTGCAATGATTAGGATAATGAACAGTGCAAGAAACAGAATGGTAAAGACAAGAGTCATTAGTACAAAGATCCCCACAACAAAGACCCCCACCATCTAAGAAGACATGAAGTGTGTAATATGTCCTAATACCTTAATGAGGTGAACCTAACCTCTAACCTAAAGGAGAGCTAGGCCTGTTAAACCTAATCTGCCAACCCCTTGTCCATGAGAAGAGCTCCCCAATCCTCATTACCTTGGAATGAGGTCTCTAGCTCACACTCCATTGGGACACCAAGACTGAGTCAGCATCAAGGTGACGTGCAGCATCCATTGCAGCGATGGCATCTGGTCGGAATCCCTCTGACTATCTGTTTAAGTTAGGAGCATTTATACAGATCTGCTTGGACCCCTGACAGAGGTTTGTTTCCAAATAATAGATAAGAAATGCTTGGGACAGTAATTTATATAAACAATTCCCTCGAAGGCGTGAAGAGGGAAAGTATCTAATGTGAACACCTATCATTTGTTTATCTTTGTCGCTTGATATTGACGCGTTAGCGCGGTGGCACTGATAACTCAAAACTAAAACATGCGCCTAACTAAAAACAAGTCAGCCATCTTAAAAGATTTAATTAAATAAATGCACTAAAACAGAGCAAGCTAAGTAGGGCAAAAGTCACTAGGTGAGGGGGCACGAGTCTGCAAGCGAAAGGCAAAGCTAACTCCTGTTTCACATTAAAACAAACTAGGATTCCCTACACCTCACTCCATTTCTCCAGAAATAATTACCACTATTTTAATCCATGCCTACGAAAACCAACGCTACGCATTTCAACTCCAAAGAGTCTTGTCCACAGCTGGTAAGTCCTTCTTCAATATCCATTAAATAGTATTTCACAATTAGCCCATAATGAGACATTCTGGGACATGTAGTTCAATAAAAAAATTATAACAATTTATACCAGAAATGGAGACAAAGAAAGCTATATTACATTAACCACTTGTAGGTAGGGTGAAAGCATGTACATTGTAGCTGATAGAAAACCATATAATTCAATATACCAAACTAAGTTGCAATGCTTTGTAAAGTCAAAGAAGTGAAGACTAAACTTTTACAACAAAACATGGATGGGGTCACTTCGTACATAGCTCTCACCTACAAAGCTTGTTTTGTAGAACAACCTTAATCAATCAATGTATCTTGTGTATGTGTGTCCATCACCCACATATATACTTTTACAGATCCACAACTAGTCATAACAAAAAATCCTGGCTAAGTGCCATCTTACCTTCTTATTTCCAATACTCCTGTTGCACCTTTGTTCCTATCATGTACAGTGTATACTGATATAACCACCTACCATTTGTTCATAGTAACAAATTCAAATATTGCTATAGATAAACATAAAGTTCCTCATCGTTGTTCAATCCATTTGGGATCTTTGTGCGTAATCCAATGATGTACCTGCTTTCCAGTCTACGCAGTAGTAAAGTCCGATCACCACCTCCTTCGTTCACAGGCACATGTGCTAATCCATAAAATCAGAGAGATTGCCATTCTCCACACTGTGATGCCGATAAATGTTTGGCAACAGCATAGCTTCCATCCCTGTGCTCCACTGCACGGATATGTCCCAGTATCTGTTTTCTAACTGGACACGTGGTACTTACAATGTATTTTAGACCACACTTGCACTCGATGACATAAACCACATGAGTGGTATTACATGTTATCCTTTGGTCTATCGTAATACATTTTCCTTTGGAATCATTGAAATATTTGATATTTTTGCCAATTTTGTGAACATTACAATTCAGACATTTGAAAAATCCTTTACTTTGTGACCCCAACCACATGGTGGATTGTTTCTCCGCAAAGTGGCTTCTTACTAGTTCATCTTTAAGAGATGGTGCTTTTCTGAAACCATATTGTGGTGTGGGTCCTATCATTTTCAAGATGTCTGCGTCTACTAACAGGGTGTGCCAATTGCTTTGAAAAATCTGTTTAATGGTGTGGCTCTCCTTACTGTTATCATTCTTAGAGTATCTGAATTGTCTGATTTAAAGTGTGTTTTCTCCATCAGAATCTCAGTACTTGGTAGGTTGATGGCTTTAATAGCTCCTTCTTTGATACATTTGGCTGGATAACTAAGTTTGTAGAATCTCTTTCTAATCTCTTTGAACCAAAGGTCCATATCTGTAACCAAGGAACAATTCCTTGTGGTGCGGATGAATTTACTATAAGGAATATTTTTATTAAGAGCTCTGGGGTGAAAGCTTGAACCATGTAAGACACTGATTGTGGCTGTTGGCTTTCTATACAATGTTGTTTAAGATTTGTTATTCTGCACAAACACAGAAATATCCAAAGAATCAACTTATTGTTTGTTGATGTTGAAAGTAAATTTCAAACCACAATCATTATGCTTAAGTTCTTCAAAGTATGTCAGAAACATATCTTGTGTGCCTTTCCAAATTAGAAATATGAAATTAATATATCTCCACCAAATAATAACGTTGGACAGATGTGCCTCGTATTTACCATGCCATGCAACTTCCCTTTCCCACTAGCCCATGGTCAGATTAGCGTAGGTGGGAGAAAAGGAAATTCCCATTGCTGTCCAGCATATCTGTTGCTATACTTCATGATTGAACAAAAAGATATTTTTGTACAAACATATTTCAATCATTTGAAGCAGCATGTCAGAGTGTTTGGATTATTTTAGTTTCCTCTGTCTTAAGAAATATTTGACAGCATTTAGATTGATGTCATGCCTAATGGATGTATATAGTAAAACCACTTCAATCGTAACCAACATGAAGTCTTCTTGCCATTCAATGTCAGATATGATTCTCATAAAATCTCCTGAACTATTGGAGAAATGTAATAAGCCACATATATCGACAAATTTTAAAAAACTGAACCACACCCTGACACAATATGTCACCCAGGAGATTTTTGTAGTGCCTTATGGATCTTAGGTAGGAAGTACATGGTTGGCATGATTGGATGTGTAGCTGAGAGAAATTGTACTTCATCCTCATTTAGTAGTTGTAAATTGAGCCATTCTGGTAATTTTTTGTTGAGATTCTCTGTCATTAGCTTTATGGGATTAGACAATAACCTTTTGTAATGCTTGTTATCTCTTAGACGTCCATAAGCATCATCCAGATAGTGTGATCTATTTGGAATCACAATGATGCCTCGTTTGTCCGCTGGTTTAAATATAAGTTAGTTATTGGACATGAGATTATTGAGACCATTACGTTCTTGTTTCGTCAAGTTCTCAGTAGTATTTCCATTTTGTTTATTAGGCATCATTTCCATTTTTTCTGTGTGCTCCTGCCCTATTCCTCCTGTCCTCTATGGTGAGCTTGCTGCCCTTTCCCCCTTTCACTTGCCTTCTCTATCAGCATGCCTCCACCTTCTTCCACCTGCTGTCTCATCTTTGTTGTGCTAGAACAGCCCCTTCCATCTGATTCCCTAGTCAGCTTGCAGTCTCAGCCCATTGTTCTCTGTGTGTGTACCCCTATGCCCTCGCTCCCTGTGCTATTGTGCTGCTACTGCCTTTCCCCCCTGCCCTCTATTGCTGCTTCTGAGCCCCTCCTCACTCCCTTTCTTCATGTACGTGCTCATGCCCCCACCCTCTGTGATCCATTGTGCTGCTACTAACCCTATGCTAACAGTGCCCTCCATTCCGACCCATGCCCTCTTCTTGCTTTCCTCTTTCTGTGTGTGTGTTCCTTGCCACCTCCTTCTCTTGTCAATTATGTTGCCCCTGCGCTACCACTGCCCTTTGTTGGTGATCTTGACCCTTCCCCCATTCCCTGCCACCAATCTGTATGCATGGCCCTGTGCTGGCACTGCTATCCATTGCTGCCCTTGCCCCCATTCTCTGTGTACATGCCCCTCCCACACTCTTCTTGGTCTGTTGTGTTGTCACTGCCACTGTGCTGACATTGTCCTCAGTTGCTGCTCCGGCCACATTCCCTATTCTCCATGTGCATACCCCTCCCCTTGACCCCAGGTACTCTGTGTGTGTGTGTGTGTGTGTGTGTGTGTGTGTGCACCTTTGCCCCCTCCCTCTCTTTTCAATTGTGCTGCCAGACCCCTGGAAAGGTACTGCTTTCTGTTGCTGCCCCGTCACCTCTACCTCCTATTGTCTGTGTACATGCCCTTGCTCTCTCCCTCACTCCTTACTGTGCTGATAATGCCCCAATGCTGACACAGACCTCCCCTGTGTTCCCAATTCTCTGTGTGCACAACATTGTGCCCTCCCACAGCTTCTGTGCTGACACTGCCCTCCATTGCTGCCCCTTTCCCCATTATGTGTGTGTGTGCCTCACCCACTCCCTCATTGGTATTTTGTCCTGCTACTGCCCTCTGTTTCTTCTCCTCCACCTACTCTCTTCCTTTTAGCTACCTTTGTACATGCCCCTGCATTCCTTCACCTGTGCCCCAGTTCATCATGTGTGTGTGTACCTCCACCCCTCCCTTCCTGGTCCATTGTGCTGTCACTAGACCTGTGCTCTCAATATGTGTGCTAGCCCTGCCCCTCTTTCTGGCTCCCTCCCTCTGCCTGTTCTCCATGTGCGAGACTCTCCTCTCTCCATCCTTGTTCCGTTGATGATGCATCTGCCATTGACCTGTTACAGCCCTCTATCCCGGCCCCTGTCCTATTCCCCCCTGTAATCATCTTCTTGGTTTACAGAGCATTCCCCCTCCATCCCTCAGCTGTTATGCTGTCACTGATGCTCTGCTGCCACTGCTTTTTATTGCTGCCACTGATCTGCTCCCCTGTGCCCACCATTCTCCATGTGCATGCCCCTGCCTACTCCCTTCCTGGTCTTTTGTACTTCCCCTCTGTGGCCACTGCCCTCTGTTACCCCTACAACCCCTCCCAGGACCCCATTATCTGTGTATATACCCCTCCCCTTTTCCCTAGGCCTGTTGTATTGATCCTGCCCCTGTGCTGCAACTGGCCTCTGTTGTTGACCTACACCCTTCCCCTTTACCCCTCATTTTAGTGTGTCTTCTCCTGCTGTCTCCCTTCCTGCTGCACTGGGTTCTCACTGCCTGCTTTTGCTGCTCCGGCCACTCTGCCTTGCTCCCGTTCTCCATGTGTCTGCTCCTGTCCCTCTCTCCCAATTCCATTGAACTATCACTGTCCCTGTGCTTCCTTTGCCCTCCACCTTACATTACTGGTAAGGGCAGGTAAGTATCTACACTTCGCAATAGGTCACTAACCCCCACAAGGTCCAGTTAGGTCTCAATAAATTAACCCCAGCTGAACCCTTGATAGCTTGCCAACAAGCCACAAGGCTTAACTTAGGAGACAAAGGCCCTCATTATGACAATGGCGATAAATTCCTCTTACCGCCGTGGTGAAAGCTGCCAACATACCGTTGCGGAGGCAAACATCCGTTTGCCATATTATGACACACCAAACTGAATGAATACTTTCACAAACAGATATCCGCCAGACCAAAGGTCAGTGTTAACCCGTTCTGTGCCCAGGACGTAATGGTTACGTCCTGAGGCACAGTGCTGTGGTTACGTCCTGTGCACAGAGCCCAGAGGGAGCGCTAGCGCTCCCTCTGTGGGTTTCCCCCCCACCCCCCCAAGTCAGGGATGGAAGGGGAAGCCCTTCCCCTCCCACCCCGACCCCCTCAACCCCCCCTGTGATATCAGCACGCGAGCGCGCGCTGATTAGTCACAGGGTCTCCCCCAGCGATTGAAAGAGAAATGCAAATCATTTCTCTTTCAATCCCATGGGGGAGGCCCGGAGGGGCTTCAAAGGGAAGGAAATGTATTTCCTTCCCTTTAAAGTCTCTCACAGGGTTTCAAAAGCCGGATTGCTTGCAATCTGGCTTTTGAAACCCCACTAGACACCAGGGATTTTTTTTTTTTTTTACTGAAACTGTCAAACTGTCAAAAGGAAGTGACCCCTTGGGCAAGGGTCGCTCCCAGGGGGGGCAATTTTTTGGGAAGGCCTTTTCTGCCCCCAGTGGGGGCAGAAACCTCTAGGCACCAGGGAACTTTTTTTTTTTTTTTTTTTGTAATGTTTTCTTTTTTTTTTTAGGTGGGGAGCGACCACTTAGTCAAGGGTCGCTCCCCTAGGGGGCAATATATATTTAGGCCATTTCTGCCCCCCTTCGGGGCAGATTGGCCTATTTTGATGAGGCCAATCTGCCCCCCTTGGGGGCAGAAACCATTAGACACCAGGGAGTTTTTTTTTTTGGCATGAATTTCACGCAACGGGAGCGACCCCTTGGGCAAGGGTCGCTCCCAGGGGGGGCATTTTTTTGGGAAGGCCCTTTCTGCCCCCCCTGGCAGAAACCTCTAGGCACCAGGGATCATTTTTTTTTTCTTTTCTTTTTGTTATGTTTTCTTTTTTTTTTAGGTGGGGAGCGACCCCTTAGGCAAGGGTCGCTCCCCTAGTGGGCAAATTATATTTAGGCCATTTCTGCCCCCCTTGGGGGCAGATTGGCTTATTTTAATGAGGCCAATCTGCCCCCAAGGGGGGGCAGAAACCTTTAGACATCAGGGAGGTTTTTTTTTGCGTGAATTTCACTCAAGGGGAGCGACCCCTTAGGCAAGGGTCGCTCCCTGGGGGGGGGGGGAATTATTTTAGGCCATTTCTGCCCCCCTGGGGGGTAGATCAGCCTATTTTGATTGGGCTGATCTGCCCCCAAGGGGGGCAGAAACCACTAGGCAAGAAGGATTTTTTTTTTTTTTTTTTTTAAAGATGGGGAGCGACCCCTTGGACAAGGGACGCTCCCCTGGAGGGGCAAATTGTATATAGGCCATTTCTGCCCGCGTTGGGGGCAGATCGGCCGATTTTAGGTAAATATTTTTTTTGCGCCGTCACGCAAGGGGAGCGACCTTGTAGGCAAGGGTCGCTCCCCGGGAAGGAGGGAGGTGGGAAGGCAAATTTATTTTAGGCCATCTCTGCCCCCCCTGGGGGCAGATCGGCCTATTGGTATTAGGCCGATCTGCCCCCAGGGGGGGCAGAAACCTCTAGGGGCCAGGGCAAATTTTTTTTGGTTGTTTTTTTTTTGTTTGTTTGTTTTTTTAGAGATGGGGAGCGACCCATCAGGCAAGGGTCGCTCCCCTGGGGGGCAAATTGTATTTAGACCATTTCTGCCCCCCTTGGGGGCAGATTGGTCGATTTTAGGTCAATCTGCCCCCAAGGGGGCAGAAACCACTAGGCACCGGGGATTTGTTTTTTGGCGCCAATGTCACGCAGGGGGAGCGACCCCGTAGGCAAGGGTCGCTCCTGGTGAGGGTGTGGGGGTTGGGGGGGCAAATTTATTTTAGGCCATTTCTGCCCCCAGGGGGGGCAGAAACCTCTAGGGGCCAGGGCAAATTTTTTTTTGGTGTTTTTTTTGTTTGTTTGTTTTTTTAGAGATGGGGAGCGACCCATCAGGCAAGGGTCACTCCCCTGGGGGGCAAATTGTATTTAGACCATTTCTGCCCCATTGGTCGATTTTAGGTCAATCTGCCCCCAAGGGGGCAGAAACCACTTGGCACCGGGGAT
Organism: Pleurodeles waltl; assembly: GCF_031143425.1. Lineage (NCBI taxonomy): Eukaryota > Metazoa > Chordata > Amphibia > Caudata > Salamandridae > Pleurodeles > Pleurodeles waltl. The sequence goes on from NC_090437.1 coordinate 648,274,995, forward strand.
TTGTTTTTTGGCTCCAATGTCACGCAGGGGGAGCGACCCCGTAGGCAAGGGTCGCTCCTGGTGAGGGTGTGGGGGTTAAGGGGGCAAATTTATTTTAGGCCATTTCTGCCCCCTCTGGGGGCAGATCGGCCTATTATTAAGCCGATCTGCCCCCAGGGGGGCCAGAAACCTCTAGGCGCCAGGGCAAATTTTTTTTTGTTTTTTTTTTTGTTTTTTTGTTTTTTAGAGATGGGGAGCAACCCATCAGGCAAGGGTCGCTCCCCTAGGGGGCAAATTGTATTTAGACCATTTCTGCCCCCCTTGTGGGCAGATTGGACGATTTTAGGTAACTAGGCAACGGGGATTTGTTTTTTGGCGCCAATGTCACGTAGGGGGAGCAACCCCGTAGGCAAGGGTCGCTCCTGGGCAGGGGGGGTTTGGGGGGGTGGGTGGTCAAATTTATTTTAGGGCATTTCTGCCTCCCCCTGGGGCCGGCTGAGCTAGAGGCCAAAATCCACAGGTAGGCACTTTGCAAAAAACACCTCTGTTTTCTGTTAAAAAATATGTTGTGTCCACGTTGTGTTTTGGGCCATTTCCTTTCGTGGGCGCTAGGCCTACCCACACAAGAGGTACAATTTTTATCGAGAGACTTAGGGGAAACCTGGGTGGAAGGACATTTGTGGCTCCTCTCACATTCCAGAACTTTCTGTCGCCGAAATGAGAGGAAAAAGTGTTTAAGTGTTTTTGGCAAAATTTTGATGTTTGCAAAGGATTCTGGGTAACATAACCTGGTCAACCCCCCGCAAGTCACCCCATCTTGGATTCCCCTGGGTTTCAAGTTTTCAAAAATGCGATGGTTTGCTAGGTTTCCCCAGGTGCCGGCTGAGCTAGAGGCCAAAATCCACAGGTAGGCACTGTTTTCTATGAAAAAATGTGATGTGTCCACGTTGTGTTTTGGGCCATTTCCTGTCGCGAGAGCTAGGCCTACCCACACAAGTGAGGTATCATTTTTCTCGGGAGACTTGGGGGAACGCTGGGTGGAAGGAAATTTGTGGCTCCTCTCAGATTCCAGAACTTTCTGCCACAGAAATGTGAGGAACATGTGTTTTTTTAGCCAAATTTTGAGGTTTGCAAAGGATTCTGGGTAACAGAACCTGGTCCGAGCCACACAAGTCACCCCATCTTGGATTCCCCTAGGTCTCTAGTTTTCAGAAATGCACAGGTTTGGTAGGTTTCCCTAGGTGACGGCTGAGCTAGACGCCAAAATCTACAGGTAGGCACTTTGCAAAAAACACCTCTGTTTTCTTTCAAAAATATGGATGTGTCCACGTTGCGCTTTGGGGCGTTTCCTGTCGTGGGCGCTAGGCCTACCCACACAAGTGAGGTATCATTTTTATCGGGAGACTTGGGGGAACGCTGGGTGGAAGGAAATTTGTAGCTCCTCTCAGATTCCAGAACTTTCTGCCACAGAAATGTGAGGAACATGTGTTTTTTTAGCCAAATTTTGAGGTTTGCAAAGGATTCTGGGTAAGAGAACCTGGTCGGAGCCACAAAAGTCACCCCATCTTAGATTCCCCTAGGTCTCTAGTTTTCAGAAATGTACAGGTTTGGTAGGTTTCCCTAGGTGCCGGCTGAGCTAGAGGCCAAAATCTACAGGTAGGCACTTTGCAAAAAACACCTCTGTTTTCTTTCAAAAATTTGGATGTGTCCACGTTGCGCTTTGGGGCGTTTCCTGTCGCGGCGCTAGGCCTACCCACACAAGTGAGGTATCATTTTTATCGGGAGACTTGGGGGGACGCTGGGTGGAAGGAAATTCGTGGCTCCTCTCAGATTCCAGAACTTTCTGCCACAGAAATGTGAGGAATATGTGTTTTTTTAGCCAAATTTTGAGGTTTGCAAAGGATTCTGGGTAACAGAACCTGGTCCGAGCCACACAAGTCACCCCATCTTGGATTCCCCTAGGGCTCTAGTTTTCAGAAATGCACAGGTTTGGTAGGTTTCCCTAGGTGCCGGCTGAGCTAGAGACCAAAACCTACAGGTAGGCACTTTGCAAAAAACACCTCTGTTTTCTTTCAAAAAATGGGATGTGTCGACGTTGCGTTTTGGGGTGTTTACTGTCGCGGCCGCTAGGCCTACCCACACAAGTGAGGTATAATTTTTATCGGGAGACTTGGTGGGACGCTGGGTGGAGGGAAATTTGTGGCTCCTCTCAGATTCCAGAACTTTCTGCCACAGAAATGTGAGGAACATGTGTTTTTTTAGCCAAATTTTAAGGTTTGCAAAGGATTCTGGGTAACAGAACCTGGTCCGAGCCACACAAGTCACTCCATCTTGGATTCCCCTAGGTCTCTAGTTTTCAGAAATGCACAGGTTTGGTAGGTTTCACTAGGTGCCGGCTGAGCTAGAGGCCAAAATCTACAGGTAGGCACTTTGCAAAAAACACCTCTGTTTTCTTTCAAAAAATGGGATGTGTCCAAGTTGCGTTTTGGGGTGTCTCCTGTCGCGGCCGCTAGGCCTACCCACACAAATGAGGTATCATTTTTATCGGGAGACTGGGGGGAACGCTGGTTGGAAGGAAATTTGTGGCTCCTCTCAGATTCCAGAACTTTCTGCCACAGAAATGTGAGGAACATGTGTTTTTTTAGCCAAATTTTGAGGTTTGCAAAGGATTCTGGGTAACAGAACCTGGTCCGAGCCACACAAGTCACCCCATCTTGGATTCCCTTAGGTCTCTAGTTTTCAGAAATGCACAGGTTTGGTAGGTTTCCCTAGGTGCCGGCTGAGCTAGAGGCCAAAATCTACAGGTAGGCACTTTGCAAAAAACACCTCTGTTTTCTTTCAAAAATTTGGATGTGTCCACGTTGCGCTTTGGGGCGTTTCCTGTCGCGGGCGCTAGGCCTACCCACACAAGTGAGGTATCATTTTTATCGGGAGACTTGGGGGAACGCTGGGTGGAAGGAAATTTGTGGCTCCTCTCAGATTCCAGAACTTTCTGCCACAGAAATGTGATGAACATGTGTTTTTTTAGCCAAATTTTGAGGTTTGCAAAGGATTCTGGGTAACAGAACCTGGTCCGAGCCACACAAGTCACCCCATCTTGGATTCCCCTAGGTCTCTAGTTTTCAGAAATGCACAGGTTTGGTAGGTTTCCCTAGGTGCCGGCTGAGCTAGAGGCCAAAATCTACAGGTAGGCACTTTGCTAAAAACAGCTCTGTTTTCTGTGATGTGTCCATGTTGTGTTTTGGGGCATATCCTGTCGCGGGCGCTAGGCCTACCCACACAAGTGAGGTATCATTTTTATCGGGAGACGTGGGGGAACATAGAATAGCAAAACAAGTGTTATTGCCCCTTGCCTTTCTCTACATTTTTCCCTTCCAAATGTAAGACAGTGTGTAAAAAAGACGTCTATTTGAGAAATGCCCTGTAATTCACATGCTAGTATGGGCACCCCAGAATTCAGAGATGTGCAAATAACCACTGCTTCTCAACACCTTATCTTGAGCCCATTTTGGAAATACAAAGGTTTTCTTGATAGCTATTTTTTACTCTTTATATTTCAGCAAATGAATTGCTGTATACCCGGCATAGAATGAAAACCCACTGCAGGGTGCAGGTCATTTATTGGCTCTGTGTACCTAGAGTTCTTGATGAACCTACAAGCCCTATATATCCCCGCAACCAGAGGAGTCCAGCACACGTAACGGTATATTGCTTTCGAAAATCTGACATTGCAGGAAAAAGTTACAGAGTAAAACGTGGAGAAAAATTGATGTTTTTTTCACCTCAATTTCAATATTTTTCTTTTTCAGTTGTTATTTTCTGTAGGAAACCCATGTAGGATCTACACAAATTACCCCTTACTGAATTCAGAATTTTGTCTACTTTTCAGAAATGTTGTGGTTTCTGGGATCCAGTGTTGGTTTCATGCCCATTTCTGTCACTGACTGGAAGGAGGCTGAAAGCACAAAAAATCGTAAAAATGGGGTATGTGCCAGTAAAATGCCAAAATTGTGTTGAAAGATTGGGTTTTCTGATTCAAGTCTGCCTGTTCCTGAAAGCTGGGAAGCTCTTGATTTTAGCACCGCAAACCCTTTGTTGATGCCCTTTTCAGGGAAAAAACCACAAGCCTTCTTCTGCAGCCCCTTTTTCCCATTTTTTTGAAAAAACAAAATTTTCACTGTATTTTGGCTAATTTCTTGGCCGCCTTCTGGGGAACCCACAAAGTCTGGGTACCTCTAGAATCCCTAGGATGTTGGAAAAAAAGGACGCAAATTTGGCGTGGGTAGCTTATGTGAACAAAAAGTTATGAGGGCCTAAGAGTGAACTGCTCCAAATAGCCAAAAACAAGCTCGGCACAGGAGGGGGGAATGGCCTGGCAGCGAAGGGGTTAAAGTGTCAGTACCACCACCAATACTGTTACGTCAACAAAACAACGCCCACCACATTATGACCCACGAATCACCACAGTGGACATTCAACGGTGGTAAACCATTGGTGGTACACACTGGCACGGTCTGAATGGCCACCCAAATACAAAACAACACAACATTGGCCAATACCAAAAACACACAGGTGACACTGATTCACACACCACACCCACCCACCCACCCGCAGCAGTATAAAACACACATCCACATTACCCATAAACCTTTATGAACACCAAGAATTGCCACTAGACAGACATGAATACCACAGAGACAACTATACACACTCACCACAAACACCCATTCATCCATCACGCACCCTACATCCCACAACCCACCACATTACTCAACACCCTCTGCACAACAAACACACCACACAACACCCATCTCCCCATTAAGGCACCCCCGTTTCACAGATGAGGAGTTGCGAGTCATGGTGAAGGAAATAGTCAGGTTAGAGCCACAGCTGTTTGGGGCACAGGTACCGCAGATATCCATTGCCAGGAAGATGGAGCTATGGCGGAGGATCGTGGACAGGGCGAAAGCCTTGGGACAATATCCAAGAACAGGGGATGACATCAGGAGGAGGTGGAATGACCTACGGGGAAGGTACGTTCCTTGGCAGCAAGGCACCAGCTCGCCATCCAGAGGACTGGCAGTGGACCCCTACCTCCTCCCCCGCAGCTCACAGCATGGGAGGAGCAAGTCTTGGCAATCCTACATCCTGAGGTTTTCACTGGCGTAGCTGGAGGGCTGGACACTGGTGAGTCAATACTTACTATTTATCACCCCATACCTGCATGCCATCTCACCCCTCACCCTGACTCCCATCACTCCACTCCATCCCACACAGTGCACCTACACATGTGACCAACCCTAATGCCAAGCCCTGCATCCTATACCAATGCATGGTCAGCCCTCCCAGCCCTGCATGTACACCCTTCACCAAAGCATGCACAGCATGGAGGACTAACAATTCCACAATACACCTCCATACACAAACAAAGGTGGCAGGGCAACATCAACTATAGAGGGGAAGCTAGGGATGTACAATATGTCACAGACATGAAGCATAATACATCACTTACATGACCACAGGTGTCCTAGCCAATCCCAGCGGCGAGGAGTTGCCACGACTATCCAGACCTCAACAGAAGATGCCCTAAGTGATGACAGTAACTATGGACTTCAGGATCTGGATGAACTTCCTGGCCCATCAGGGACCACTGGTCAGTCGGCAGCCCCAGCCCAACCCCAACCCACCACAGAGCCTCCAGCCTTCAGTATCCAATACCACAGCACCCACCCAATGTCCCCACACCTCTGTCCCAAGGTCACTTCAATCAGCAGTGTGCCCACCTGTACAGGGACCCCAGTCTACACCTCAAACCCAAGATGATCAAGGTCCTGTGGTCAGTGGGCACACCGTTCAGGGGACACAGGCAAAGGGGGGCAGGGACACTCGAAGGACAACTGTGCGCCGGGGGAGGACAGCCCCAGGGAACCGGCTCTCCAGGAGGAACTCACTAATGTTCTGGGGGCTTACTAACAATCCCAGGACAAGATGGGCCGGATCCTTACCAACATGCAGGAGAACAAACGGCTGCAGGGGTTACAACAACTGGAGATCAGGGAAGATTTGCAGGCCCTCAACACCACCATGGTCTCCATAGCAAGGGTGCTGGCTGATAGCGGGCCCCTACCACTAGCCAGTCTACTGACCAGCCCTCCACATCTGCTGCAGCAGTGGACAGGAGGACCTGCCACAGGGCCCACAGGCCAACAGCACCCCTCTACCTGCAGAAGGTGAACCACCCCGCAAACATTCCCTACGACCCATACAGAAGCCAGAGACACTTGCCAAGACCAAAACCACCATCAGAAAATGAGAACCTCCTGAGTGGCCCCCTTGTGTCCCACCCTGTCACCTTGTCCACTCTGAACTGACTTTGCTCCCCTTCCTATGGTCCCTTGGACACTGGACCTGTGCTACAAACAGACTGGAAAAATACCCTGGACTTACCTCTACCATCACCCCATTCCATTGCACTTTTCCATCTATAATTTGCACTAAAATGAACACCCTTGAACACAATTTCAGTGATAGTGTTTTATGTGATGAAAATGTGCAATTATGGAAACAGCTACATCTTGTGCGAATGATCTGAACACTGTGATAGCAAACAAATAATGACCTGTAGCTGTCTGTAGTCATCACATCAGTACACAGTTGTTATAACACCAACATCTGCAAAATGAAAAAGCATAGGTGACAGTAAGTTGAGATGCAAAGGAAGTGAATGTCATCCTGCTACAGCCACACTGAAAACATCAATAGTCAGAGGAATGGTCAGTTCCATTGTCTCACCTGTGTGTCATTGGAAGTTTGTTCTGTTATCCACATCCTCATCCTCTGCCTCCTCATCCTCACTGTCCTTAGGGTCCACTGCTGCCACAGGGGCATTTCCAGTCTCCTCCTCCTGAAGAAAAGGTACATGCCGTCTGAGGGCCAGGTTGTGTAACATGCAGCATGCCACTACTATCTGGCAGACCGTCTCAGGTGAGTAGCACATGCATCCACCTGTCAGATGGAGGCACCTGAACCTGGCCTTCAGGAGGCTGAAGGTCCTCTCAATGATCCTTCTGGTTCACCCATGTGCATCATTATACTGATTCTCAGCCCCTGTTATGGCATTCCTCACAGGGGTCAGGAGCCACGATAGGTTTGGGTAGCAAGAGTCACCTGCAAGTATTGAGGGACAAACATTAGCCTTACGCAATGGTATGGGGATAACTCCTGAAGGCATGAGAGAGTGTAGCTTATAATCAATATTAACATAAAATGATTATGAACTAATGTATAATAATGCTGCATAGAAAATGTATTAATATGTTTTGTTAAACGCATGCTTGAAAAGTGCCCACGGGGAGTGGCCGCCAATATATACAGGGACTAATGAAACTGACTAATAATTATGAAATGTTATATTAAAAAGTGATTTGTACTAATAATGAAAGGTTATATGTTAGAATTCTGTTAATAAGTCATTAGGCCTTAGTTAGCACGAGTCAAGGCCTAGCTGCCTGGTTTAATATAAAATGTGTTTTTCTAACGTGCAGTGTGCTGACTTGCTGAAGGACATGAACTCTTGTTTTTACAAACTAGAAGATGAATGTAACTGTAGTAGATCCGTTCTCATGAAATTCGACTGGCTTAGTGAAACATTCTTGCTGAATGCAACAGTATAAACCACTTGCAGGTACAAGGTCATCTGAACCGGTACAGACAATGGAGCCACTGACTGAAGATGTGCAAAGGACTACAAGAGTATGAAATCATACCAGACATTCCACCTGCTAAAGACGTCAATCATAAGGACCAATAAAATACGTGAAAACTGTTATGGGGTGACAAATTTGATGAGATAATTGAAACTCTATTGGAGGGAGATAGTGGGGTGCAACCCTTCATCCAACCAAATTTTAGGGGAATGTACAACGAAAATGGGATAAAAACCCTTGACACAAGGAATTGAAATAGAATAGGAGACTAGGAGATAGATGAGAGGGAGATGCTGTCACGTTCTGCTATGACCCAGACACTTTGTCACTCTGCGTAGAGAATTTGCTGTTTGGTTCTTAAAACCTTTCTTGCCTTATATTGCCCGATTACACTTTACCTCCTTATGAGGGAAGTGCCCCTTTACCGGACTTGCTGAATTCCTGGCTGATGGCGAATCAACTGATGTCCTGAGGACGAAGACTGAACCTGAATGCTGACCCAATACGGAGGGTAACTCTATGACAATGAAATTGTAATTGTCTGTTTGCTTTTCCTTTCTAGCTACCAACTGCTTCTTTTGACAGAGACCATAGCTAGATGTTTTCTAAATTTGTGTTACTAAATTGTTTTGCATGAAGCCCGACATGCCAATGCTCATTCGAGGTTAGGAGAGGTATTCACTAAACTGATGCAAATAGACAAATGACTGAATCTATGCTTTGTTGAATAATGTGCTAACGTTAGTCCGCTAAGGATAACCTATGTTGACGCCGTGTTATGTTCTAATATTCATGATTCTTGCCATATTGTGACTATGCTAATGTGTTTCTTGGTTTTGAGACTAATAAACTTATTAGTAGAATTGTAATCAATAGGGAATAAACTTCACAAAGCATACTAAACAGGTGTGGTTATTTATGACTGAAAGGTCATGGTGGTTTGTGAGTTCTATTAAATGTCTCTGATCAATTTGAATTGTCGCATTACTGTGAACTTTGATGACATTATTGACATATTGATTGACATGCTGATTAGCTATCTCGTCCTAAGGTGTCTTCAATCAGGGTCAAAAGATTAATTGGCTTAAAACGAGTCCCAAAGTGAGTAAATTAGTCATAAAGGGACGCGTTATCAGTTCTGGTAGCAGAGTGACGGTTTGGGCCCTTTGGGGCCCTAGGACGGAGGACTATTGTTTTAAATTGTTTTTCAAGATAATGCAAATTGGAGGTATGATGTGTTTTAAAATTCCCCATGACTTTCCCGGAATCTCTGAGCCTGCCTAAGTGAGTTGGGTATGTTCTTGGCGTTATAGTATGTGTTGTGTAGAATTTGCGCCTGATCGGCTTATGCATATTGCAGGTGACTTGTGAACTTTGAGTGGATTTAGGTCAAGTAATGTTGTTTTAGTAGGAGTGGGCATACTCTGCAGTATGAGAGTAGGGAAGTCGGCGAACTTCATGTGAGTGTGGTGCTTTGTGCTAAAAAATTATCCACGTGGTTGTTGGTGATGTACGGACCCTTCATGGTCTTAGACTCCGGAGTACATTGACAAGTGTAGGAGACACTTGGGTTTATGTTGTAATTTGTGCAGTTTAACAGGTCAATCGTCCATGGTTGACAAGTCGAGTTTGTGTCAAATTGTATGATTAAAACCTTCGATGGAGATTTGGCAAGTTCTAAAGTGCACTAGAACGAACCATTGACAAGTCGAGAGTAGGATTTGCAGGGTCGAATTCTGTTTGCGAGTGCAGGAGCTGAGAAGGAGAGAGAAGCGTCCGAAGCTTCAAGTGAAATCTCTGTAAAGTTCTGAAGCGAATGTGTTACCCTTCCTGTAGTAAACCGGAACATTTGAGTTATTGTTGTTAAAGGTGCTCGCAATATATCGCATTAGTTTGTGTGTGAAGAGGACAAGCCGCACGGCTTTGTCAGCTGCAGTGTGTGTAAGCGTGACTGTCGAAGTAAGCCTCAGCAAGGCCTACTAGTGCAAGAGGTTCGCCCTTCTCCGCACAAAGTCCTCAGACCATATAGGAAGAAGTTGGCACAGAAACTGAAATAAAAGACAAAGGGGGTCATTTTGACCTCGGCGGTCTTTTTTGAAGACCGCCGAGGGAGCGCCGTGCGGAAGACCGCCATTGGTGGCGGTTTGCCGCTCGGCCTATTATGACCGTTGGCAGCTCTCCGTCCTTTTACGGATGGAGAGCCGCCAACAGCCATACTGGCGGGAGGCGGGGAAGTGGAGGTTGCACCACCTCCACCGCCATGCCAACAGAACACCGCCCAGTGAATCACGTCCTGTGATTCACCGTGGCTGTGTTCGGTTGGCGGTGTGGTGTCGGCGGAGCTGCCCCCATGGCTCCTGTCCCCTCCCGGAGGATTGTCGGACCAGGTAAGTCGATCGTCTGTGAGGGGAGGGGGGCGTTGTGTGTTGTGTGGGTGCGTGGGGGTGTGCGTGTGTGTATGTAGAGGGGGTGTGAGTGCGTGTATGCCTGCGGGGGTGTTGTGTGCATGGGAATGAGTGCGTGTATGTCTGTGGGTATGTCTGTATGGATGTGTGCATGTATGTTTGAATGTGGGTGTGCGTGTATGACTGTGTGTGTGGATGTAGGCATATATGTCGGCGTGGGTGCATGTAAGTATGTAGGTGGTGCCTGCGTGCGTGTCATGTGGGTATGGGTGAAGTGATGTTGGGGGTCGGGGTGGGGAGGGGTCCCTGCCGCCTTTGGGGGGGTGGCAGGGGTGGTGGGGGGGAAGGGAGGGAGTCCGGGTGGTGGTGGGGGAGACCGCTATCAGTGCCAGGGAAGGTATTCCCTGGCACTCATAGTGCTTACTGCCATGGATTTCATGGCGGTTCAAACTGCTGGAAATCCATGGTGGTAAGCCGGGTCCAAATACAGCCGGTGGTATAGTGACGGTCGCCGGGCTGGAGACCCAGGTCGCCAGCCCGGCGGTCGTCTCCTCCCTGGCGGGCAGAACGGAGAACCGGCGGATGACCATGACAGTAATCGCCATGGTCATAATTCCACAGAGTGAGACCGCCAGCCTGTTGGCGGTCTTACCGCCGGTTCTCCGCCTTCCGCCTGGGTTGTAATGACCCCCAAAGTTTATTAAACCCCCCCATGATGTGGTACTACAGTTCAAACAGCACCCTTTGGTAATGTATGAAGTAGCACACTGAACTAAGAGAGCATGGTCCTTTTATACCCACGCAGGGTCTAAAAGAAGGTGGTACAATTATAGAAGCAAGACTTACATACATGGAAGGTCATATGGAAATGCACAGTCGAGGGGTAGGAGGGGCTAACAGTTTTCATGGACTAGTTGACACTTTACTGTCTGTTACTGATTACTAACAGCTGCAGATCTTACTGGGCATGTGCGAAAGTGGGAGATGCTAAATATAACTTGTCACTAGACAGATTTTCAAGAGTAGTTAACAGAAAGGTAGGACAGAGCACATGGCGAGTACATGGCAGAGAAAATGGCTGCCATGAATACAAAATGGATTCCGCGAAATGTTCACAATAGTTGCTAAATACAAGATGTCTTCGGCTAATGCTTAATCTAATCGCTATTAAATTACACCAGACGACCCTTTCAGCATTAGCTGAAGACATTAGTCTTTCTGGGATAATCTAAATATTCATCTTGTATATTTATGCTCATCATTTCAGCTATTTCTATATCTAACATGTGTTGTGCTTTAATTTCTGTAATATTTCTTTTGGTAGGCATACAAGTAGTAATACACATGGAGCAGAACATTGGACCATACTGAATACAGATACAGCATGTGAAAAATATTGCAATCATTACACGCAGGATAGTCAGTAGTTTCCAGCCCCAAGTGGAAACAAGAGCCCAAAACCATCCAGAAAAAGTCCAAGTACCAGTCTCTGTGTGGATTTCTGCAGCAATTTTATGCAATTTAGATACTGCATCATGTACTGAAGGTGAGTGATCTGGAATAAAAACGCAGCAACTACTACCAATGATGCGACATGCACCACCTAGATCAGCTAATATCACATCTAGTACCATACGATTTTGGAGCGCTACAATCCTTGCAATTTGGAGCTCCTCTGTAATATTCCCAAGTGCCAGAGCTGCCTGATTGGGAACAGCTTCCACAACCCTAGTCAATCGTCTCACTTTCCTACTGTTTAACGCAGCACCCACAAAGGAGAACAACCCTAAATTAAAGTCAACATATTGTTGCAGGCTAGTGTCCATTTGGTCTACCTCATTTGTACTTATTGTTCTTTTATATCTATTTTTAATGATGTCATTGAACAGTTTAAAATCTCGGTGATATGATTCAGGGGCCAAAAACACAGGGGGTAATAGAAAAGATACATAACACACACCTGACCATCCAACAGGTAGTTGGTAATATCCATAGTTAACACAAACAAAATATGTAATATGTGAATCTGTAAAACTACTATTATTTACACCCTCAATAGTTAAAATCAATCGCTTATCCCTACTGGAATTCGTCCAATGCTATGTATACATAAATCTGCTTTAGTTTTTGTAACAGAAATCACAAATTGTTCTTTCTTGTCAGAGTCTCTTATATTTGTGAAGACATATGGTATTGAAACATTGTCCGGTTGATACTCTTCCCATTCCCATTTAGTGCCTTTGGCTTGGGGATACCCATCTTTGTCTTGGTAGCATACTTTATTAAGGCGAAAAAGAAGTCCGCCCTCTGTACGTTTTCCAGATGCAAACAAAGGCGTATACCAAGCTTGACAAGAACCATTGTGTGAAAAAGGAAGAGGAATGAAAGGTGTTCCTCCTTTCTTTTGATGCGCAGGTATCATTCCACATACCCAACAGTTAGTAGTATTTGTAGCATTATGAGTATGATGCAACATCTGAATGGAAGTATTATTGAAGTACAATTGATGGTGCTTCTGCTCCTGATAGGGAAGCGTAAAGTAATGGTGATCCTCTGGTACTGGAGTAGTGGCAACAAAAAACTCACGAGCAGGAGCCTTCTTTTCAACAAACCAGGTGATTATTGCTATAACCACCAAAACAACAACAAACCCCATAGTACTAATGATCAGTTTGTTATTAATTTTACCAACAATGATAATCGACCCTTTCAGAAATTAATTAAAAACAATCCTTGGAGCTCTTATCCCTGGGCAGCTGCTGATTTCTTCACCACGGGCCAAGACGGGTGTCACTACTCTAATGCATGGTTGATCCCCCCCCTTGCCACATTGGGTCTCCGTTTCACTAACCCAGGGCGGTAGCTCAACCAGTTTTCTCCAGCACTACGGGGTCTTTCCTCCGTCTCAAATTATATTGTGACACTCCAGAAATCGTATGGTCTGGGAAGAACTCCGCAGATTCGTCAGGTGATATAGCACGGCCTTTCTCCATAGTCAAAATCTCTTGATGATCGGTAAGCACAGCAGGTTCCACCAAGGTAGGTAGCACTCTCTTGCAGTGAGTACTATGGACCTAATTATTTCGGTTCGTCACTCGAACTGCTGTCCTTGTCGCAAGGAGCACCAGTTCTGGGCCTCACCACCTTGGTTCCAAGCTGCTTGATCTTTCAAAGGACTTAATCATCACCTGGTCACCAGGTCGGAGTTCATGGCCTTCACCTGTAGATCTGTCAGGAAGTGCTTCTCGAACCTGTTGATGAATAGAAACCAAATTGTCGGTTAACTGTGCTAAATAATCATTCATCAGGACACAAGGTACATCATATACAGAATTTGGCTTAGGAACTCCCCAAATGTTCATTGGCATTCCAAACACAATTTCGTAAGGAGTAAGGCCGATTCGAGAGTGTGGCACTGACCTAATAGACAATAATGCCAATGGTAATGCATCCGGCCAAGTTAAGGATGTTGAAGCCTGTATCTTCGCTAACTTCAGCTTCAAAAGTAGCATTATACCTTTCCACCAACCATGCTGATTGCGGGTGGAAAACCGCATGGAACTTCTGTTTGATCCCTAATCCTTTCAGGACATACTTAATAACTTCCCCAACAAAATGAGGTCCTTTATCATTCCATAAAAGTCTGCAAACACCAAACCTAGGGAAAAATTATTTCAAAAGCACCTTCGCTGTGGTAATGGCAATATGATCCTTTGTGAGGTACGCCTCGATCCATTTACTGAAGGCACATACCACCACCAAGACATACTTTAAATTGTTACAGCATTCAAGCTGAATATAATCCATTTGTAAAACTTTGAAAGGTGCAGTTGGTGTAGCAAACCCTCCCGCAGGAGTTTGTGTCCCTTTTCCAGGATTGTATTGTAAACAGATCAAACAAGACTGTACTACTCTCTTAGCTGTACTGGACATTTCTGGATGCTCCCAAACTTAACTGTAAGCAGCTTCGTTATTGTTGAAGCTCCAACATGTGCCAGCCCATGTGCCATCTGAACCATAGGTTGTACAAAAGCTATAGGCAATTTCCATTTATCCATCTGCTTATTCCACCAACAGCCCTCATCATCCAATTCTCCTTCTTCAGACCATTGCTCACGTTCTTTCACAGAAGCAGATTTCTGTATATCTAATACGTCTTGTCTAGGATTATACCAACGTTCAGCTTGTGACTTCACTACATACATAGAAGTAGTACTTCGCTGCATCGTAGTCTCACGTGCTACGTGGTCCGCAAGGGCATTACCTTGCCCTATCTTATCGGTCACTTTCTTGTGTGCACTACATTTCACAATAGCTAGTTTCTTTGGATCTGTCAATGCAGTCAAGAGGTTTTACACTAATTCTCTGTGCATTATCTGCATCCCGTGGGATGTGAGAAAGCCTCTCTCCTTCCAAAGCAAACCAAAATCATGAGCTACTCCAAAAGCATAGCGGCTGTCTGTATAAATGTTCACACATAAGTCAGTACTAAGCTCACATGCTTGTGTCAAAGCTATTAGTTCAGCTGCTTGAGCTGACTTCTGTGGTATACGAGCTGTCTCACTATCGTGTGTATTGTGGTGATTGCATATGCAGCTGAGGTCGTACCGTCTGGCAACTTCAGTCAAGACCCATCAACCCACAATTCCCCGTCTACATCTGGAAGGGGAGTATCTTGTAAATCAATACGACCCTTTGTCTGTTCTTCGTTAAGGAATATACAATCATGTGTTTCTTGTGACTGAGGCTGAGTCACCGGATATGGCAACAAAGTGGCTGGATTTAGTGTTGCACATCTCTTCAGTGTAATGTGAGCCAGCAATGTCAATTCATATCCTGTCAGGCGAGCACTAGTTAAATGTTGTGTCTTTGTTTGATTTAAAAGAGCATCAACCGCATGGGGTACTAACACCAACAGTCTATGTGACAAAACTATCCCTTCACTCTGACGTATTGACACAGCTGTTGCGGCAACCGAACGAAAACACCCAGGCAACGCTCGAGCGACAGGATCAAGTACTGCTGAAAAATATGCACAGGGACGCTGCTTATCGCCATGTGTCTGTACTAAAACTGACAATGCACATCCATCTTTCTCATGTATGTAAAGTGCAAAAGGCTTCGTGTAATCTGGCGTACCTAACACTGGTGCTGAACAAAGGGCTTGTCGTAGCTGCCGGAAAGCAGTCTCACATTCATCTGTCCATGGGAGGGGCATTGGAGTATCTTTAGTCAAAAGTGCTAGCAAAGGTTTGACAATGTGTGAAAACTCTAATATCCATTGTCTACAAAAAGAAGTAAGACCAAGGAATGCACGAACATCTTTCTGAGTAGAGGGTACTGGTGTGCCTAAAATTGCTTCAATACGATCTGATGTAAGTGCACAGCCCTCCTTAGACAAAAGGTGACCTAAATAGGTTACCTTTGGTCTACAATATTGCAATTTGTTTCGTGACACTTTCTGATGGTGTGAAGCAAGAAAAGAAAATAAGAACAAAGTGCACTTTTCACATTGCTCAGGGGTATCAGCTGCCAACAAAATATCATCAACATATTGTATGAGAGCCACACCTTCAGGCAAAACAAAATAATCAAGTTGTTGTTTTAACGCTTGACTATAAATGCTAGGACTCTCAGTATAGCCTTGAGGAACTCTGCAAAATCTAAATGATCGCTTATTCAAAGTAAAACCAAAGAAATATCGGCTGTCAGGATGAATAGGGATCGAAAAGAAACCATTCTTCAAGTCTATCACAGAGAACGTAGTTGCTGTCAGGGGAACCAAAGTAAGAAGTGTTGTGATGTCAGATAACAGAGGATTTGTGGTACCACAATCTTATTGACTTCTCGTAAATCAATAATAAATCGGTAAATCCTAGTATCAGTATCCTTTTTCAGAATAGGAAGAATTGGACTGTTACAAACATTATACGGAACTTCCTCAACAACTCCAACTGCAATAAGATCATGCACAATTCGTGTGAGTGCTTCTTCTCCCTCCTGTGAAATTTTGTATTGAAGCAAACGTGGCAATACAGCTCCCTCCTTGACACTAATATGTACCAGTGGAATAATCATTTGTCCCACATCAGTATCTGAAGTAGCCCACAAAGTACTAGGGAGTGAAGCTAATGCAATATCCTCTTTAACAAAACAAACTCTTTCCATCACAGGATGATTATCATTCAAAATAACATGCACCCCTTCAGGAGGGCATCGTATTGTAGCCCTGAAATACTTGAGCATATCAATACCCACAATATTGTCTGGTGTATTTGGAGAAAGCAAAAATGGACATGGAGCAGTAAATTTATCAACATGGAATGCAAGTGGTTGTGACAATGGGCTAGGGGAAGGTGTTCCATCGAAACCTATCGATGTAATGGGTAAGCCAGACAGGGGAGCCCTTCGAATCAACTGTTTAGACAAGGCGCTACGAGTAGCTCCTGTATCAACCAGCAACTGATCAGTAGAACCCAAAACATGTGCTGTAACATGGGGACCCCTCTGATCTAGTGGAACTTCAACTGATTCCTTACCCCATCCTAGGCAATCCTATGCATAAGCAGAATCTTGGAAATCAGGCTGCACATAGTTAGACATCTGGTATTGGTTCCGTCTCTCAAAAGTGTTAAACCCATCCTGCCCTAGTACATTAGCATCAACCCTAGCATGATCATTCGAGCTTCTTCTAGGCCCTGAATATCCCTAGTGATTTCTCATTTGTCCCCGACCACGTCAACAATGCTGAACACATAGTGCGGGACAATCGGCAGCCTAATGCCCAAATTTCTTACAATACGCACACTGATCAACAGACAAATTCGAACGAGTATAAGAAGAACCATAAGATCCACGTCCACCTCTATCACTACCTCTAAAAGGCAGACCATAAGCTTGAGCCAACATAACCTTCGTCTTTAATTCTTTAATCTTTTTATCCTTGCTACCTTTTGCTTGTAATTCCTGACGTTCATAATACTGAGCCATAGTCAAAAGAGAAAGTCCATGAACTTTCACTAGCTTTTAGACGACTAGCTATTCCTGGTAACAGATTTGCGACATATTTATCGACAAACAAATGTCTGCCCGTATCATCTGACAATAACTGGCCACTAAAATCATGAAATGCTTCTTTAAAGCGTGTAAAGAAATCAGAGACCGATTCATCTGCCTTTTGCTTACAAGACGCTAAAACAGTCCAATCTATCTTTTTAGGGGGAATAATCGTTTTTAAGTTAACTAATATGGCTGCGGGAAGATCTAGAATCAATTGATATGGCTTTTTCGCAGGTTCCCTATCCCCGTCCATCTGTTCTAATTCTTTCCATGATGTCCCAAAAACTACACGATCATCAACTTTATGAACAGTTCTCCACATATCTGGTGGTAATATCAATCCGAAAAATAAATCAATGTCAGCCAAAGTCATAGTACAAGCACTAATTGCTCCCTCAACTTCCTCATAAAAGGAGGCTGGATTTTTCCGCGGGTCAGGTAATGCTGTTTTAAGTGCCATTACATCTGCCCTATTCCAAGGAGTATACACCCAATTCTAAATAAAATAACCCTTAGCATCAATAGAAGTTTTATCATCACTTGTACCCAATCCTTTAGGAGGAACATACAAAGGAGCGGCCTCCCGCATTGGTTTCGCGTGAACTATCATAGTCTTATCTGTTGCGAAGATGGAAGCTTGCACCTCGCCGGTCTGAGATGTCCGTCCAAATACATCCACGGCCCTTTTCTCCTCTTGCAAACGGACTGCCACAACACATAATTTCACCAAACACCTGATTGCATCAGCCACCTGGGAGAAAACAAAAAGACCATCACGCATTTGCTTATGATCAGCTGCTACATCATCGGGCTCTAACTCATTAGAATATTTCCAAAATAGTTCAATAACTTCTGTGCCAAATGCCTCAGTAAAATATAGCTGCTCCTTTTCCGTCCACCCTTTCATGTTGTCTAATAGTTCAGAAGCAGAGACAACGCTATGAATTGTTTTACGAGCAATAGATCTAAGCTCAGACGCACGGTCAGCAGGCAACATAGAGCGACTGTCTCGTATCTTCTGTTGCTCCGAACCGGAGACCTCAGCTAACTCATGAGGGGCAGAAGGAACGACATACGGAGGTGGAGGGCGATCTAGTAACAAAAAACCATTGTGTGGTTTATTAAGGATAGGATAGAGAGGTTACCTAGCAGTGTATTGGCCAGTTACCTGTAATTTACGTTCTTTCTCTTCTAGCTCCTTTAAGTCATTTATTTTTCTTTCTCATTTCCAATGCTTTCACATATACATTCTTCTGCTGCTCTTTCTCAAGCAAGGCTTGCTCATGCTTCACTCGTCCACGCACTTCTTTCTCCCACATTCGTACACAGTCAAACATATCTTGCCTAGACCTTCGCTTACACATACATTGTTTCATATACTCAATCTTTCGCAAATCAAATGACCCATGCACAGGCCAACGTAACTCAGGATCTGCACGAGTGTATTTATTCCATAATGTGCTGTACATTATAGAAGAAAGACCATTTTTAACATACATTCTCTATTTGGCGTCCCCTCTGGGGGTACCGGTTGCATTTCTTCCAATCTCAAATTGGTACCATTACAAAAGCAACACATCCTACGAATTGCGCTAAAAACAGGCATGCCAAAAATAATGCATAATATGCAATATTATCATCAAAGTAGCACTTAAGGTACCATTCAAATCAAAATTAAATTGGAGAACATTCTCCTCATTACCTGCCTATATAAATTGCAATTTATATATCAATTCAATAGGACACAAATTGACTAGTCACCCAAAACACGAGAGCCACAGTAAGTGGTGCTAAACTTCATTACCAAACAAAGGCATCAAAACCCACAGCAAGTGCTGTAAAATGGCTCTTACCAATCACAGGGCGTCCAGGTTCCAACTGCCAAGTTCTAAAATTGACCAAATGGTCACTGCATGACGAATAAACAAAAAGGATCTCAGTCAAGGACCGGCGCCACCTGGATGGTCAAATCAGAAAGAAGGGATAAAACGCTGCGGTTGCCAAGAATTGGGTCTCCTCAGGCATTGATCGTCCGCAGCAAGATCCCAATCCTTCGTCGTGACCAATCCGTTGGGCGTCCGAGTCGCAGATGAGTCCCTGTTCGGGTGCCAATTTGCCGAAGTAAGCCTCAGCAAGGCCTACTAGTGCAAGGGGTTCGCCGTTCTCTGCACAAATTCCTCAGACCATATAGGAAGAAGTTGCCACAGAAACTGAAATAAAAGACAAAGGGGGTCATTACAACCCCGGCGGACGGTGTTAAAGCGGCGGTAAGACCGCAAACAGGGCAGCGGTAAAAAAATGGGAATTATGACCGTGGCGGAAACTGCCAACAAAGACAGCCACTTTAACACTCCGACTGCCACAGCGGTACAGACAAACAGCGCGGCGGTCACCGCCAACAGAAAGGCGAGAGACAAAGTACCGCCCACAGTATTACAACCTACCAATCCGCCACCTTTTCCGGGGCGGATTCACTGTGGATAAAAACACAGTGGAAACAGCCATTTCAAAGGGAAAACGCTCACCTCTACACACTCCACGAGGAAGGAGGACACCATGGAGCCAGAACTCCAAATACTTCCTGCACTAGTCTTCCTGCTCCTGTACGACCATCATCAACGCCGGCGCCGAAGACAACGGTGTGTACTGCACCTACGACATAGGGGAGGGGGAGGCAAAAGTCAGGGACACACACACGCAATACCCCCACCCCCACCCCGACCCTCACCCACTACAACACACACACCAATGCACATCCAAACATTACAGTAACATCCCCCAACTCCCCCGGAAGAATGCAAAGACAAAAGGAAATTAGTTCAACCATTGTAATATATCAAAATACAGGAAGCAAATATATACAGATATATATACACATTCAACAAAATATACATCACGATTAGTAGTGCAGGTAATGCACCATTCATTGTCCGTGGACCACTGGGCCCAAAATGCATGGGCGAGGCCCACATCAGATACCTGATCAAAACGGAGAGAACACCGCCGGGCATCAGATAGAAATACAACAGGCACCTCAAGGGGATGAGTGCACCACGCCAGATCCACAACGGGGCTCCATGCCCATTGATGTATCCTGGGGAGTGCAAAGCCACAGTCTCTAAAGTCTCTACCGTGGGTGGGTTGCCCACTGTACCATCCTGGGAAGTGCAAAGCCACAGTCTCTCATGTCTCTACAGTGGGTGGGTTGCCCACTGTACCATCCTGGGGAGTGCAAAGCCACAGTCTCTCAAGTCTCTACAGTGGGTGGGTTGCCCACTGGACCATCCTGGGGAGTGCAAAGCCACAGTCTCTCAAGTCTCTACAGTGGGTGGTTTGCCCACTGGACCATCCTGGGGAGTGCAAAGCCACAGTCTCTCAAGTCTCTACAGTGGGTGGGTTGCCTACTGGACCATCCTGGGGAGTGCAAAGCCACAGTCTCTCAAGTCTCTACAGTGGGTGGTTTGCCCACTGGACCATCCTGGGGAGTGCAAAGCCACAGTCTCTCAAGTCTCACAATTGGGTGGTTTGCCCACTGGACCATCCTGGGGAGTGCAAAGCCACAGTCTCTCAAGTCTCTACAGTGGGTGGGTTGCCCACTGGACCATCCTGGGGAGTGCAAAGCCACAGTCTCTCAAGTGGATGACAGTCTCCACTGGTTCTGGAGGGGGACTGGTGCCCAGAGTGCTTCATCCTGTTAAGGACAGAGGTAGTGGATGCATGTCTTCACTGGTTCTGGAGGGGGACTGGTGCCCAGAGTGCTTCATCCTGTGAAGGACAGAGGTAGTGGATGCATGTCTCCACTGGTTCTGGAGGGGGACTGGTGCCCAGAGTGCATCACTCTCCCCGTGACGGTCCCATTTCCGTCACTGGCCCTGCCGCTCATGGGAGAGCGGTGCTTGAGTTGGCGGTCCTTGCCCTGTTCAGTGGTCTTTGCCCTGGTCAGCGGTGCTTGACTTTGCAGTGTCTGACCTGTTCAGTGGTGCTTGCCATGGCGGTCTTTGCCCTTTGCCCTGTTCAGCGGTGCTTGAGTTTGCAGTGTCTGACCTGTTCAGCGGTGCTTGCCATGGCGGTCCTTCATTGCCCAGCTGGGCTGGGGCTGGCGGTCCTTCATTGCCCAGCTGGGCTGTGGCTGGCGGTGGCCTCCTGGCCACTGACGATGGGGCTGCCCTCCTGGGCACTGACTCGGGCGGTGTCCTCCTGGCCAGTGACGATGGGGCTG
The DNA here is from genome assembly GCF_031143425.1 of Pleurodeles waltl. NCBI lineage: Eukaryota > Metazoa > Chordata > Amphibia > Caudata > Salamandridae > Pleurodeles > Pleurodeles waltl. The sequence goes on from NC_090437.1 coordinate 648,296,363, forward strand.
CCCTCCTGGGCACTGACTCTGGCAGTGGCCTCCTGGCCAGTGACGATGGGGCTGCCCTCCTGGGCACTGACTCTGGCGGTGGCCTCCTGGCCAGTGACGATGGGGCTGGCGGTGGCCTCCTGGGCAGCGGGTATGATGGCGGTCTTCTCCGCCGTGCTGCTCTTCCCAGACTTTGGCGATTTCTTCTGCCCCGTCCCCACCTTGGGAGGAGTCACAGCTGAGTGGACACTCCCCGCGGGACCCTTGTGAGCGGCTTTGCTGGCTGGAGTCTTCCCCCACTCCTGCCGGGCACTGTCCAACTTCTGGTGCTTCACAGGGGGGGACTGGCTGTGCTGTGGCTCCGTGTCACACTGGCTGTCCTGGTGCCCGGTGCACTCCACATACCTCTAACAGGCACCACTGGTACCGGAGATTTTTTGGCTGAGGTGCTAGTACGGGACCTATGAATTGGAGGGGGGGTGGGAAAGAGGTCAAGCTTAGTCAGGAAAAGTTTATTCGGTACACTGGGACGGGTAGCTGGAGAGGGTCTGGGAGTGGAGGAAGAGGAGGTGGATGTAGGAGGTGTAACTTTTGTGGCTTTGGGTGCAGGTGCATGCGCTGGAGGCTGTCAAGAGGTGGATGTATGTTGGGTGGGTGTGTGCCTGCGTTTGTGTACTTTCGGAGCGGGCGTCACAGACACACTGGGAGAGGACACAGGGGACGTGTAAATGGTATTGGGGTGGTGAGTGCAGGTGAGCGGGGTGTGGTGCTGGGTGTGCTGGTGCGGGACCTAGTGGCTGTAGTGGTAGTGCATGCAGGTGAGAGTGTAGATGAGACTGGGAGGGAGGAGGGAGACGACGACGAGGGGGACACAGTGGAGGCAGTGGATGTTGCTGTGTCTGTATGTGTGTGATGCTAGTGCGAGTGCCTGTGGGATGTGTGGTGCTTATGTTTGCCTGAGCTTCTCTTGTGTGTTGAGGTGTGTGCAGGCTGGTCTGATGGTGTGCTTGGGATAGGCTGGGGTACAGGGGATTGGGTCTGGGTGGAGGAAGTTGGAGGGGGGAGGCTAGAGACAGGGACAATGGCTGCCATCAGTGCTGAGGCCAGAGTTTGCAGGGTTCGATGAAGGGCAGCCTGACCAGAATGAATGCCCTCCAGAAATGCATTTGTGTGTTGCAATTCCCTTTCTACACCCTCAATGGCATTCAAAATGATAGACCGCCCAACAGTGAGCGACCTGAGGAGGTCAATGGCCTCCTCACTGAGGGCAGCAGAGGTGACAGGGGCAGGGGCTGAGGTGCCTGGGGCAAAGGTGATGCCCACCCTCCTGGGTGAGCGGGCACGGGGCGAAGGCTGAGGGGCTGCTGGGAGGGCGGTGCTGGTAGGGGGGGTGGCGGCTGTACCTGTAGAAGTGGGGGGCACAGATTTTGCCACCACCACAAGGGAGCTCCCATCGCCGTGTCCTGGTTGCAGATCCGGTGACCGCCGTGAAGCTCCCCTCGCCCTCCGTCCCACTGGTGTATTCTGAGTCCTTGGTGTGGCCCTCCATGGCCATGTGGGATGCAGCTCCCTCGTGCTCCGGTGCCACTGTACCTCCACTTGATGATGCTGATGCACACGAGAACAGGGATACAAAAAAAAGGGGGGGACGACAGAAAAAAGACAGGTTGAGTGCATGGCTTACCGCCGTTGGCGGACAATACAGACACAGCAGCCCCCTGCACTACGCCGCGCTGTTGGGCTCTACAGATGCAATTCCTGGGATATGTCCTACATGGCTATGGTCGACATCTGCACACATGGTGTGACGGGCACCCCTCCCACGTTGGGAGGCCATCCCCAGCTGACCCCCCGCCTTCTTCTTGCTCCAGCGGCGAATGTCCTCCCATCTTTTACGGCAGTGGGTGCTCCGTCTCTGGTGGACCCCCAGGGTCCGGACGTACTTGGCGATGGCACGCCAAATATCCTTCTTCTGGTGGGCGCTGACCTACATGACATGGACAGGGGAAGAAGAGAAGTCATTACCAACTGCACCATCAAAGTGAGTGGCCCACATCCCTACCCTTGCCATGTTGCACATGCATTTACAGTCCTTCATGCATGCAGAACTGTGGCCCCTTCCTTCTTACAACCAGCCCCCTCCACTCAGGCATAGCCCATACAACGTGCTCCCTGTGTACTTACCTGTTGGTCTGGAGGACCATAGAGTAGTGTGTACTAGGGGAGGACCCCGTCCACAAGCTTCTCCAACTCCTGTGCAGTGAAGGCAGGGGCCCTTTCCCCAGACGCACGAGCCATTGTCTCTTCCAGACCCAGGTCACAGCAGCACTTGCAGTGTAGGTCCTCTCCTGTCGAAGATCAGGTATCGAGTGATTGAACAGATAGAAAATGGCGGTCACGTCCGCGGCGGTGCGTATAATCACCACCGGCGCACTTCGTCATTGGCTCCTGGGACCCATAGGGTCCAATGTTAACCAATGCAGCATTGCGACGCAGTCTTCGACCGCCTACCGCGACGATGTAGAACGCCAGCGCAGTTACCTCACATCCCATTGTCCCAGTTTAGAAGTCAGGCAGCCGCCATTTCAGGGGCCCACATGGCTTCATTTTCAACTGCGTCACACATACCTAGGCCTAGACTCAACAAACATACAGACAACTTTTTGGATTATGTTTTGTGTTCTGTGTAGACTGTGGGTACATACCTCTGAGTTGGTTGACTCTGTGGTCGCTGTTGTCCTTCCTAGGCACCGTCTGCTGGGACATGTGAGGAGATGGCGGAATCCTCCGGTATACCGACCGCTGGTGTACCTGTTGACAATGGAGGAGCGACATTTAATCATCATCTACAGGTTTGACCGTGCCACAATCCAGGAATTGTGTACCCAGTTGGAGCCTGACCTGATGTCAGCAATCCGCCATCCCACAGGGATCCCATGGCATCAGGGATGTCCCAGCCTATGTTTTCCAACGTGTTGTCCAGAGTGTTGTCTGCCCTGCTGAAACACATTCGGAGCTACATCGTTTTCCCTCAGGTGGAGGATTTGGCTACAGTTAAAGGTGACTTATATGTCCTGGGACATATCCCTAACATCATAGGTGCCATTGATGGGACCCATGTAGCTCTGGTCCGCCCCCACAGGAGTGAACAGGTGTACAGGAACCGGAAGAGTTATCATTCCATGAATGTACAGATGGTATGTTTGGCAGACCAGTACATCTCCCAGGTAAATGCTATGTTCCCTGGCTCTGTACATGATGCCTACATCCTGCGGAATAGCAGCATCCCTTATGTGATGGGTCAACTCCAGAGGCACCGGGTGTGGCTATTAGGGGACTCTGGTTACCCCAACCTGTCATGGCTACTGACCCCAGTGAGGAATCCCAGGACCAGGGCAGAGGAACGCTACAATAAGGCCCATGGGCGGACTAGGAAAGTGAGAGAAAGGACCTTCGGCCTCCTGAAGGCCAAGTTCAGGTGCCTCCATATGACAGGTGGTTCCCTATTCTACTCACCAAGGAAGGTGTGCCAGATCATCGTGGCCTGCTGTATGCTTCACAATCTGGCTTTGCGACGACAGGTGCCTTTTCTGCAGGAGGATGGTCCAGATGGCGGTGTTGTGGCAGCTGTGGAGCCTGTGGACAGTGATGAGGAGGAAGCAGAGGAAGAAGACATTGACAGCAGGGACTCAGTTATCCAGCAATATTTCCAGTGACACACAGGTGAGAACACATTCCTGCTTACTAGAAGTACTTTCACACTTCTACCTCTATCCTGTCTGTCAATTTCAACCAGAATATGGTAACTGAGTTGTACATTTCCCTTATGGTTTCACAGGTGTGGTTACCAATGTGTGTCATCATGGACTTGAGATGTGTGACATAGGTATGTTGACATTACATTTGAGAACGGATTTTGTCACTGTCATTGGTAATACACATTTTCAAAATCACTGACTGACTCCAGACTGTTTTGTGGTTCAAGGGTGTTTATTGAAGTGCTAAATATTGGAGGGGGGTGGTAAAATGGTGAGGGGTGGTGGTGGAGGAATGTCCATGGCAGAGTACAGTCTATTAGTCTCACAGGTGCACTGCCCATATGGGCATAGGAAGTGGAGCTGGGGCAGTTCCAATATGGACAGGGTTACAAAGGGGGACGACAATCAGGGTGGTCTCATTTCTTGGCGGGGGTCTTGGCATCGTTCTCTGTCCTGTTCCTGGATCTCAGGGACCACTTGTGGGGTGGTTCTCTGTCTGCAGGGGGTGGGGTGCTGGTGTGGTGGTCCTGTGGCGGTGCCTCCTGTCCACTAGCACCAGCGGAGGTGGTGGGCAGTTCTTCGTCCATGCTAGTGTCAGGGGCCCCTTGGAGTGCCACGGTGTCCCTCCTGGTGTTCAGTATCTCCTTTAGCACCCCTACGATAGTGCTCAGGGTGGAGTTGATGGATCTGAGTTCCTCCCTGATGCCCAAATACTGTTCCTCCTGCAGGCGCTGGGTCTCCTGAAACCTGGCCAGGACCGTTGCTATCATCTCCTGGGAGTGGTGATATGCTCTCATGATGGAGAAGAGGGCCTCGTAGAGAGTGGGTTCCCTTGGCCTGTCCGCCCCCTGTTGCACAGCAGCCCTCCCAGTTCCCCTGTGTTCCTTGGCCTTCGTCCCCTGGACCGTGTGCCCACTGCCACTGCCCCCAGGTCCCTGTTGTTGTTGGGGTGGTGGGTTATCCTGGGTTCCCTGTAGTGGTGGACACACAGCTGATTCACGTGTCCTGGGTACGGAGGTATGGGCCCGCTGGGTGGGTGCTGTGCTGGCGTTACCAGAGGGTGGAAGGTCTGTGGTGGCCTGTGACTGGGTGTGGGGAACCGACTGTCCTGAGGCCCACAATGGTCCGGGCTAGTCATCTGGATCCAGTTGGACAGAGCTGCTGTCATCACTGTTGGCCTCTTCTGTGGGTGGGGTAGAGATGTCTGGACCCTCCTGTCTGGTGACGTTGGGTAGTGGTCCTGCAGGGGTGTAAAGGTATGATTATTGCATCTGTGTGTGTCATGGTGTGCAAAGGGTGGGTGAGCGTGTACCCCAGTGCTAGCATTCCTGTGTGGGGGCTTGTGTGATGATGGTTGGGGGGGGTGTTATGGGTATGTGCAGTGGGCATGCTTTAGTGATGGGTGTCCATGCTTTGTTGTGTCATGCAGGGCTTGGTGTTGGGAAGGGTGGTTTGTGTTATTAGTACATATGTGAGGAGTTGGGGTGATAGGGGTGAGGGTGGGGGTATGTGATAGCATGCAGGTAGGTTGGGGGGATATGATACAGTAGTTAAGATTTGACTTACCAGAGTCCATTCCTCCACCGACTCCTCCGAGGCCCTCAGGATGCATAATGGCCAAGACCTGCTCCTCCCAAGTTGTTAGTTGTGGGGGAGGAGTTGGGGGTCTGCCGCCAGTCCGCTGTACCGCGATGTTGTACCTGGAGACCACGGAACGCACCTTCACCCGTAGGTCGTTCCACCTCTTCCTGATGTCGTCCCGATTTCTTGGGTGCTGTCCCACTGCGTTGACCCTGTCGACTATTCTTCGCCATAGCTCCATCTTCCTTGCAATGGAGGTGTGCTGCACCTGTGCTCTAAATAGCTGTGGCTCTACCCATACGATTTCCTCCACCATGACCCTGAGCTCCTCCTCCGAGAACCTGGGGTGTCTTTGCTGTGCCATGGGGTGGTGTAGGTGATGTGTAGGGTGGTGTATGTGGTGATGAGTGTGGTGATATGTAGTGGTGTGTGGTGTTTTGGGCGTGGAAGTAGTGTGGGTGATGGTGTTGTGTGCATCTGTGTGGTGGGGTTGTCTATGCTGTGCTGTCTCTCTGGCCTTTGTCAAAATGTTTGGTCGTAGGGGTTTGTTTGTGATATGGGTGTTTGTTTTATATAGTATTGAGTGTGTGGAAGTGGTGTGTATATGTGTATCAGGTGTGTGTCTTTCGAAATGTCCAATGTGGCGGTGTTTTGGAGATGTGTGTGTATTTTGAGCGCGGTGGTGTGTACCGCCAAGGGAATACCGCGGTTGAAAGACCGCAGCGTGGATTCGTGGGTCGTGATAGCATGGGCGTGTTTCTGTTGGCGTGACGGTGAAGGTTTTGTTTTCGCCAGTTTATCACTGACCTTTGGTGTGGCGGACTTGTGTGGGTTTCTGAATTTTGGCGGATTTCTAGATGTGGGTCATAATAGCTGTGGTGGTATTCCGCGGCCGTGGCGCTGTATAGGCGGTCTTCTGCACGGCGGTAAGTGGCTTTTACTGCCAATGTTGTAATGACCCCCAAAGTTTGTTAAACCTCATGAGGTGGTACTACAGTTCAAACAGCACCCTTCAGTAATGTTTGAAGTAGCACACTGAACTAAGAGAGCATGGTCCTTTTATACCCACGCAGGGACTAAAAGAAGGTGGTACAGTTATAGAAGCAAGATTTACATACATGCAAGGTCATATGGAAATGCACAGTCGACAGGTAGGAGGGGCTAACAGTTTTCAAGGACTAGTTGAAACATTACTGTCTGTTACTGATTACTAACAGCTGCAGATCTTACTGGGCATGTGCGAAAGTGGGAGATGCTAAATATAACTTGTCACTAGACAGATTTTCAAGAGAAGTTAACAGAAAGGTAGGACAGAGCACATGGCGAGCACATGGCAGAGAAAATGGCTGCCATGACACAAAATGGATTCCACGAAATGTTCACAATAGTTGCTAAATACAAGATGTCTTCTGCTAATGCTTAATCTATTCGCTATTAAATTACAAGATGACATCAGTGGTGCTGTGCTGGGATAGGTCAGTTGCTGAGAGGGGTCGCGCACGGATTGGCAGCCGTCCGTGAGAGGCAATTGGTTGAGAAAGGTGGGTGAAGAGTGTTCTAGGAATTAAAGTCACTTTCTGATCGGATTCTAAACAAGATAAAAGACGCAAAAATGAAGTTTTTCAAGGCTTTAAAGAGTGCTTTGAAGGGAGATACATATATTATGGCGAGTGAAGGGGAGCCTACACCTCCTGAGGGTACTCCAGCTTATATCGTAATGGAGGAAAAGGGAGTCGCGCCATGTCTTTGGATGAAGCAATGGTGCAAATTAACAGAGAAGGAGGGATGTTTAGCGTTTCCAGAGTACGGAAAGTTTAATACAAGAATTTTAGAGAACTTGAGGTGGATGTTAAGTGTGCAAAAACCGCCTCCGAGACCAGCTCAGTACGAGGCGTTAGCAATTTGGGATTTAATGGCCATACGACAAAGACAGCAGAAATTTGAAAGGAGAATGAAAAGAGCAGAAAAGACTTTAGCTGAGGCTAGATAGGACAATGAAACCAAGATGTGGAGAAGGGGAATAGTTGACGGACTGAAATTGTTCCCGGCAATAACACAAGAAGATGAGACACACGGAAAGAAAGCCACCTGTAAGACAGACAAGGGCTCTAGTAAGCCAAATGAGATTCAGAGGTCTTGGGTAGATGAAGATGATTCAGACGATGAAGAGTTTCTTAACCAGTTGTTACAGGATCGCCCGCCACCATATGCCATAAATGATAACGCACAGAGCACTAGTGTGAGTTCTGAAGAACCAGCACAGAGTAAGGACGTCTCAAGTACAGTGCAGACAAGCGATACAGTTCTGATACAGAATAGTGTCAGTGTACCCACTGTGCCAGAGACACAGATACAGTTGCAGCCACCACAGATTCATAGGATTTATCCAGATGTCCCAGTACTAGAGACAAATATGAGTCTGATGGTGCCGCCTGATCCGATATATACAAGATCCAAATGAGTGCAGATTGAGCCAACTCCGCAATTGCTGCCCCAGCCGCAGCTTCAGCTGGTTCCGAGTTACAATACTGTTGCGAGACCACAGTCAGTAGCTACAGCACCTATGATGAATCAAGCTACGGGAGTTAATGCTCCACAGGGTTTGGCACTTGGACAGTCACCTGCTGCCATATCATTGCTAACTACTGTTGGTCCCCCAGTACCACTGTTTGCGCAAGGTAAGCCTGGCGTATGCGATCAGGGAGTAATGACCCAAGAGGCGATAAGAGGAGGGTTTGCAGGAACTTCCCAAGGAATGACACCAAGAGAACAGGCAGCGGAAGGACCTAGATCTTTGTCAGACTTTAGTCCGATTGGGGTTCCTTTAGAGACCATGAGGCAAGCAGGGTTAGGTACGCTAACCCCACAGATAATGAGTACCAATACGACACAGACACCAAGGATGCAGTCAGAAACTATTTCATTGCAAGGCTTAACAGCGCAACAGTTGAATGAGTGGTTAGACAAACTCAACACTCTGCAGACTACTGCAGTAACCGCAGAGAGGGCAGAGAGGGATGAATACCTGAATTTTGTGAGACTGGGTGTGGAAGCCATGGAACTAGTGGAAGGAACAATGGGGGTGAACAGACTAGAGTCATATACAGAAGCAGAATTGAGGTATCTTTGCCCTAAAATCACTAAAGAAATGGGCAAGGTGCATGAGAGGTTGGCAAACCTGGCAGATAAATACGGCATAGACATTGAAAGTACTAAACATTTGAAAAGAAGCTACAGATTAGATTTAGAGTCAAAAGACTTCGAGCACATGAGATCTACCACAATGAAAACGCATCTTAAAGAAATACTGCAAAGTGCTCAAATTTGGGGCGCCTTAGAGAAGTGGGAAGGCAGATTGGCGAAGAACAGAGATAAAGAGAAAGGTGAAGGTCCGGAACCAAAACAGGCTAAAGCCGCACCGGACACAGGGACAATAAAAATGTTACCAATGAGAGAAACAGCCGGAGGGTTTCTAGTCCATGTATCGTGGTCTAGGGGTGACATCCTGTCATTCACAAATGACAATCCCAGGTTGAGGGAGAAGCCGGTAGAGTGGTAACAGCAGACGGACAGGTTTGTGAAGCTTGCGAAATGTCTCTGGGAAGACTTGAATACCCTGTTTGAGATTATAGTTCGACCTGACTTATGGCTTGAGTGCAAGAGAGGTGTGGAGTTGCCGACAGAGGAGCCCGCAAGGGATAAGGTGGCTGGAGCACCGTCTGAGGAGGTGATGAAGTATTATCATAAAGTGATTGAGTTTTTGAAGCAGAAAGTGTTGCCGAAAGTGACTGGTTTGCAGAAAATCGATCGAACATCACAGGAGGCCAAAGAGTCGATACATGCCTACCATGAGAGATTGTTGAAAGCATTCAAACATTACAGTGGCACTGAGGTCATTGAGCCGAAAGACATGAATCATCTTGTGTTCAGCTTTGTTGAAGGGCTGAGACCAGAGATTAGCCAGATGATTAAGAATCATTTGATCTGTTGGCAAGCAAAGCCAATTGATGAGGTGTTGCAGTATGCGAAATACTGTAGTGACAAAATCGAGTTGAAACAGAGAAAGCTGAAAGAGAAGGTGATGGTGATGCAGATTAAGGCAGTGCAAGCAGGAATGCAGGGGAATGGAATACAACAGGTGGTACAACAGCATCCGCAAGGGAATGGCATGTTTCAGGCACAACCGAGAGGTTGAGGTCGAGGAGGTTTTGTGAACCGTGGTCCAGACTTGAATACTGTTGTGGTTCAAAGTGACGTTCAGGGGATGAAAACGATGTCACCATGTCATGCGTGTGGGGGCGTGGGGCATTGGAAGCGGGAATGCCCAATGGTGGTGCAGGATGGTGTTGTTCAACAAAGCAATGATGTTGGTACATTCCAAAATGTGAGGGGTCCAAAGATGAGGGGCCAAAATCAGAACTTCCAGAATAACATGGTTCAGATGCAGGGGTTACAGCCCGTGCAACAGATGCAAATACTGCGTGTTCAACCAGCAAAAATGCAGCAGGTACAACAGCAGGTTCCCATGGTACCTAGACAGCAAATGCAAGTACCATTAGCTCCAATGGGACAGCAACAGGTGATGCTTCCTCAACAGGTCACAGGCCAAACGATGAATCAAAATAACACAGTACAACAGTTCCCATTGCGTGGTGAGGATGGAATAAACGATGAATGGTCCGATGATTGGCTTGCAGCGTCCCTAGAGGTAGATCAGAGGGGTCCCTATGTAGAGGGAAAGGTGATGGGTCATAAGGTTTCATTCCTAGTCGATACAGGAGCTACACACTCTACAGTAAGAAGTGCAGAGGTTCCAAAATGTCCACTTCAGGGCGTACCATAAGAGTGGTAGGAGTAGCAAATCAGTTCCTGACAAATCCGATTACAGACCCAGTCCAAGTTGAAATTTGCAACTTCCAGGGATTACATAAATTTGTAGTCTGTGATTCGAGTCCTGTATCCCTACTGGGAAGAGACTTAGGCGGTCATTCTGACCGCCGCCCGCCACCCGCCATCAAAAGACCGCGGCGGCCATTCCAACTTTCCCGCTGGGCCGGCGGGCGACCGCCAAAAGGCCGCCCGCCCGCCGGCCCAGCGGGAAAGCCCCTGCAACGAGGAAGCCGGCTCCGAATGGAGCCGGCGGAGTTGCAGGGGTGCGACGGGTGCAGTGAAAATCTGTATGGGGCCCTGTTAGGGGGTGGCATGGGCAGTGCAGGGGCTTCCAGGGGCCCCACGACACCCGTTCCCGCCATCCTGGTTCTGGCGGTGAAAACCGCCAGAAACAGGCTGGCGGGAAGGGGGTCGGAAGCAGCGCCGCCATGGAGGATTCCCTGGGCCAGGGGAAAACCGGCGGGAAACCGCCGGTTCCCCTTTTCTGACCGCGGCTTTACCGCCGCGGTCAGAATAGCCCAGGAAGCACCTCCAGCCTGTTGGCGGTGCTTCCGCTGCCCTCCGCCCTGGCGGTCAGAAACCGCCAGGGTCGGAATGAGGCCCTTACTGTGCAAAACTAGTTGTTCAATTGCCTGTTCCAATGAGGGGATTGAAGTGAAGACAAACAGTGATGATGAAGGGGACGATGGTCAGTTTCCAGAGTTAGAGATGGATACCGCAAATGAGGAATACCCTTTGATAACCTTGTTCCGAATGCTTACAGTACCAGACTTGCCACCTGAGTTGCAGGGAACAGTGACAGAGAAAGTGTGGGACCTGACAGGAAAAGAAGTGGGATTGATAAAGGGAGTAGAACCGGTCAAAGTAGAGCTAAAGCCGAATGCAGTGTTTCCTCAGGTTCCGCAGTACCACATGGCACAAGATGTCCTCATTCAGGTAGCACAGATAATTGCGGACTTTGTGAAGCAAGGGGTTCTGAAGGAAGTGCTGAGTAGCCTGTGTAATTCACCAATAATGGGTTTGAAAAAGCCTTGTGGAAAGGTTCGAATTGTGCAAGATTTGCGGAAAATAAACGAGATTGTGGTAAAATGCTGCCCCGTAGTGTCAAATCCAGCAGTGATTATGGTTCAGGTTCCGTGTGATGCAGAGTGGTTCACAGTTGTGGACCTGTCTCAAGCATTCTTTTCGGTGCCTCTTCATGAGGACAGCTAATTTCTCTTCAGTTTCAAATTCTTGGATAAGATGTACAGTTGGTGCAGAATTCCTCAAGGGTTTTCTTATTCACCTTCCATCTTCGATCAGATATTGAAGAAGGATTTGGAGTCATTAGAAATGCCTATCAGTTTGACTCTAGTACAGTACATTGATGATTTGCTAATTGCATCCAGAACAAAAGATTACTGCAGGTATGACACAATTGCCTTACTGAACCATTGGGAAAGAATGGACATAAAGTGTCCCCAAAGAAGTTGCAATACTGTCAGAAAGAGGTGAAGTACTTAGGTCACCTAATTGAAAAGGGGTCGAGAAAAATATCCAAAGAAAGAGTGACAGCAATACTGCAGATGAATCCCCGACAACCAAGAGAGATGTCAGAATTTTTTGGGGAATGGTAGGATACTGTCGTCAGTGGATTCCCAACTTCTCGATTATCTCTAAACCATTGGTGAAATTGACAGTTAAGGAAGTCCAGGATGACCCGGGTACCATAACCATGTCCGAGAAAGAGATGGATGCATTCATGGAATTGAGGGAAAGCATGTGCAGGGCACCAGCTTTAGGTATGCCTGATTACACAAAGCCTTTCCTACTGTTTTGTCATAAACGTGATGCTTGTTCTTTGTCTGTTTTAACACAGGTCCATGGAGGTGCAAACCATCCAGTAGCATATTTTTCAGCTACTTTGGACCCAGTCGCAGCAGCCTTCCCGGGTTGTTTGCGTGCAGTTGCAGCAGTTGGTCAAAGCCTCACTCAGTGTGAAGGCATAGCGATGGGACATCCCATTATCAGTAATCGTCCCTCATTCAGTTGAAATTCTGTTGACCCGAAATAAGACGCAGCATATGACGAATGCACGCCTTACAAAATATGAGACAATTATACTGGGGTCACCTAATGTTTTCCTTTAAGAGATGTACTGTATTGAACCCGGCAACTTTACTTCCTATTGAAAATGCAGACATTGATAATACTGAGGAAGTGGAACATGATTGTCTTGAGGTAACAGAACTATGCACCAAACCAAGACCTGACATTAAAGATACCCAATTGGAAGAAAATGATTACATTATGTTTGTTGATGGTTCATTCTTGAGAGACTCAGTAGGAGTACTGAGAGCTGGATATGCCGTGTGTACAATCACCGGTATTTTAGAAGCTTCCTGGCTCGAAAGAGTGTACTCTGCTCAAGTGGCTGAATTAATTGCCCTTACCAAGGCCTGCCACGCAGCTGAAAACTTGAAAGTCACTATCTATACTGACAGCAGATGCGGATTTGGAATTGTACATAATTTTGGCCAATTATGGTCACAAAGAGGTTTGATGACCTCTTCTGGTTCACCGGTGAAAAATGGTGAAAAGATTAAGGATTTGTTGCATGCAATTCAGTTACCTCTTGAAATTGCCGTGGTGAAATGCAAAGCTCATGTTAAGTCACAAGACTTTGGGGGTGATTCTGACCCCGGCGGTTCACTACCGCCGGGGCCAGGGTCGGCGGTTTGGCCGCGGTCAGAAAGGGAAAACTGGCGGTCTCCCGCCGGTTTTCCGCTGCCCTGGGAATCCCCCATGGCGGCGCAGCTTGCTGCGCCGCCATGGGGGATTCTGACAACCCATGCCGCCATCCTGTTCCTGGCGGTTCTCCCGCCAGGAACAGGATGGCGGTATGGGTTGTCGTGGGGCCCCTGGGGGCCCCTGCAGTGCCCATGCCAGTGGCATGGGCACTGCAGGGGCCCCCGTAAGAGCGCCCCACATTGTATTTCAGTGTCTGCATTGCAGACACTGAAATATGCGATGGGTGCCACTGCACCCGTCGCACCTTCCCACTCCGCCGGCTCAATTCTGAGCCGGCATCCTCGTGGGAAGGCTCTTTTGCACTGGACTGGCGGGCGGCCTTTTGGCGGCCGCCCGCCAGCCCAGGGCAAAAGCCAGAATCACCGCAGCGGTCTTATGACCGCGGAGCGGTGTTCTGGAGGGGGGTACTCTGGCGGGCGGCCTCCGCCGCCCGTCAGGGTCAGAATGACCCCCTTTGTGTCAATGGGAAATGGATATGCAGATCAAGTCGCAAGGTTTTGCTCATTGAACTGTATATCGTTTCGAGATCAGTGGGAATTGTTACCTGAAACTGAGAATGAAACATGCTTAAACTTTGCATTAAGAGTGGTTGACACATTAGATGAGCTAAGATCACTGCAGGGACGTGCCAGCAAAGAGGAGAAACGCTCCTGGTAGAGAATGCAATGTGTACAGAGATCTGATGACTTATGGGTCCCAGAAGAGGGAAAAATGGTTTTGCCAAACAGTCTTTTGTCACAGTTTGCGAGGTTTTACCATGGGCAGACACATGTTGGGAGAGATGCAATGATCAGGTTGTTCAAAATCAATTGGTTCAATCCAAAGTTCAGACATGCTGCAGAGGTTATCTGTCACAGGTGCATTATCTGTCAGCAGATGAATGCAGGAAAAGGGACTGTGGTGAATATGAGCCATGTTGGGAGAGCTGGTGGTCCATTTAGCAGAATGCAGATGGATTTTATTGGGATGCCTGTGTGTGGAGGCTTGAAGTACGTGTTGGTGATTGTGTGCATTTTCAGTCATTGGATTGAAGCTTACCCTACCCGTAGAAATGACAGCCTCACAGTAGCAAAGCTGTTGCTTAGGGAGTTAATACCACTTTTCTGATTCCCTACCTCTTTAGAATCAGATAGGGGCAGACACTTTGACAATGAGGTGATTAAGCTCTTGTGTGCTGCATTAATCATTGAGCAGAAGCTGCATTGTAGTTATCGCCCTGAAGCATCAGTACTAGTGGAACAGATGAATGGTACCTAGTCAAGAATGGCAAAAATGTGCGCAGCTACCAATTTGAAGTGGCCAGATGCACTGCCCTTAGTACTGATGTCAATGAGAAACACACCTGACAAGAAAACAGGACTATCTCCACATGAAATTCTAATGGGCCGAGCTATGCGATTGCCCGCAGTGCCTGCAAATGCTCTTGTGAATATCACAGAGGATATGGTGTTGGACTACTGCAAGGGTCTGGCTGATGTGGTCCGCTCTTTTTCTCACCAGGTGGAGGCTACCACGTTGCCACCAATAAGTGATCCAGGTCACACCCTGAAAGCCTGTGACTGGGTTGTTGTCAAGAAACACGTGAGGAAGTCGTGTTTGGAGCTGCGTTGGAAGGGGCCATATCAAGTGATACTGACAACAACTACTGCTGTGAAATGTGCAGGCCTTCCAAATTGGATACATGCCAGTCACACAAAGAAGGTGACGTGTCCAACTGATGAGGAACTTGAAGTGTCCAAAACAACAGCTGCAGAAAAGGAAGCCTCAGGGCCGGAGAGTAATCAAAGGGAAACTGAGACTGAAGGAGCACCCGCTGAGGATGGCTTAGTCACACAAAGTGAGTTCCGGAGGGGTGACGGTGAGCCTATCTCTGCTGAGGTAACAGGGGAACCGACACAAAGAGAGGTTCTCCCAGAAGCAGACGGATACGGGTTTGAAGTTAAGCCCGTAACAGACCCTGAAGGTGAGGGGGAAGAGGCAGAGGGAGGTCAAAGTGTTCCGACTCCTCCTGAGCCGCTTGCAGAGCCATCAAGAGAAAACACCATAGCACAAGAGGATGGTGCTATTCAACGTTCTGAAAGGCCTAGCAGGAAGAAAACACATAAAGGAGATAACTGGTCAAAGCCACAAGCTGCAGGAGAGAAAGTAGTCCCTAGTGAAACAATAGAGGAAGAAGTTGACACAACCAGAAAAGAGGATCTCAGTGAAGGAGAGTTGCAAAGTGAACGTAAACTGAAAAGAACGAGAGTTGCAAACAGAAGGTACGCAGGTACTGAATGGGCTTATGCAACATCAGCTGAATGGCAGCAATAATTCTTGGCGTTCTGTTTTGATCTGGAGGTTACAGGTCAATACTACGGCACCTGAATTCAACTTTAGAAAGAGACTGTGTTAAATTGAAATTGAAATTGAAAGCTGAAAAGCTGAGAAAAGAGACTGATAAATTACTAGATGTGACACTGATAACCCGAATTGACTCTGAAAAACCGATTATGACAAGCTGCTAACCTGATTTGACAAAGGGGTCCTGGAGTGATTGAATCACTGCAAATACTTGCAAAGAAAGAGAGAGACTTTGCACAGACGAAAAAAAAAAGAGCTTTATATCGTCCTCATGTTGATTGTTTGCTTTGTATTATTCTGCTATCGGATTCTTTACAGATTATGAGTTACACTAGAGGTTATAGTAAAAAGGGTAGGATGTGTGGTTGGTTGAGTGCTATTCTGGCTATTGTATGTGCAATAATAATTATAGGTGTGATTGTGGGAATACCATTGGTGGATAAGAAAGTGACTAACAACGCTTCAATTCCTGAAACTGCTGCATTAACACCATGGGAGAAGTTTGAGCAGGATGCAAAATTCCTGCACGAGGGAACTAATCCAAAAGGGGAACTAGCTACTAATGTCTTCTATCGCTTGCTGAATGAATATGTTGACACAATGGATGCAAAGAATTGTTATGTGTGCACAAAGATTCCTTCATCAGTACAAGAAGGGGTTACTTACCATAGTCTACCATTAACCTACGGTCTAAGTTGTAGTTTGCTGTTTACAAGATTCTATGATCAAGAACATGTGCAATATTTCTACACTAACTTAGATGTAGTATTCTCCTTTGTGCCTGTGATTGAGTTTCTAATCAAATTAGCTAAAGAACATAGCATAAAATTAGTTAGGGGTTTCTTTGAGCCGACACTGACATTTGGGACAGCTTATGCACACCGCAATAATCTAACCTGCTTACTAACACCTGTTGAGAAGAGCTTCTTAGATCACACTGATGATAGACGAAAGGCATTAAAGGAAAGGCTAGAAAAGGGGCTAGAAAAACGCACGCTTGCAAATGATTATGCTTGCACTGCAATAAAGACGCAGGGCAAATTAGCTGTAGATGCATTACATGTAGGTAGACTTTGCATATATAGGCCGAAATCTGAGCATGACACTTTATTTGTGGGAACGAGTGAATGCAGGCATTTGTTTTTGTTTCAGAGTAAATGGACATTCATGTTAAATGGACAGGATCCAGCGATCCCTGGGAT
This sequence comes from Pleurodeles waltl, assembly GCF_031143425.1. NCBI lineage: Eukaryota > Metazoa > Chordata > Amphibia > Caudata > Salamandridae > Pleurodeles > Pleurodeles waltl. Next base: position 648,312,906 of record NC_090437.1, read on the forward strand.
CTATTATATATGTGGGTTTAATGCTTATTACCGTCTTCCTAAAGGATGGTATGGGACATGTTATTTGGGAATAGTTTTCCCAAAGATTTATCAAATTGATGACTTAAAGCAAATTCCTAAAATGTCTGAATTACAACATACTAGACAAAACAGAGAGACAGCGGCTGCTGTCGTAGGTGACATATTTGGAGCTATAATTCCTTCAGTAGGGGTTATCTTAAACTCCATAAAGATTTGAAAGTTGTCTACTATTGTGGATAACATGCTGACAAACTTCACAGGGGCTATACTCCTGATGGATACTGAACTTGCTGCGGAAAGAGCTATGACTCTTCTAAACTGGCTTGCTTTAGACATTCTTTTAGCAAAGAGTTGTGGAGTCTGTAAGATGCCTAATGAGCACCATTGTTGTGCATTCATTCCTGACAATAGTAAAAAGATTAGAGGTATGCTTACTAACCTAACAAGAGATAGTGCAGATTTGAGGGAGCTGAAGGAACCTGGAGTTTGGGAAAAAGTTGGGAAAGGGATTACAAAAATAGGGAATTGGTATAGTAGTATTTGGAACGGGGTTCTTGCAAAAATATTAGGGGCTCTATTGATTGCCCTGATATATTTATTGGGATTATGGTTATCATGTAAAGTTAATGAAAGAATTAAAAGAAATTCGCCAAAACGAAACAAAAGAAATGAAGAAAAAGAAAAGGAGAAAATGTTCAAAGAAATTTGGGAAAAATCACACAGGGGGGATGATGTTGAAATGCGCATATTGAGAAAAATGAAAGGTTGTGAAGGGAAAGGTTTTGTGTGATGACAAGTGTCATCAGAGGAGGGACTGAGAGAGCGTAGCTTATACAATCAATATTAACATAAAATTATTATGAACTAATGTATAATAATGCTGCCTAGAAAATGTATTAATATGTTTTGTTAAACGCATGCTTGAAAAGTGCCCACGGGGAGTGGCCCCCAATATATATGGGGACTAATGAAACTGACTACTGATTATGAAATGTTATATTAAAAAGTGATTTGTACTAAAAATTAAAGGTTATATGTTAGAATTCTGTTAATAAGTCATTAGGCCGAGTTAGCATGAGTCGAGGCCAAGCTGTCTGGTTTCATATAAAACGTGTTTTTCTAACGTGCAGTGTGCTGACTTGCTGAAGGACATGAACTCTTGTTTTTCCAAACTAGAAGATGAATGTAACTGTAGTAGATCCGTTCTCATGAAGTTCGACTGGCTTAGTGAAACATTCTTGCTGAATGCAACAGTGTAAACCACTTGCAGGTACAAGGTCGCCTGAACCGGTGCAGACAATGGAGCCACTGACTGAAGATGTGCAAAGGACCACAAGAGTATGAAATCATATCGGACAATCCATCCACTAAAGACGTCAATCATAAGGACCCATAAAACACGTGAGAACTGTTATGGGGTGACAAATTTGATGAGATAATTGAAACTCTATTGGTGGGAGATAGTGGGGTGCAACCCCTCATCCAACCAATTTTTAGGGGAATGTACAACGAAAATGGGATAAAAACCCTTGACACAAGAAAGTGAATTAGAATAGGAGACTAGGAGATAGATGAGAGGGAGATGCTGTCACGTTTTGCTATGACCCAGACACTTTGTCACTATGCATAGAGACTTTGCTGTTTGGTTCTGAAAACCTTTCTTGCCTTATACTGCCCAATTACACTTTACCTCCTTATGAGGGAAGTGCCCCTTTACCCGACTTGCTGAATTCCTGGCTGATGGCGAATCAACTGATGTCCTGAGGACGAAGACTGAACCTGAATGCTGACCCAATACGGAGGGTACCAATATGACAATGAAATTGTAATTGTCTGTTTGCTTTTCCTTTCTAGGTACCAACTGCTTCTTTTGACAGAGACCATAGCTAGATGTTTTCTAAATTGGTGTTACTAAATTGTTTTGCATGAAGCCCAACATGCCAATGCTAATTCGAGGTTAGGAGAGAGATTCACTAAACTGATGGAAATAGACAAATGACTGAATCTATGCTTTGTTGAATAATGCGCTAACGTTACTCCGCTAAGGATAACCTATGTTGACGCCGTGTTATGTTCTAATATTCGTGATTTCTGCTTTGATGAAATCTTATTAGGGTTGCCATATTGTGACTATGCTAATGTGTTTCTTGGTTTTGAGACTAAGGGCCAGATGTAGCAAGATTCCAAATTGCGAGTTGCAATTTGCGAGTCCCAGCGACTCACAAATTGCAACTCGCAACTTGGAATGCAGAACGGTGTCTCAGACACCTTCTGCGAGTCGCTATGGGGTCGCAAAGACCCGCCTCATTAATATTAATGAGGTGGGTCGCAATTTGCGACCCCATAGCGATTCAGGCCACTCACGGGGATGGTGGCCTGCTGAAGACAGCAGACCACCATGTCTGTGACTGCTTTTAAATAAAGCAGTCTTTTTTTTCAAAGTGTAGCCCATTTTCCTTAAAGGAAAACGAGCTGCACTTTGAAAAAATAACCGAAACCTTTAGTTTCAGGGCAGGTAGTGATCCCTTGGACCACTGCGTGCTCTAAAAAATTATTTTTTTCTTCCAGACACAAAGGGGAAGGGGTCCCATGGGGACCCCTTCCCGTCGGCGCCTGGGTTTCCATCCACTTCAAGTGGATGGTAACTGCGCTTTCATTTGCGACTGCAATCACGGTCGCAAATAAAAATGCATAGCATTGCGAGTCGCAAATAGGAAGGGAACACCCCTTCCTATTTGCGAGTCGGAAATGCATTTTGCAAGTCGGTTCCGACTCGCAAAATGCATTTCTACATAGCAAAGTGGCTTTAGCGAGTCGCAAACGGCGATTTTCGCCGTTTGTGACTCGCTAAACCCTTGCTACATCTGGCCTTTATAAACTTATTAGTAGAATTGTAATCAATAGGGAATAAAATTCACAAAACATACTAAACTGGTGTGGTTATTCATGACTGAAAGGTCATGGTGGTTTGCGAGTTCTATTAAATGTCTTTGATCAATTTGAATTGTCGCATTACTGTGAACTTTGATGACATTATTGACATATTGATTGACATGTTGATTAGCTATCTCGTCCTAAGGTGTCTTCAATCAGGGTCAAAAGATTCATTGGCCTAAAAAGAGTCCCAAAGTTAGTAAATTAGTCATAAAGGGACGCGTTATCAGGCATACTCTGACATACATTGCGTGGCACTCAGGCTCACCTACTAGCCTCATCCTGTGCCTCTGTATTTGTGCCATCACATTTGGGATGCCTCTATTCCATAGGACGAAGACATCATGCATGACCCAGGATATTTGGCAGTGACGTGGGTGATGTACTTGTCAGCCATGCACACCATTTGGACACTGAGTGAGTGAAAACTCTTCCGATTCCTGAACACCTGTTCATTGTGGCGTGGAGGGGGACAAATGCAACATGTCTTCTGTCAATCATCCGAATAATGTTAGGTATATGTCCCATTGCATAGAATCCTGCCTTCACAGTGGCCAAATCTTCCACCTGGGGGAAAGCAATCTAGCTGCACCTGTGTTTGACCAAGGCAAAAATAAACCCTTGCCAGCACTATTGAGAATATTGGCTGTGACATTCCTGCTGCCAAGCCCACTGCCACTTGGAAAGAACCAGTTGCCAGGAAATGGAGCACTGATAGAACTTGCACAAGAGGGGGGATCCCAGTGGGATGACAAACAGCTAATATCAGATCAGGCTCCAATTGAGCACACAGCTCTGTGATACTGGCCCTGTTCAGAGTATAGGTGAGTATTATGTGGCTGTCCCCCAGCGTAGCCAAGTTGACAAGGGGTCAGTACACAGGGTCTTGTCTCCTCCTCCTATTTATCCACAGTGGTAGGTATCTAAGGGACACAAGAGTGAGTAGAGTGTCACAATTTTAACTATGGAACCACCACCTCAGTGTACATAGTGCATTAATGTGATGGGACAATGGGAATGGAAATTTATGTGCAATTTATAGCACTGACGCAGTTCTCGATTATCTGAATGTTGTCCACCACCATAAAATGGCGACTGCCTGTCCTGTATGTAGGGGCAGGTGGAAGTGAGGTAACTCCGCCGTCGTTGGGCGCCATGGCGGAAGGCGGTCTTGCACCGCTGTGCTACTCCTCGTTGGCTAATATGGGGCTCTATGGAGTACAGTGGCCAATGGGGATCACTGGCGGCGGTGAAGGTGTACACCGCCGTGGGCGTGACAGTTATTTTCTGTCTATAACCTCACTTGATTCCTGACTTTCCACAGGACAACACCTACACTGCTTGTACTAATGTGACCTGTGTCTCGATCTTGGCATGGCCCCTGTGACTGGGGAAAGGGCCCCTGTCTGCACTTCAGAGTAGTTGGAGTGCTTGGTGGATGGGGTCCTACCCCATTATGGACAGCTGTATGGGCCTCCAGACCAACAGGTGAGTACACCTTGGGCACAATGCATGTGACAAGGTTGAATGGCGATGTGTGTGCAAGCATCGTGCCATTTGGGGGGGGTGGTATGTCTGGTGGTAGTGTACATGGTGGGCGCCGGGTGATGTGTGTGCCAATGGAGATGGACATGGGATTTGTGGGCCACATGTGTGACAGGCTAGATTGTATGTGTAATGGTGTCCTCCTGTCTGTATTACCTCTGCAGGTCAGCGCCCATCAGAAGAAGGGTTTGTGGCATGACATTGTCAAGGACGTGTGGACCCTGGGGGTCTACAGCAGGCTGAGCACCCATTGTAGGACAAGGTGGGAGGACCTGAGACGCTGGACCCAGAAGACCGTGGAGGCCGAGCTCGAGATGGCCTCCCAAAGAGTGAGGAGGCTATAGACCTCCTGAGATCCATCTCTATAGGGCAGTCAACCATTGTGAATGCCATCCAGGGGCTGGCATCCCAGATGTAGCAATGCAATTCATTCTTGGAGGGCATCCATGGTGTATTGGTGGCCCAACAGAGATCGTTTGAGGCTCTGGCCTTGTCTCTGATGGCTGCCAATGTCCCTGTTCCTACCGTCCCCCCTCCAACTATCACTTCCCAGTCCCACTCACCTCAACCCCAACCCATCACATGCACACATACAGAAAAATATGCACACAAAGCATCACACAGGAGTGGCACAGTCACACACAGGCAGTACACTTCAGGCCACAAGCACTCACACAAACACTAGATAGTTGCATGCACAACAACATCCAATGCCTCCACTGTCTCCCCCTCCTGCTCCTCCTCCTCCCTCGCAGTCACATCTGCACTCACACCTGCATGCACTGCATCAACAGCCACCACCACCATGACCACAGCAAGCAGCACACACACCTCACTTGCAGACACCTCCACAACATCCATCCACGCGTCCCCTGTGTCCTCTCCGACCCTGCCTGCCCCCTCCTAAGTTATACAAACGAATGCACTCAGACTCCCAACAGCAATCCAGCTCACATCAGCACACTGCCCAGGCACCTGCACCCAAGTCCAGCAGACGTACATCTCCAACAACCACACCTTCAATGTCCACTCCCATCTTCCTCCCTCATCCCACCCCACCATCCCTAAGGAGCTTTTCATTGCCCAACCTTACCACTTCCCTCTCCCTCCTGTCTTGCCTGTAAGAGCAGGGTCCCAATGACCCAGCCCAGCACCTCAGCCAAACAGTCTGCCACTGCTCCCATCAAATCAACAACTGCTGGCACAATGGGCTCCAGAGTGCGGTGGCTGTCACTCCTACTGTGAGCACACCTCTGCCTCAGAAAGAGAGTACTAGGGTAGTGAAACCCAATGGACATGAGAAGGGAACAGTGAAGGCACGTTCTAGTCTTGGAGGCAAGAAAGGGAAGGTTCCCACTCCACCACCCAAAAAAGGGAAGAATCCCACTCCACTGCCCAAGAAAGGGAAGAATCTCACCCCACCACCCAAAAAAGGTAAGGATCCCACTCCACCGCCCAAGAAAGGGAAAGATCCCACTCCACCAACAAAGAGAGACAAGTGGCCCCCTCCTCCAGCAGTGGGCAAGGAACTCTCACCTCCAGCAGAGGCAGGCAGGGTAACACCACAACCAGCAGTGGGCAAGGAGCCCTCACCTACAGCAGAGGCAGGCAGGGTAACACTTCCACCAGCAGCGGGCAAGGAGCCCTCACTTCCAGCTGAGGCAGGCAGGGTAACACCTCCACCAGCAGTGGGCAAGGAGCCCTCACCTCCAGCTAAGGCAGGCAGGGTAGCACCTCCACCAGCAGTGGGCAAGGAGCCCTCACCTCCAGCAGGGACACAGCAGCCCTCACCTCCAGCTGATACACAGCAGTCCTCAGCTCCAGCAGAGGGCATGTAGGCCACCCTCCAGAGACTGTTGTACAAGGAGCCCCCTCCAGAACCAGTGGGCAGTTCCCCACCTCAGAGACTGTGACCTTGCACTCCCCAGCAAAGAGAAATGGACACGGAGCCCCCTCCAGAACCAGTGGGAAAGATCCCTACCTCAGAGACTGTGTCCTTACACTCCCTAGCAAAGAGAAATGGGCATGGAGCCCCCTCCAGAACCAGTAGGCAAGTTCCCCACTTCAGCTGAGGTGTCCCCCACCCCCTTCCATCTTAGGTGCCTGCCCATTTCCAACATGATGTCCCTGCACTGTGTAGTGTGGATATTGTCAGGAAACAAGTTGCCCTGTGGCCATGTGGGCATTTTGTACTTTAGACTGGCCATTGGCCCTTTCTGGACATTTACTCCTATTTTTTTTTTCCACATAGACAATATGGTGTCTGTTGGCATCAAATTACAATATCAGTTATACCTAAATGTAGCACTTACATTATTATGACGTGGGTCCTGTGACATTGGTTTTCCTCTGCAGCTGGTTGTGTGTATGGTATGTGTGTGAATGGAGTGTGTAGTGCATGTGTGTGTCACTCTCCTTTTCCTCCCTCCCTCCCTTGTGTGCTAGGAAGCTGTACTCACCGTTATCGGGGAACCGGAGGTGTGAATTTTTAAAGAATAAAAGTTATTTTAGCTCATAGAAACTAAAAATGGCACTCGGGAAATATGGTTGCATCTCGACCGGGGTAAAGTCAAGATTTGAGGCCGATCACGATGGAGCCCTGCTCGGCTACAGCAAGTGGGAGGATTCGCTCAAAAGTTTACCTTTGGACTTAGTCTTTTTTTTGAAGATTTTTCTCACCGGAACAAAGTCAGCAATCTGATCGGACCTCCGTGGAGCCCTCTTCAGATACATTTTGCCAGAGACCTCGATAAAGAATTCTACCTCCGGACTTAGTCGATTTTCCAGAACGGAAACCTTACTTCATATCGAAGTTGAAATTGGATCCAACATCCCTGGAGCCCTCCTTGGATACCCTGCGCAGGAAGTCCTGCTGTTTCTCTCTGATGTCGGACGACCCTCCACAGCAAAGTCGATTTTGAGTCTGTGTCATCAGATTTTCTTTCCAGGATCTCCTGGTAAAATGCTGGAAGTCTGGGGCTCCAGAGCTTTTCAGCAGGAGAAACCTGCAAGTCAGGCCAGGAGGTTGGGGTCGACGTAAGTCGGCTTGACTCAAGGCGTCGGATCGGTCCCTTTCTGGAGCTTTTTATCAAAAGTTCTCTAATCTTCTCCAAACTTCTTGATCTTCTTCCAGACGGTCTTTGGATGTCTTTCAGGAGTCAACAGCTCAACCTAAGGTTCCAGAGACTCTGAGTTGCTCCTTGAGGGTTAGGACTCCAACTCCTAGAATGCACCCTGCTCAAACTTAAAAATGACCACTGGACAGTGGTCAGCTGGTCAGTTTCTTCAATATTTCATGCAGGGAACTCTGGTTAGCTATTTTCTACCTGTAGCAGAAAGGGAGAACCAGTTGAAGCCAATCAAAGTCGTTTTTGTGGTGAAGTCCAAGTGTGTGGCTGGTGCAGTCCTTCAGAGTGCAGTATCCATGTGCAAGTCAGGGGTCCAGAAGGGCAGTCTTTCTTCTTCCTGGTAGGGATCGGAGGTGTGGGTGCAGCTCTGCCATATGCATCCTTGCTCCTGGGGTGGAAAGCAGGGGGGGCAACTGTCCAACCATGCACCTGCTGCCTCTCTCCCTGGCTTGTTGTGCTGTCTCTGCCCCTGTGCTGATACTTTCCACTGGTGTTGTCCCTGCCCCTGATTCTCTGTGTTCCCTGCCCCTCCATCTCTTAGCTGTTGTGTTGCCTCTGTCCTTCCACTGCCCTCTATTGTTGCCTTGAGGCACTCCCCTCTGCCCATTCTCTGTTTGCATACCACTGTCTCCTCCCGTCCTGGTCCATTGTGCTATCATCACCCCTGTGCAGTCACTTCCCTCCATTGTACCTTTTGCTTCCCCTTTGTTGTCTGTGTGCATGTCTCTGTCTCCTCTCTTCCTGGTCCATTGTGCTGTTGCTGTCACTGTACTTCTACCATCCCCTGCTGCTGCTCCTGTGCGCTCCCGTCTTTGTTCCCATTCTCCATGAGCATGTTTCTGCCCCCTGGCATGTTCTCCTGCTCTGCTCCTGTGCTGCCACTGCCATTCCTTGCTGCCCCTTCCCCCACCTCACTGCCCTCTACCATTCTTCATGTGCCAGCTCCTGTCTCCTCCCACCCTAGTGCTGTTGTGCTGCCACTGACCTTGTGTTTCCACTGCCACCTGTTGCTGCCCCTGCCCACTCTTCCCTCATTCTCCATATGTGTACACCTGCCCCCTTCCTTCCTGGCCTTTTGTTTTGGTGCTGTCCCTCTCCCTATGCCTCCCATTCTTAGTGTGCATGCCAGCTAACCCTCCCAGGTCTGTTGTGCTGCCACTGCCCCTGTGCTCTGTTGCTGCTACTGCCCCTCCTTATTATCCATATACATGCCACTGCCCTTTTCTTCCCTAGGCCATTGTGCTGCACTGACTGTCCTGCTTCCCTTCCAATGATGCCATTGCACTATCGGATACAATTTATGAAAAAAGATGTGCAGTTTTGTGTACTGGCACTAGCTCTGCAGTACAACAGTGGGGTCCACGTTGGGTACCGCAGCATTTGCTGTTTGGTACTGCAGTACCAGACACCTGAATTGTAGTATTTTATATCCTAATGGTAATTCCCTTTGGGAAGGTGCCAACCTGTCCACTTATGAACTTCTCACAAAAAAGTACTGAATTCGAGTACTAAGGGGCATATTTATACTCTGTTTGCGCAGAATGTGCGTCAAAATTTTTGACGCACATTCGGCGCAAACACTGCCCCATATTTATACTTTGACGTCCGACCCCGCGGGCGTCAAAGTTCCACCATGTGCGTCATTTTTTAGAAGGGTGAACCAGCCCTGCGTTAATTATATGCAAGGTAGGCGTTCCCTTCTAAAAAATGACTTTAAGGCCTGTGCCCCATATTTATACTGTGACATCATTTTGACGCACAGGAGGGGACAGGCCTTAAAAAACGGCGCCCAGCCTGATGGGCGCCGTTTTTTTTAACGCCTGGGTCAGGGCAGGCGTTAAGGGACCTGTGGGCTCAGAAGGAGCCCAGAGGTGCCCTCCCATGCCCCCAGGAACACCCTCTGCCACCCTTGCCCACCCCAGGAGGACACCAAAGGATGGAGGGACCCATCCCAGGGAAGTTAAGGTAAGTTCAGGTAAGTATATTTTGTCGATTTTTTTTTTGTGGCATAGGGGGGCCTGATTTGTGCCCCCCTACATGCCACTATGCCCAATGACCATGCCCAGGGGTCATAAGTCCCCTGGGATTGGTCATTGGGCAAGGGGGCATGACTCCTGTCTTTGCTAAGACAGGAGTCATTTCAATGGGGGTTGGGCGTAAAAAAAAAATGGCGCAAATCGGGTTGAGGCCAAAATTTTGCCTCAGACCTGACTTGCCCCATTTTTTGACGCCCAAGCTCCATTTTCCCCTACTCCGGCGCTGCCTGGTGTGAGTCATTTTTTTTTACGCACACCAGTCCACAGCGCCGGCTAACGTCATCCAATAAATAAGGCGCCCGCATGGCGCTTTGGAATGGCGTTAGCCGGCGTTAAACTTTTTGACGCACAACTGCGTTGGCGCAGTTGTGCGTCAAAAAGTATAAATATGGGCCTAAGTCTCCTCATCCTGTAATGACGGCGACAGCATTTTGTTTGTAGCTGATGCCAGCCAATTAATTCTTTCAGTACAATGGAAAAAGCCCAGGTACGACGGTACCAAAATGGCCCAAGGGAGGAAAAGCTCTGCCTAATGGGAGGCTCTTATTTTTTAAAATGATCATCCAAATGGACCAGCCATCCAGATAGCACTATCATTTTAACCCCTACGTGACCACTGTAGGCATCTTTTTAAGCACACATTTCTCAAAAATGGCTGAAAAAATGTATATCAAATAACAGAAAACACACCTTCTGAGTAAAGTGACAACTTTTTTTAACCAAATTTGGTGTAATTCCGTTCAACTGCTTTTTCTGTATCACTTTCCAGAATGTCCTATGAGCATTAATATGGGAAAACATTTTGGGACCCTCGCTTTTCCTTAGTCACCATACACTGATCCCCTGAAAGTTTCCAGGAAGGACCTGGGGTGGATACATTATTTTTTGAAATTTTTTGTGAAGAGTCATGAAAAGGTGCCAAAGTTATTAGAGAAACTATAATTAAATCTAGACTTGGATGTGGTGAAGAGCAAATATTGTAGAGTTACACAGTGGTGTGTGATAAGTAAACACATTAGTATATATACACATATATTTTACACATTAGTACATATACACATATTTTTACCTTTGTGCAGTAAGTAAACGACAGTGCATATACACTACTATATTTACCTTTGTGAATAGGCCTGAGTATGTTTAGTTACAGATAGGAGGATATATTTCAGACACTTTTTTGGGAAAATAAATATTTTACAGCCCTATAAACTTCATAGTATTTATAAAATCCATATTTTCCTTCTTTTTTCTACGTTTAAAGATGCGAATTTACTAAGGGCTCCTTACAGAGGAATAATGTCAGCAATTTCTACAGTCTAAGCAGATAATGCTGTTTTTACCCATTGTCTTTGATGTAATGTTGTAATTTTTGTCTAGGGAAGGATAGATTACACATAAATGTTTTAACTGTTTGCCGAGTCTAATTTAGCACCAATTTCATGTTGTTAAAGGAGTTGAGCATTGCTCTAATGAGAAATGAGGGAGCCGTACCACATGCATATTTATTTAGATTTATATAAACAGAATACAGAGAGCTTAATTGCTTCAACATGGAAATAAATGTAATAGTTACTTATTTTGATCTGATGAAATTCTCTTGCGCCTAATAGATGTTGACGCATTGCGAAGAATGCACGTACTTTTGTGCTCTCGGAGGTTATCTTGCCTGGAGCACTCGTCTTCTTTTTTTCTCTCCACTCCCTGTCTTGTTGAGTTAATCAAAGGCAAAGTGCAATAAATTGTAAATGAAAGTAGTGCAGCTATCTAAACCATCAGATCTTTATGTGTTATCACAACATATTATGAAATGTATTGTAATTGATTGCAATTGTGTTTGTAATTGTAATTGTATTTATATAGCGCTTACTACACTTAAGGAGACGATGAAGCGCTTTTTGACAAGTAGCACATTGCTCCGCAATTCAAAATGGATTAGTGGTGGATTAGTGTATAGGGTTTTATACGTTTTTTATTTGAGCTGTGTCCATGTGATACTGTTGGTTGGATTAATGAGGGTAAAGGAGGGATAGCCGAGCGAAGAGTCTAGATAGAATTATCAGAAACAGGGGCAGATTTAAGAGCCCCTTGCGCCACTTCAGCACCCCCTTAGAGTAATTTTTTTGGCACTTAATTGGCACTGAGGTGGCATTTTCCCCGCTCCAGTGGACTTTTTCTCAGATTACAACTTGAAAGAATTCATCAAGGTTCCTCTGCACATCTCTCTTCGACTTCTGCCAAGGATCGACCGCTGACTGCTCTAGGATGCCTGCAAAACTACAACAAAGTAGCCAGAAGACTACCAGCGCACTGTAGTGCCTAATCCTGCTGGCTTTCTCAACTGTTTCCTGGTGGTGCATGCTCTGGGGGCTGCCTGCCTTCACCCTGCACTGGAAGCCACAAAGAAATCTTCTGTGGGTCGACGGAACCTTCCCCCTGCTTCAGCAGGCACCAAACTTCAGCGTCACCGGTACTCTGGGACCCCTCTCATCCTGACGAGTGTGGCCCCTGGAACACAGGTGGTGGACCCAAGTGACCCAGACTGTCCAGTGGTCCAACTGTCTGAATTTGGAGGTGGTAAGTCCTTGCCTCCCCTCCACAGACAGTAATCATGTGCACCATGAGTTCTGCAGCTACAAGGGCTTCTGTGCACATTTCCAAGAATTCCTGCATGCACAGCCGAGCCTAGGTCCCCAGCACACTGTTCTGTGATGCTCAGCTCCCTGAGTTGATCTCCGGTGTCGTGGAACCTCCTTTTGCAGTGTTGAGATGACCACCATGTTCAGTCTTCTTGAACCAGTGCTCAAGAACTTCTGTGGGTGTTTCCTGCTTGTGTGTGGGCTCTCTACGTTGCAGAAGTCCCCCTCTGTCTCCTCTCTCAAGTGGCGACATCCTGGTCCATCCTGGGCCCGGGCAGCACCCTTTTTCTCCAACCGCGACTCTTGCAGCTAGCAAGGCTTGTTTGCGGTATTTTGCCAAGGGAACAACTCTGCATCCTCCAGCACGCCGTTGGACATCTTCTGCACTAAGAAGAACTTCCTACCATCTTTCGTTGTTGCAGAATCTTCAGCTTGTTCCAACCGGAGGCAGCAATTTTGCACCTTCATCCGGGGTTTAGTAGGCTCCTGCCCCCCTGGACACTTTAGCGACTCTTGGACTTGGTCCCCTTCCTTTGCAGGTCTTCAGGTCCAGGAATCCGTCTTCAGTGTTTTGCAGTCTGTTGTGGTCCTTGCAAAATCCTTCATCACGACTTTAGTGTGTTTCTGGGGAAATAGTAGTACTTTACTCCTACTTTCCAGGGTCTTTGGGTGGGGTACCTTTGACACCCTTAGTGTTTTCTTATACTCCCAGTGACCCTCTACACACTACACTAGTCTAGGGGTACATTCGTGGTTCGCATTCCACTTTCTTAGTATATGGTTTGTGTTTCCCCTTGGCCTATTGCACCCTATTGTATTCTACAGTGTTGGCACTACTTTTGGACTGTTTTATTTACCAGATTAGGGTGGTCATTCTGACCTCGGCGGTAAAAGGCGCCTACCGCCGGTCAGAAATCCTCCATAATCCCGCCGAGGTCGCGGAAACCCGCCACGGTCATTCTGACCCGCAGAAGGCAAACCTCCGAAAATCCGACCGCCACAACAGACCGCCTAACCAGCGGTCGGCGGAAAGGTGGAGGTGACCAAACCTCCACCGCCACGCCAACAGAAATACGCCCATCCCATTACGACCCACGAATCCACGCGGCGGTCATTCAAACGCGGTATTCCATTGGCGGGACACACCGCCGCGGTCAGAATACACACAAACGAACAAAACTCAGCCACATTGGACGATTTGAATCCCACACACCTGATACACATACACACACCACTCCCACACACACAATACAATATAAAACACACACCCACATCACCCACAAACCCCTACGCTAAAAAATTCGTCAAGAAGGCAAGAGCGAGACACCAGCATCCAAAAAATAACAGCCACAGCCACTCAACACCATCACCCACACACTATCCACACACAAAACAACACACACCACCACACTCAACTCACTTAAATACACATACTCCACCCCACACATCATACACACCACCCCATGGCACCCCAAAGACAACCCCGCTTCACAGACGAAGAACTCAGGGTCATGGTGGAGGAAATCGTTCGGGTAGAGCCCCAGCTGTTCGGCACACAGATACAATACACCAGCATTGCCCGGAGGACGGAGCTATGGCAGAGGATTGTCGACAGGGTGAACGCAGTGGGACAGCACCCCAGAAATCGGGAAGACATCAGGAAGCGATGGAACGACCTACGGGGGAAGGTGCGTTCCATGGTATCCAGGCACAACATCGCCATGCAGAAGACTGGCGGAGGACCCCCACCTCAACCCCCACAATTCACATCATGGGAGGAGGAAGTCTTGAACATCCTGCATCCTGACGGCCTCGCAGGAGTCGGCGGAGGAATGGATACTGGTAAGTTGAAGCTTCAATACTGCTTCCCCCCACCTGCATGCCAAATCAGACCCCAACCCTCACCCCCATCCTCGAACCCCACCCTCACCCCCACCCCCATCCTCACCCCCACCCTCACCCCCACCACCATCCTCACCCCCACCACCATCCTCACCCCCACCCCCAGCACACCTATTCCCCGCCAATGTCTCACCATCACAACCCACACATCCCAAAACCTAGGCCTGCATGCGTCCACTAAGCATGGACACCCATCACCAAAGCATGCCCAATGCATATACACATCCCCCCCACAAGCCACCCTCACCAAAGCCCCCACACACGAATGCCAGCACTTGGGGACACGAGAACCCACAGATACACCCATATGCCACACATTGAAACTATAACCATACCTCTATACCCCTGCAGGACCCGACCGTCAACACACCGCGGCGGAGGGGCCAGAATTCTCCACACCCCCCACCCAAGAGGCCGTCAGCGATGACAGCAGCTCTGTCGACCTGGACACCGATGACCAGCCCGGACCATCGGGGACCTCTGGACAGTCGGTTCCCCTCACACAGGCCCAGGCCACTACAGACCCAAACCCCTCTGGGAACACCAGCACAGCTCCCACCCAGCGGGCCCATGCCTCTGTCTCCAGGGCGCGTCAATCTGCGGTGTGTCTACCACTACAGGGCACCCAGGATAACCCACCACCCCAACAACAACAGGGACCTGGGGGCAGTGGTAGTGGGCACACCGGCCAGGGGGCAGAGGCCCAGGGAAACAGGGGAACTCGGCGGGCAGCTGTGCGACAGGGGGGGGAGGAGAGGCCCAGGGAACCCACTCTCCACGAGGTCCTCACCACCATCATGGGAGCATACAACCGCTCCCAGGAGACGATGGCGACGGTACTGGCCCGGTTCCAGGAGATCCAGGTGCTGCAGGAGGAACACTATCGGGGGTACAGGGAGGACATCAGAGCCATCAACACCACCCTGGTTACCATGGTAGGGCTGCTGCAGGACCTCGTAAACAGCAGGGCGGACACTGAACAACACCCAAGGGCCCCTGCCACTAGCCTGGACCAAGAACAGCCAACCACCTCCGCCGGCACTAGTGGACAGGAGGCCCCCGCACAGCAGCAGCCCACCAGACCCCCACCTCCTGCAGGAGAAGAACCACCCCGCAAGAGGGCCCTGAGATCTCGCAAGAAGACAGAGTAGGATGTCAAGACCCCCGCCAGCAAAGGATACCACCTGATGTCATCCCACTGTCCCACATTGTCACCCTGTCCATCCTTGAACTGCCCATGCTCCATCTCTCCACAGGCCTCTGGACAATGCACCTGTGTGACTGTTACTCTGGACTCTGCCATGGACATTCCTTCACCATAGCCCCCACCCACTTGAAACCACCCATCCCATTTTGAGCACTTAAATAAACACCTATTTTGCACCAAAATATCAGGAGTCTGGCTGTGATTTCAATAGATTGTAATTGACATGACAGTGCAAATATGTCCTTGTACATGGTGAAGTCAACAAACAGCTGCCACAAAGCTGTAGTCCATGGGGAAACGAAGCACAGGACTCGTAGTGGGGACCCCAGATCTGAAATAGGGAGGGAAAAGCCAAAACTCAGTCATCATACACTGGGGCAAATAGACAGGCAGCAGAGATGCTGGAGAGTAGTTAACATTTACTAAATTATCTTTGAAATGTTACCTGTGTCCTATTGGAAGTACTGTTCAATGATTCTGTCCCTGTTGTCTGTTTCAGCCCCGTCGTCTTCCTCCTCGTCACTCTCCTCAGGTTCCACCGCTGCCACAACACCACCGTCTCGACCATCCTCCTGCAGGAAAGGCACCTGGCGGCGCAAAGCCAGGTTGTGAAGCATGCAGCAGGCCACGATGATGTGACACACCTTCTTAGGTGAGTACATTAGGGATCCACCTGTCATATGCAGGCAGCGAAACCTGGCCTTTAGGAGGCCAAAGGTGCGTTCGATCACCCTCCTAGTACGCCCATGGGCCTCATTGTACCGTTCCTCTGCCCTGGTCCGGGGATTCCTTACTGGGGTCAGTAGCCACGACAGGTTGGGGTACCCAGAGTCCCCCACTAGCCATACACGGTGTCTCTGTAGCTGTTCCATCACGTAAGGGATGCTGCTATTCCTGAGGATGTAGGCGTCATGCACTGACCCTGGGAATTTGGCATTTACATGCGAGATGTACTGGTCAGCCAAACACACCACCTGGATGTTCATTGAATGGTAATTTTTTCTGTTCCTGTACACCTGCTCCCTGTCTCTTGGGGGAACCAAAGCCACATGGGTCCCATCAATGGCACCAATTACGTTGGGAATATGTCCAAGGGCGTAGAAATCACCCTTCACTGTAGCCAATTCGCCCACCTCAGGGAAAATGATGTAGTTCCTCACGGATTTCATCAGGGCAGACAACACTCTGGATAACACCTTCGAAAACATGGGCTGAGACATCCCGGAAGCAATTCCCACGGTTGTCTGAAATGACCCACTTGCCAAGAAATGGAGTACTGACATGACCTGCACCAGAGGGGGAATCCCTGTGGGTTGGCGGATGGGGGACATCAGGTCGGGCTCCAGCTGGGCACACAGTTCATGGATAGTGGCACGGTTAAGACGGTAGGTCAGGATAATGTGGCGTTCTTCCATTGTCGACAGGTCCACCAGCGGTCGGTACACGGGAGGATTCATCCGTCTCCTCGCCCAACCCAGCGGACGGTGCCTAGGAAGGACAACATGGAGCACACAGTCAAGCAACCCACAGGTACGTACTCACAGCTAGCACAGTATACGATTCTCTATGCAGTGAATGGCGTGTCTGAGTGGCTATGCAAGGCCTAGGCCTGTGTGACGCAGTTGAAATTGAGCCATGTGGGCCCTGGAAATGGCGGCTGCCTGACCTGTGAAGTGTGACAATGGGATGTGAGGTCAATGCGCTGGCGTGGCACACCGCGGCGGGCGGCGGGCGAAGACCGCGGCGCGAAGCCGCATTGGTTAACATTGAAGCCTATGGGTTTCAGGAGCCAATGGCGAAGGGCGCCGGCGGTGGCGGGACGCACCGCCGCGGTACGCACCGCCGCGGACGTGACCGCCATTTTCTATCTACTTATCCACTTGCGACTTGAACTTTCACAGGAGAGGACCTATACTGCAAGTGTTGCTGTGACCTCGGTCTGGAAGGGACAATGGCTGCTGCGACTGGGGAAAGGGCCCCTGCCTTCACTGGAGAGGAGTTGGAGAAACTTGTGGATGGGGTCCTCCCCCAGTATGCGCTACTCTACGGTCCTCCAGACCAACAAGTGAGTTTAATTCAATATGGATTTGGGGCCACTGGCTGGCTTGGGGGCCTGGCGGGGATGGGGGGCATGTTGGGGCTGGCGGGTGGCCTGGCGGGGATGGGGGGCATGTTGGGCATGGCGGGGGGCCTGGCGGGGATGGGGGGCATGTTGGGCATGGCGGGGGGCCTGGCGGGGATGGGGGGCATGTTGGGCATGGCGGGGGGCATGGCGGGGGGCCTGGCGGGGATGGGGGGCATGTTGGGGCTGGCGGGGGGCCTGGCGGGGGGCCTGGCGGGGATGGGGGGCATGTTGGGCATGGCGGGGGGGCCTGGCGGGGGGCCTGGCGGGGATGGGGGGCATGTTGGGCATGGCAGGGGCATGGGGGGGGGCCTGGCGGGGATGGGGGGCATGTTGGGCATGGCGGGGGGCCTGGCGGGGATGGGGGCGTTGGGCCACTGGATTGGAAAATGCTGAGAAACTTGAACGTGGTATTTCTCCCTCCCTGTACGTGTCACATAGGTCCGCGCCCATGAGAAGATCGGGATTTGGCGTGCCATCGCCAAGGAAGTCCGGGCCCTGGGGGTCCACCATCGATGGGGCACCCACTGCCGCAAGAGGTGGGAGGACATCCGCCGCGGGACCAAGAAGACCGCCGAGTCTCTGCTGGGGATGGCCTCCCAACGTAGGCGGGGTGCCTGCCGTTCCGGATCCTGGCGGTGGCCTACCCAGAATTGGATGGGCGCGTGAGGGCAGCACAGCAGACACAAGGGGGTGAGTACAAGCATTATCTACTCTGTTGTCGCGCAGTGGAGGTGTCTGGGTGGGGGAGGAGGGCTGGGGGTCCCCCTAGGCCAGGGCGATATCTGTAGGCTGGGCACCCCCGTAAGCCCCAGTGTCCCCAGCCACCACCCTCAGTAGTTTGTCAGTACAGCCATCCCTGGGCCGTGTCATCCATGGGTGCAGTTGTCAACTCTAGGCGTGTAGGGCATGTTCCACGGAATGCGTAGCGTACCCCAAGTGCGCAACTTAGTGCAGGGGGCATCTGTGTCTGTCATGTCCGCTAACTGTACCGGAGATCCATGTACTCAATATCCCTTTATTTCTCTCTCCCCCCCCCTTTTTGTTTGTCTTTCTGTGCTTGTGTGCATCAGCATCATCAGGCGGAGGAGAAGTGGCATCGGGGCAGGAGGGAGCTGCATCTCACATGGCCCTGGAGGGCCATGCCACAGAGTCAGACTGGACCAGTGAGAAGGAGGGCGAGGGGAGCTCCACGACGGGGACGACTGGACCCTGCAGCGACACGGACACGTCCTCGGAAGGGGGCTCCCTTGCGGGGGTGGCACCATCCGTGCCCCCCGCCATTACAGGTACAGCCGCCACCCAGCGCACAATCTCCGCCCTCCCAGCAGCCCCTCAGCATTCGCCCCGTGCCCGCTCTGCCAGGAAGCCGGGCATCTCCTTCGCCCCAGGCACCTCAGGCCCTGCCCCTGTTACCCCCGCTGCCCTCAGTGAGGAGGTCATTGACCTCCTCCGAACGCTCATTGTTGGGCAGACTACCCTTTTGAATGCCATCCAGGGGGTGGAGAGGGAGGTTCATCGCAGCAATGCGTACCTGGAGGGCATTCATTCGGGTCAGGCTGCCCATCAGCGATCGTTCCAGGCTCTGGCCTCAGCACTGACGGCAGCCATTGTCCCTGTCTCCTGCCTGCCTCTACTAACTCCCTCCTCCCAGTCTCCTGTTCCTCTGCCTGTCCCACCCACACCATCAGACCAGCCTGCACACACCTCAACACCCAAGAGAAGCTCATCCAAACATAAGCACCACAGATCACGCAGACATTCACACACGCAACATTCCGATGCAGACATGCCAACAGTCACTACCACCTCTGTGACCCCCACCTCCTCGTCTCCCTCCTCCCTCCCTGTGACGTCTACACTCACACCTCCATTCACCTCACCATCAGCCAATGTTTCCATCACCAGCACACCCTCCACTCCAGTCCGCACACGTGCAGTCACCACCCCCACTGCCATTTACACGTCCCCTGTGTCCTCTCCCACTGTGTCTGTCACCCCCTCTTCCACACCACACAAACGCAGCCACCCACCCACCCAACAGCCATCCACCTTACGACAGCCTATCCCTCTTGCACCTGCACCCAAAGACAGCAAACGTGACTCACCTACAACCACATCCTCTCCCTCCACTCCCATTCCCACTGTACCTACCACTCTCCATTGTCCCAAGAAGCTCTTCCTCGCCACTACTAACTTCTTTCCTGACCCTGAGCCCCCCCCTCCTTCTCGTCGGGGTAAGAAGAGCACCTCAGCCACCACCAGCCCTGCAGCCCCCTTGACAAGGGTGCAGGGGTATTGGAGCCCGCCAGCCCGCATGTCTGGGTCTTCGCCCAGCAGCAAGGGGACAGCCAGCCCACCCCCTGGGAAGAGGAGCAGAAGGCGGAAGGGTCGCCGCAGGAGCCTGCCTTCTACATCCCCCCCGGACACCACCCAGAGACAGTCACCAGCCACAGCTCCAAAGGGAGGAAAGGGCCACAGGCCCACGACTAAGGAGGGCAAGGGCAGCAAGTCGGAGAGGTCAGGCAGCAGGCCTGCTGCCCAGGAGGAGCCCACAACCCCCATAGCCGCTGCCCCGGGAGGAACCGGCACAGCTGCCCCGGGAGAGCCCACCACCCCCATAGCCGCTGCCCAGGGAGGACCCAGCCCAGCTGGCCAGGAGGGCCCCACCACCCACAGCCCAGGTGGGCAGTGAAGGAGCACCATCCCCGCTGCCCAGGAGGGCACCACCAGGCAATTAGCAGTTGGCCATAGACCGGCCGCCGTCTCAAGAACCGCTGAACTGGGCCCCGCCGTCTCAAGAACCGCTGAACTGGGCCCTTCAGGGCAAGAACCGCTGAACTGGGCCCCGCCGTCTCAAGAACCGCTGAACTGGGCCCCGCCGTCTCAAGAACCGCTGAACTGGGCCCTTCAGGGCAAGAACCGCTGAACTGGGCCCGCCGTCTCAAGAACCGCTGAACTGGGCCCTTCAGGGCAAGAACCGCTGAACTGGGCCCCGCCGTCTCAAGAACCGCTGAACTGGGCCCTTCAGGGCAAGAACCGCTGAACTGGGCCCTTCAAGGCAAGGACCGCTGAACTGGGCCCCGCCGTCTCAAGAACCGCTGAACTGGGCCCTTCAGGGCAAGAACCGCTGGCCCTTTGGCAGACGTGGCAGGGCAGGATCTATCTCGGGAAGGGCTGCAGGATGTCCTCTGGCCAACTTGCCTCCTCCAGTGGCAGTGGGGTCTGTTATGGACTGTATGGACTGTGGCTTTGCTCTCCCCAGGATGGCCCAGTGGGCAGGCCACCCACTGTATGGACTGTTTGGACTGTGGCTTTGCTCTCCCCAGGATGGCCCAGTGGGCAGGCCACCCACTGTATGGACTGTATGGACTGTGGCTTTGCTCTCCCCAGGATGGCCCAGTGGGCAGGCCACCCACTGTATGGACTGCATGGACTGTGGCTTTGCTCTCCCCAGGATGGCCCAGTGGGCAGGCCACCCACTGTATGGACTGTATGGACTGTGGCTTTGCTCTCCCCAGGATGGCCCAGTGGGCAGGCCACCCACTGTATGGACTGTATGGACTGTGGCTTTGCTCTCCCCAGGATGGCCCAGTGGGCAGGCCACCCACTGTATGGACTGTATGGACTGTGGCTTTGCTCTCCCCAGGATGGCCCAGTGGGCAGGCCACCCACTGTATGGACTGTATGGACTGTGGCTTTGCTCTCCCCAGGATGGCCCAGTGGGCAGGCCACCCACTGTATGGACTGTATGGACTGTGGCTTTGCTCTCCCCAGGATGGCCCAGTGGGCAGGCCACCCACTGTATGGACTGTTTGGACTGTGGCTTTGCTCTCCCCAGGATGGCCCAGTGGTCATGGAGTCCCCTCGTGGATCTGGCGTCGTGTACTCAAGTGGCTGAGGTGCCCCCCCTTCCCTTCCCCCTGAGGTGCCTGTCCTATTTTCTTTCTGATGCCCCTGCAGTGTTCTCTCCGTGGAGTTCTTGTCGTGGGACTGGGCCTTGCCCCTTTGCACAGGACCCCTGTGATCCACGGACAGTGGTTGGACTACATTTAGTAGCTGTATATATTTTGTACATAGTTTATTTATTTATTGGGATTACTGGTGTACATATTTCAATATATCTGCCCGTTTATGATCTCTTCTTTTGGTCTTTGCATTATTTCGGAGGGGGGTGGTTTGTGGGTTGTGACAGTGATCTGTGGGAATGCATTGATGTGTGTGTTGTAGTGGGTGTGGGTGGGTGGGTGTGTGCCGGTAATCTTTTCCCTCCCCTGTGTCGTAGGTGCCGTACTCACCGATGTCTTCCGCGCCGCCGGGCGTGCTCCTGGTATATGAGCAGGAATAGGAGTGCGGGGATGACCTGCAACTCTGGCTCCATACTGCCGGAATCTCGCGTGGAGTGCGTAGAGGTGAGCGTTTTCCCGTTCGTAGTCTGTTTCCACCGTGTTCTTATCGGCGGTGCTCCCGCCCCGGAAAAGGTGGCAGATTGGTGGGTCGTAATAGGGTGGGCGGTACTTTGTCTGCCGCCGGGCTGTTGGCGGGAACCGCCGCGCTGTTTGTTTGTACCGCTGTGGCGGTCGGAGTGTTAAGTTGGCGGGCTGTGTTGGCGGTTCCTGCCAGGGTCAGAATTGCATATTTTAGACCGCCGGCCTGTTGGCGGCTTGGCCGCCGCTTTATCACCGACCGCCAGGGTCAGAATGAGGGCCTAGGTATGTTGTGTATATTTTGTGTATTTTACTTACCTCCTAAGGGAGTATATCCTCTGAGATATTTTTGGCACATTGTCATGAAAATAAAGTACCTTTATTTTTAGTAACACTGAGTATTGTCTTTCTTATGATATAGTACCTATGTGATGTAAGTGGTATTGCATGAGCTTTGCATGTCTCCTAGTTCAGCCTTGGCTGCTCTGCTATAGCCACCTCTATCAGCCTAAGCTGCTAGAACACTACTACTGCTGGACCTGGCACAAGGTGTAAGTACCATTGGTACCCCTATAAGCCAGGCCAGCCTCCTACACTCAGTAAAACCAAAGCTGCGCTATGGGGCCCAATGTACTAAGGGGCAGGTCAGAAAAAGTGGGAGCAAATTGTGCACTGACAATGATTTTACATTGTGTCCTACGTACTACTAAATTGTGATACAAAACCTCCAATCGCAGAGGGTTGCAGAACAACTTTTCTAATGAATATTATTTAGTTTTCTATTTCAACACCCAGTGATTGGCTAGAAGCAGTGAGGTGGTGGTCTTCAAGCAACAGGTCTGCATTCCCCAATAGAAAACCTAAAGGATCATGTACAGCTTCTAAAAATAATACTGGTTACAAAATTACCATTTTTGCTCATCTAAATGTATTCAAGTGATCTCAGTTAGAGGCAGGGGATTTGTGTTTTGTGATAAAAATAGATGATAACAGATGTTTTTATACCATGTTTAGGAACTTAGGGCCATATGTATAAACTTTAGGGATTGCGATTTCCTAATTGCGATTCTTTGCCAATCACAATTAGGAAATCGTAATTCCTCATGGTTGAAACTCATTGAGTTTCATTTAGAAATTCCTAATTGGGTTGCAACTATCCCACCTCATGAATATTAATGAGGTAGGCCACAATTTGTGACCATTAGGAATTTCAGCCATCACAGGTATGGTGGCCTGCTGGGGTCAGCAGACCATCATGTCTGTGATTGCTTTTTAATAATGAAAAGCAACAAGATAATTGATAGAATGTTTGAATTAATCTCAGCTACTGGCAATCTCTTGGGCTGCATCCCAACCCATAATTGTTCACCCACTGTACCACCTCAATGTATGCAAATCAGTGTTGACCCTGTTCCTCATGGAAACATCTCTAGCCCAAAATTCCAAGCCAGGTCCTCTCTGGCTGGAACTCGAGCAACCCAGGAATGGGTTTGTCCTTATTATGAGCCAGGTATAGCCTGGTTTCAGGGCACAGAAAGCCCGGGACTCACATTTAGGCATATCCGGTGCACTCAGTGCATCAAATTCCAAAACAACAAGGTGAATATTTGAATTAACCTCAGCCACTGGCAATCACTCAGTGCCACATCCCAATCCATCATTTTTCACCCACCATGCCACCTAAGTTTGGATAATCAGTCTTGACCTTGTGCCTCAAGGGAAAAGTCCTGCCCAAACTGACAAGCTAGGTCCTCTCTGAACCGTGACACAAGCAACCCAAGACCGGTTTTGCCCTTGTTATGGGGTCTTCGGCCATATATAACTTGGTTTCAGTGGCACAGTGTGCCCGGCACCCACAGTGGGCATACTCATCACACTCAGGTCCTCGAATGCAAAAAAAGCAAGGTGATAGATGGAATGCTTTAATTAATCTCAGCCACTAGTAATCACTCAGGTTGCATATAAAGCCATCATTGTTTGACCCCTCAGTTTGGACTCAGCCATATGCAATTCAGTCTTGACTCAATTCCTCATGGGAACAGTTCAGCCGATACTACCAATGGAACACAAGAAACCCAGGAACGGTTTTGCCCTTGTCATGGGCTTTACAGCCAAGTATTGCTTGGTTCCAGTAGTACAGTGAGCCTGGGATCCACGTGTGGGCATACCCAGCACACTTAAGGTGTCAAATTGAAAAACAAGGTGATAGATGGAATGCTCGAATTCATCTCAGCCACTGTCAGTTGATTTGGCCGCATCCCACTCCATAATTTTTCCTCCCCTATGTCACCTTAGTTTGTACACAGCCATATGCAAATCCAGCTTGACCTTTTTCCTCAGGGAATAGTCCAGCCCGAAATACCAAGCCAGGCTCTTCCTGAACTGGCACTCTTAGAGGGTGCTGGAGAAGAAATTGTTGAAGAGTTCCAATAAAGACTACCATATCCTGGTGCACTGTAAGGTCATCACGTACTATGCTTTAAAAACTATTACAGTTGAATATACAATAAAAAATGTGTTGGAGAATGCACAGTTTTTGCAATTTTTTCCCCAAATTTTCTTAGAGGAGAGAACCCCCCAAGCCCTGTGGTAGTGGTCAGGCTCGCTTGCTATGCACCCTATGGGGGCTCGTCTGACACAATTTGCAAGGGCTACTTTGGGTTCCCAGTCCAGCCCTGCACACAAAGAAAGGCACAGAGGCATTTAGACAAGCACAAGTACAGGAGCAAGCACACACTCTAATGCAAACATTCAACAGTGCACATCAATACAAACCAAACACATTCTGAGACCAAAACACATATATGCACATAACAATAAAGACTAGGTCCCCCATTGACCTTGTGTGGTACGTTCCTGTCATGGAAACATACCCCAGTCACACATGTAGGGCAGCATTTTTATTGGGACAAGTGGGGGAGCACTGGTTTGTAGGAATTTTATGGATACCTCCTGATTCTGGAAGTTTGCATCACCGGAATTTAAGGAAAATATGAGATTTTAGCCAAAGTTTGAGGTTTACATAGTATTGTGGTTAAGAAAACCTCATGGGATCCATGCAAGAGACATCACCATGGAATCCCATGGTTGTCTATTTTTAAAAAATTGGGAGGTTTACAATGTTTCTCTTGGTGCCCACTGAGCTTGGGCCCAAAACCCACAGCTCCCTGCAAAAAAAGGTCAATTTTCAGGGGAATGATGCATTTTGGGCCCTTTACTGTCATGGTCACTAGGCCTACTCACACAAGCAAAGAACCATTTTTATCTGGAGACTTGGGGGAATGCTGGGTGAAAGAACGTTTGTGGGTCACCCCAGATTCCAGAACCTTCAGTCACAGAAATGAGAGGAAAAAGTGTTGTTTTAGTCAAAATGTAAAGTATGCAAGGGATTCTGTATAACAAAAAACCTAATGAGAGCAATGCAGGTCATCCCACTCTGGATTACCCCAGGTACCTAGTTTTTAAAAATGTGCAGGTTTGTTAGGTTTCCATAGGTACCGGCTGAGTTAGGGCCCATACTGCACAGCTAACCACTTTGCAAAAAAGGGATTGTGTTGAGTGGAAAAATGTGATGTGTCCATGTTACAATTTGGCCCATTTCCTGTTGTGGCCAGTAGGCCTACTTGCACAAATGAGGTACCATTTTTATTGGGAAGCTTGAGGTAAATGGTGGATGGAAGGAAGTGTGTTGCTTCCTGCAGATTCAAGAACTTTCCATCACAGAAATGTTAAACTTTGAAGTTTGCAAGGTATTTGGGGTAAACAAATCTAGTGAGAGCTATGCAAGCCACCTAGTGCCCAACATCCACAGCTACCAACTTTGTAGAAATAGGGTCAGTTTTGAGTGGAAAAATGTGATATGTCCTGTCTAGGGCCCTTTCCTGTTATGGGGACTAGGTCCACCCACACAAGTGAGGTACTTTTGTTTCTCAGGAGACTTTGGGAAATGTTGGATGGAAATAAGTTTTTTTCCTACTCTTTTTTAATATTCTGTTGTTTCAACAGTTAGTTTCTTTGACCCCTTGCTGAATTCAGACTTCTGTCTACTTTTGAGAAATCTGTAGCTTTCCAGGATCACCCATGGGTCTCACACTGGTTTCCACCACAAGCTGGAAGTAGGTTAAAAGCACAAAAAAATAAAAGTGTGCTACCTCTTTGAAAATTGCCATAAATGTTTATAAAAAGTTACATTTTTTGATTCAGCTCTGCATGGTCCTGAAAGTTGGGAAGACGTTGGTTTTAGCACAGTTAACCGTTTGCTGATTCCATTTTTAGGAAAAAAACACTTTTATTTGGAGCACCTTTTCCCTTTTTCCCAAATAATTCAAAATGTAGTTGTATTTTACTCATTTTGTCGGTTCCCTTCAGTGGAATCCACAACCTCTGGGAACCTTTAGAATCCAAGAGATGTTGGAAAAGATGGACCAAACTCTGGTATGAATACCTTATGTGCAAAAACGTTATGAGCCCCTAAGTGCAAACTACCCTGAATAGCCAAACAAGGGTTCAGCATCTGGTTGGGGTGGCAAGAGTTAAGGGATTAAGCTATTTTTGCATATTAAGATAGCAATTTCCAGATCTTCCTCTAGCTCAATAAATGTGATTTTTGTGGTCAATGATAGCTGGCAGCCCACTATGCTGATATCAGCAACTACCTCCCAAAAGCTTTGTATAACTCTACACTCCACATCATACAGAACACATCTTTGGCAGTAAGGTGTCTTTGATCCATTCATGAGAGTCTCACCTTGGTTTGTGTTGTTTGGCGGTAACCTATCGAATGGTTAGTGTGGCATAGAGATACCCCTAGACACCATTTTCCCTCCTTCCACTCTTCCTTGGTCTTTCAGCTATATGTGCCAAACAACATTCTCTTAGCTTAGGGGTGAGATCAGAAGCAATATTCACTAGAGTTTTGTCAATCTGGAAGAATAACGTTAGTCTGTCAATCAGTTGGTAACTTTACTTCCAGGAAGCAGAAAATTGGCAAAAGCGTTATATCACCTAGACAGGTCTTATAGGTGTATCTTAGTTGTAGGCACTTACAGGACTGGTTGTGGTACACTTTGTCTTCCAAGACCAGATCTCAGAATGATTTTAAATGACTGGGGCTAAGCACATCCAACAGTTACGATATCAGACGTCAAGTTGCAAAACCCATTCAAGGGTGTTCCATGATTCAAGCCTGATTCATAGTGCCACCTAGGGGCATTTCCATATTGAGGAGCTTCACACTCTTAGTCACCTTCCGCGCCTCTCCCCAAATACTGAGTGCCATCCATGTCACCCTGTTTGAGTTGCACACCATATAAAAAGTGCATGACTTTGATGCAATCTAGCACGCAGTCCTGGACTGTCCTACCCTGCACATAGGAGAGGGTCACCATTAGTCACTCCACTGGAAGGAGCTGGAGGGGGGTCACCGGCAGCTGCATTCCTGCATGGAGGTGACATTGTCCTGATGCTCTGAGACATAGGGTCTTAAAAGCAGAGTGGGCCAGGTGTGTCATCTCTTTTCTCCTTTAGCACCTGAAAGTGAGCACCTCATCAGGAATTGGACCTGTGACGGGGGCTGTATCATAAGAGAACAGCCACCCATCTGCACCTGATGCAAAAGCAATTACTCAAAAAATTTAGTAATTGGCTGGTTTTCTACCATAGACAAGGTTATGGTCTTGGTGGCCATGGGACTTAATGGAGTGGGACTGTGGGACTGACCAGCTGGTGGTCCTGCAATCATTAGTCAGAACTTGGGTTGCCTGGAGTTGTGAATGGATGAGGGGCTTCATCTGGAGGCTAGGTATCCTGGCAGGGATGGGGCCTGATTTAGAACTTGCCTGACGGGTGACTCCATCACAACGGTGACAGATGTCCTGTCTTCCAAAATCTATATCCCAATATATCCAATCGGATTTAGATTTCGGCAGGCAGGGCATCTATTACCGTTGTAACAGAGTACCCCGTCCACCAAGTTCTAAATCAGGCCCATGGTGCGTTATGCTGTTCCCTAGTTTTGTGTGTTCTGCATTAAACAGTATGTATTTTCCATCCCTCACTTAGTCAGATGTGATTGCTTGTATAAAAGGAAGTTGACTACATTATTTTCGGGATGTAAATAGAGAGAATTTGATGGCTACAATACTTTTATAAGCTCTGTATCACTGGACTGTGGAATCATGGCTAAAATGTATTTGATTTATATGTTTTCAAGACTCACTTGCTGTGCAATATGTGTGTTACCTTCCTTGTTATATTGCTTCTCACTTTAAGCATCTATGTAACTGCCATTTCATCGATAGAAGGATGTTTGTGTGAGTCAATAGCTATGCTGTGGTAGAACCAGGCACTTTGAGTATGGCTCTCAGTCGCCTCACAGATGGTACAGTTATGTATGAGTGAAGGTCAGTGATTACACATTGTGAGCACACTCCTGTCATAGAACTGTAACTGTTATCCCTGAGTGTGCAGTTTAGTTTGCATTTAAAGGCCAGCAGCTGTATTTTTATATTTTCCTCATTCATATGCTCTTGTG
Source organism: Pleurodeles waltl (assembly GCF_031143425.1). Taxonomy (NCBI): domain Eukaryota; kingdom Metazoa; phylum Chordata; class Amphibia; order Caudata; family Salamandridae; genus Pleurodeles; species Pleurodeles waltl. Next base: position 648,341,396 of record NC_090437.1, read on the forward strand.
TTTAGAAAATGACAGACCTTGCTCTTTGCATTGAAGCGTGGCAACATTTTTCCAATATGTGTTTTTGTGACCCGGAATATTGTATTTGTACCTTGAAGGATTTAGGGGCCAGATGTAGGTAGGTTCCAATGTGCCACTTGCAAATTGCGAGTCAGAGCGACTTGCAATTTGCGAGTCGCAAATCGGAATGTAGGATGGTGTCCCTGACACCATCTGCATCTCGCAAGTGGGTCGCAAAGGCCCACCTCATGTACATTCATGAAATGGGTCGCAATTTGCGATCCCCTTGAGACTCGTGGCACTGACAGGGATGGTGGCCTACTGGAGACAGCAGACCACCATGTCTGTAACTGCTTTTAAATAAACCAGTTTTTTTTTGTTGTAATGCAGCCCGTTTTCCTTAAAGGAAAACGAGATGCATTAAAAAACTAAAAAATTCAACGTTTTCGTTTCATTTTTTAGGAGCAGGCAGTGGTCCATAGGACCACTGCCTGCTCCTAATTTTTTTTTAAAATAATATTCACAAAGGGGAAGGGGTCCCCTGGGGAACCCTTCCCTTTTGCGAATGGGTTAGCACCCATTTGAAATGGGATTGATTTGCGACCGCGTTTGGGGTCACAAAACAATACTACATCGCGCTGCGACTCGCAATTAGGAAGGGAGCACCCCTTCCTAATTGCAACTTGCAATCCCGTTTTGCGATTCGGTAACCAGGTTACCGAATCGCAAAACGGTGTTTGGGCATCACAATGTGCTTTTTGCACGTCGCAAACAGCAAAATTCGCTGTTTGCGATGCGCAAAAAGTTTAGAATATCTGGCCCTAGATCTCTTAATATAAGGTTATTGGCACGGTCCTTTCCCTCTGTCTTATTTTTTGGTTTCTGTGGTTTCAATGTCAATTGTTCACTCAAGAGTTCTTCTCAGGTGTGTTTATAAAAATACTACCAAGTTAGTACTGCCTATGAGCTGACCCGTTATAGAAGCACACTTTTGTGAAACACGTTCCACAACAGCAGAGCCAGCATCGAGGGAATCATTATTAATCTCATTCACTTTTACTTGAAATTATGAGTCTTTGACATTTGCAACTCTGTACCTTCAAGACTTGTAGGAAAACAGTAGTGTTTAATTTATGTGTGTTGTGGCAGTAAAATCACAGTCCTAGAAATCTGTGTCTGTTGTTATTAATAACATTCTGAGAATTTACTGTGCACATTATAGAACTATGGTCGGGAGGAAACAGCACTCAATAAGGCTTTTTCAAACGTTATGGCACATATATTATTATGTTTGCATTCAGCTGCGCTTCCTGTCTTCACTGTGCGTAATCACATGACTTCAGAAATGAAAGAGCATAATTTTGAGAATGAGTATTATTTGTGTTGTTCGTCACGTAAATTAAAATCATAAAAACATTCCACATACATATAATTTTGAAGGCCTCTGCAGCACGTACAAAATTACCTACAATATGAAAACATAAACATAGCTGGCCATGAAATACAATTGTATCTTAAGGTTGGAGCTCGTGATGCCATCAGAGTGAACAGAATGTTTACAATAGTTGTTTGTTGCCACAGAGCAAAAAGAATATGAATTTAAATGCAGTTTTTTTTTTTTTAGCTATGTCGCACTGAATTTAAAAAGGACACGGAATTCAATAAAATATAACAATTAAGTTATTAAAAAAATATTGGTGTTAAGGATGTGTTGCTTAGTCAAGGTGATGCTTTGGTTCTGATGAGAGGTGAAGCTAAGATATTGAGTTTTGGCATCACTGTCGAGGCTGCCGTCGAAGGGGGATTTTAAGGAACTTGTGCTGGGAGAAAGTGCTGTGCCGTGGTGGTTCTGAAGGTGACACATTGGGTCCAATGCAGGTAGCAGTGATGACGCATTGGTTCTTCTTCCAAGGATCCAGGACTGGGGTGGCACCTCTTGGCAGGGCAGACTCATTGATTGCAGAGTCCAAGTGCAAAAACCTCTATGTCCCTAAGATTTCAGATCAGGAGGCCAGCCAGCTAGCCCTTGGAGTCACTCTGGGTTCAAGTGATGCAGGTTCAGTCCTTCTCACCCAGACATGGGACAACACTCAGCAGGGCAGCACAGCAATTCAGAAGTCCATAGAGTGGCAGTCCTTCAGCACCACAGCAGTCCTTCTTCCCGCTAGAGTATCCACAGGTCCAGAAGTGTACTGAAGTGGTGGAGTCAGAGGTCCAGTACCTATACCCAGCTGGGTCTTTGAACTGGGAAAGGTTTCAAACATAGGCCTTTCAAGTCCACAGAGGTCCTGCACTTCCTGCCCTGGCTTCAGACTCACTACAGGGGGATATGCAGCCCTTTGTGTGTGGACAGGATGAAGCCTCTTCAGGTGTAAGTGAGGCTGTGTCTAGCTCCTCCCTCCCATCCTCCCAGGATGGCCATCAAGTCACACCTAAGCCCCTATTATGCATGGCTATCTACGGGGATACACAAAGCCCAGCAGTCGCCCACCTGAGACAAGTGATCAGAGAGAGGCAGAAGGTACCAAATGGCAAAAGTAAGAAAATGGCAACTTTCTAAAAGTGGCATTTTCAATATTACAATTTAAAATCTGACTTTACCACAAGTTGTAATTTTAAATTGTGATTCCAGAGACACTGAACCCGAAAATTTATCTCTTCCAGTTTGTGAATTACACTTATAAAATATTATACAGTAATCTCAATGTTATCCTATGGGAGAGATTGGGCTTGCTTCAGTGAAAAAGTACTTTTGGAGTTTTCCACTACCAGAACGTGTACAACTTAAAAGTTCATGTCCTGCCTTTTAAATACATTGCACCCAGCCCTCTCTGTCGCAAAAGGCTTCCCTTAGGGGTATGTACATATGTAAAAAGGGAAGATTTGGGCTTTGGAAAAGGGGTTATTTTGCCAGGTCGACATCGCAGTGTAAAACTGCACCCACAGACTCTGCAATGGGAAGCCTAAGATATGGTTAAAGGGTTATTTAGGTGGGTGGCACGATCAGTGCTTTAGGTCCACATATAGCATTTCATTTATCGGCCCTGGGCACCTATAGTGGTCATCACTAGGGAATTACAAGTAAATTAAAAATGCCATTTGAGGATAAGCCAATATTACCATGTTTAAGGGAGAGAGCACAAGCACTTTAGCACTGGTTAGCAGTGGTAAAAGGCACTGATCTTAATACCAACAAAAATTAGTTCAGAAAAATGGAGGAGGTAGGCAAAATGTTGGGGGGACCACCCTAAGGCTGTCAGGTTTAACAGATGGAATAGTCATCCCAAATTTAATGGTCCAAATATTGTGAAGATACACATTCAGAATATAATGCATAATTGCAGCACTTACCAACATATGGTGAAAATGTTAAAATAAAATGAGATAAAATCTATCCAGAATGTCATGAAATAGCAGCATAAAATTGTTTGAATAATAAGATATAGCTTTTCACAAATAAGATATGTTAAATTCTATATTGTATTTAGTCAGAATAGATTGTGATCCTGAAGAAAGAATTGTAAAATTGCAACAATCAAAGCATGTCGACAGTCTATTTTATAGTTATGTTAAATTTTTTCACATTATAACTAACTGAATGTGAAACAATTTATGACTAACTGAAGATGAAAGCATGAGCCACACGCTTCTATGACATAATACCACTAACACAAATATTGTGAAACTAAATATTGCGAAAACATATTGAGAACATAAATATGACCTTTACATGAACATTACAAAACAATTGACAACAAAAAACCATTTGACCAAAATATTGTGAAGAACTACAAATACAAATATTTAACATTATATTAATGCATTTAAAAAAGAGATGCATATAATGTAGAAAGTATATAAATTAATGTTATACTTTTAAACATAAAGTAAAAATATATACACTAAAGTAAATGTAAAAAAATAAAAATAATGTGTGTACTACCATTATCAGTAAAATAATACCACACATAATTCACCCCTTAATTGTTGCTTCGTTTTCTCCCCATTACTGAATCCTTTTTTGGCTATCTGGGGAAGACTGAGTTTAGGGCTGCATAACCTTTCTTACATATAAAGTAACCACATAAAATCTGTGTCCTTTTTTCCTCCATCTTGAGGATTCTAAAGGTACCCTGGGTTTGTAGATTTCCCTGGAAGGGACAGGAAAAATAGGCAAAATTTAACTAAATTTAGATTTTTGGGGGAAAAATAGGAATAAAGTGCCCTGGAATACAGTATCAGTTTTTTTTCTAAACGTAGCATCAAATAAATAGTTAATTGTGCTAAAGTAATTGTCTTCTCAGCTTTCAAGAACACGCTGAGCTGAATAAAAAAAGATGATTTTATACCACATTTTTGCCATTTTTCAAAGATGTGGCTAATTTTTCCTTTTTTTGTGCGCACCACAATTTCCGTCCACTCAGCATTCCCTCAAGTCTCCTGATATAAGTGCCACCTCACTTGTGTGGGTAGACCTAGTGCCTGTGACAGGAAATGATCAAAAATACAAATTGGATGCATCACGTTTCCACTCAAAACTAACCCTTTTTTGCAATGTGGGTACCTGTGGATTTTGGGCACTAGCTCAGCTGGCACCTAGAGAAGCCCAGCAAACCTGCACATTTTTCAAAATGAGACATCTGGGGAATCCAGGGTGTGGGGACATGCATGACTCATGTCGTTTTTGTTTTTACCTACTATCCCTTGCATACCTTGAACATTCACTAAAAAACACATTTTCCTTACTTTCTTTGATGGAAAGTTATGGAATTCGTGAGGAATCACATACTTTCTTCCACTCAGCATTCCCCCAAGTCTCTCAATAAAAATGGTACCTCACCTGTGTGGGATTGCCTAGTGCTTGCAACAGGAAATGGCCCTCAATACACCATATTTTTCGACTCAAAACAGACCCTTTTTTTGCAAAGTGGCAGGCTGTGAAATGTGGGTCCTAGCTCAGACAGCACCTAGAAGAACTTAGCAAACTTACACATTTTTTAAAACTAGACTTGGGGGAATCCAGCGTAGGGTGCATTGCATGGCTTTCACCAGAGCTTTCTACCCTGAATCCCTGGCAAACGTCAAACTTTGACTAAAAACTAAATTTCCTTTTCATATCTGTGATGGAAAGTCCTGCAATCTGCAGAAAGCCACACATTTCCTCCTACACTGAGTTGCAATATGTCCCCCAATAAGAATGGTACCCAACTTGTGTGGGTGGGCCAAGAGACCATGACAAGTACTGAGCTATAGCAATACATCGATAGATAAGCAATACTGGTAGCTGTGGTATTTGGGGCTGTGTTGTGACATCATCCATGCAAACCTATAAACCACAAAAAAAATTTAAGCTAGAGAACCGGATGATTCCTGGGTGGTATGTCTTGTGTTGATTCTATGAGGTGCTCTTACTCACAATGGCCTGCAAACGTTAAACATTGCTCAAAATCAAGCATTTTCTGTGCATTTCTGTGATGGAAACTTTCAGAATCTAGAGGAATCCACAAATTTGCTACTACCCAGCGTCACTTCACTTAAGCCAATTAAACCACTCCACCACTTGTGTGGCTGGGCCTAGTGCCCACGACAGGAATGGGTCAAACCGAGGTCAATGAGAGCCCTTGCGATGGGACTTTCATTGATCCATTCGTGTTGCATGCAGTAGACCCAGCCACACAAGTGGTGCAGTGTTTTCACAGGCTCAAGTGGTGTAATGCTGGTTGGCAAAATGTTTGTGGATTCTGGAAATTTCCATCACAGAAATGCAAGGACAATTTGTGATTTTAGGCATAATTTGAGGTTTGCAGGGCATTTGGGGTAAGAAAACTTCAAGGAGTACATGCGACACACATCACCCTTGACTCCGATGTCTAGATTTCCAAATTGTCTGGATCTGTTAGTTTTCTCCAGCTGGCAGCCTTCCCAAGTCCAAAAGTGCAGCATTTCACCATGGCAAGTATGAAGATATTGGGATTTAGTACTATATGGAAAAACAACATCCAAAAGAATCAAATGTCCTCTTGCCATGAGGCATGAGGCATGTTATAGTCGCTAGGAGAGCAGAAAGATTGCTGAGGCTTTGGGGGAAGGGTGGGGTCTGATGTCAGCCCATTATTTTATTTTTAAAAAGTCCTGTCATCCACTGGGTTTTCTGTCGGAGGGAAGGGGGGAACTGGGGGCAAACCCCCAGTCTAGCCCTGTGGGAAGGGCTGGAAAATTGATTTGGACCTTTTGAGGTAGGGGTGTGGCCAATTCCAGATTGGAATGCCCACGCTCCTTTCTTTTGCCCCGAATGTAAAATGCTTGCGGTCAAAAACCTGGTGCCTTGTGGGCTTTCTGCCCCCACCCCTAGGGTGGCAGATTGAGGGTAATCACCCCATTTGCCCCACTGAGGAAGCAGAAAGAGTGTGCCATATATATTGGGGGTGGGGACATGGCCATGCCCTGATGAGCAACCACCATCTCTATATTTTTATTTTAAAAACCCTGGAGTCAAGTGGGATTTCTTCTGCCTGAGTGGGCAGAACCATGAATAAACAATTATAAAACAATTTCTCCTTATTAAACTAACAACCTGCTAATTTATATATTCAAACGAAATAAAAAAATAATTAAATATATTTTCAAAGCACAACTAGTTACACACAATTAACATCAAAATAATAACTTATAACATTTAAGGTTAAACAACATCAAATTAATTTAAAAATGAAACTACTTACAACTATAGTACTACAAGTGTACTAAACAGTTAACAACAATACTCTTGCCTGTGACTTTTTGTCTCATGATATTCTTGACACCACAATATTTTTGACACAGTATTTGTGATCAACAATATTTTTCTAACAATATTAGGGCCATGCACCATCCACACACTTTGATGATTTATGAGTGGTTAGGGAAAAATACTATCTTTTACCCGTGAAATACGTGAAATTGTGCTTTGAATTAAAATTGTAAACACAGTTATGTGATGCATTTTTTATAGTTGTAAACTACTATTCAATATTATCGTTGACAATAAGATAGTAATACTATGGGCCTCATTATGAGTTTGGTGGTCCCAGGACAGCCATGTTGGAGGTGGCAGTCGCACCGCCAACAAGCTGGTGGAGTAGACAGTCATATTATGACCATGGCGGTATTCCCAACAGAATGCAGCTAAAGAACCGCCGGCACCACCAGTGTGGTCTAGCCACCACGGGCGATGATAGTTACCTGTAGGCTGGCGGAGACCATGTTTCCGCCGGACAGATTACAAGGTACACGCCTCCAAGGTTTCCACCATGGTCGCACCAGCACGGAAACCCAGATGAAAACCAACTGTATGAAAGGAGACACTTACCTTTAGGAAGCCATACTCGTCCGGTGCTGCCATGGAACCAGAACTACACATCTTCCCGCTGCTCCTGCTCGCCCAACGACAGAATCAGTGACGACGATTATGACAACACCAACCATAAGTACACACTCTTACCTGTTATTGTTGTATAATGACAATTTTCATACACACACACACAACATACATTCAGGAAGGGGGTGCCAGGGCGACACTGACACGTAACTGCACACTAATAAACAATCACAGACAGACAGACACACACATACCCACTTGCATATACACAACAAATAAACCACGGCCACACCACACACACACATACACACACAAACGTCACAAACACACGCAGGAAACACAGTACAGGCCCACACTCACACACAACCACACAAAATCGCAACACATTACAAAAACAACACATCTTCACCATATACAATCACTTGGCAGGGGCACACAGGGGACACTACCCAGGGACACAGACTTCCCAATGTAACACGCAAAACACACATACAAATACACAATCATAGTACTTAACAAGAGATCTACAGAGAACTCTGTGTCCAACATATTCTGCACATAACACTCACACACTCAATGCAAACAAAGCCATACAAAACACCAACAAACACATCACCTTACCAATAACATACAATACCATCACAACTAACCTCTTCAACACATGACACATCACATACCGACCACCTTCGCACAAAAACAATGGAAACAACCACACACACTGCCCAAACAACACACGTAGCCCAAGCAGAATACACAAATAGACACATACACACAACTCCATACTAGGGAAGGAAATGCATGACAAAGATGTAACCAGGAAACCTACCACTGGTTGGTTCAAGTTATTATTGTAACTAAACAATATATGTATAACAAAGGCAATAGGCCAGTCCACAATGCAGACATGCTCCATGCACACAGTGCACAGATGTGTGCCCCAAACTTGACTCCTGACTGCCAGGTAACCTCCACAAGAAGGGGCATCAATGGAACAGGGAGGCACCTCCGGGGTTATCTGGGGCTTGAAAGGGGGGTTGGGTTTGAATTTTCTAATTGGGCCTTTGGGATCAGACTTGGGAGGAGGGGTTTGGAATTAGGTTTGGGGGTGCTGGCTTTTAGGTGGAAGGGTAGACTTCTCGGTAGGGGGAGAGGCATGGGAACTTGCAGGGGGGGCAGGGGAGGTCATGGGGTGGAAGGGCCAGACTTGGGGAGGGACACTGGATGTTTAGATGTATCACAGGTGGGAGAGGAGTAGAGAAAAGGGCAAACTCTGAAAGGAAAGCTTTCTAACACACTCACAGGGACGGTCATAGCAAAAGGGTTTGGGTGTGGAGGGAGAGTGAGTGGTTGTCTGAGGTGTTTGTGTGGATGTCTTTGGTGCATGTTTATGCGAGGTATGCTTGTGGGTAGTGGGTGTCTGTTGGGAGGGTGAGAGTAGGTGTTTATGTATCTTGGGAGAAGGGGGATGGAGGTGCTGGGAGATGCTGTGGTGGGTGGGTGAGTGTCTGTTGGGATGGTGACTGCAGATATGGTGGATGTGCTGCATGTAGGCATGTCTGTGGTCATGGCATCTTTAGATGTGGTGACTGGTGTGGATGTCTGAGGGTCTGCTGTCATGCTGTCTGTGGGGAAGATAGATGTAGTGGCTGGATCTGGGAATGTTGGTGTGGTGTCTGCAGGTGTGTCAGGTGTTGTGTCTTTGATGCTGGGAGTGGTGGGGGTGTCAGGGTAGGTTGTGACTGTGGATGTGTGTGTGCAGGTGTATATTGCTTGTGTGCATGCTGGTGGTGTGTCTTATGGTGCTTGTGTTTGTCTGAGCTACCCGTGGATGTTGAGGTGAATGCATGCGTGTCTGTCTGTGTGCTTTGGTTGGGTCAGGGGAGAGGGGTATGGGATTGGTAAACGGAAGGTGGAAGGGGAATGGAAGACAAAGGGTGACTGGCTGCTGTCAGTGTGGAAGCCAGAGCCTGGAAGGACTTCTGTAGGCCAGGCAGTGCACTGCAAATCTCCTCCAGAAACAATTTGCTCTGTGGTATTTGAGTTGCCAATCCCTAGATGGCATTCATGATGGTCCACTGAGCCACAGAGACTGACCTCAGGAGTTCAATAGCCTCCTCACTAAAGGCAGCAGAGCTGACGGGGCAGAGGTGCCTGTAGCAAAGGAGATGCCCACCCTCTTGGGTGAGCAGGCATGGCCAACTGGGTGGTGAGCTACAGGGAGGATGGTGGTAGAAAGGGGGTGGCAGAATGAGATGGTGGTGGGGTGGTACCAGATGGGTCCGCCACCACCAGGGAGTGTCCACTGGAGGAGTATTCTGATTATGAAGATGTGGTTCCTGTCTCCCCACTGGCACTCCTCTTGCCCTATGGGCCACTGGGTCCCTCGGTATTGGTGGTCTCAGCACTCCAGATCTTGTGGCCAGCAGCTTCCCCACTTGACTGTACCCCGTCTCCTTCATCTCCCAAAGTTGATGTACAGGAAGAGAAAAATCGAGAGAGAGGGGGTTATTACATTCTTAACATACACCTTCATTACAACATGCGGAATAGAAACAACAGATGTATGTCAAATAAAGCTCTAGGCAGAAGCCTTTCAGAGCCTACATCATGTCACAACAAGATACTTCCAACATTCCCATATGACCGCATTCTCACCCACAACATAAGCCAACCATCTGACCACTACATCACCATTCCATCAATTCAGCAGTAACTCAAAAGCATCATGCACAAGATGGCTTGGTAACATCTAAAATCTATCCCCAAACTGATCATCACTGTCTATCAACAAATCAGTCTAAGGAAATGCAGCTTACTGACAACACAATATCATGCCTCCCCTTACTCCACACCTGCCCAGTTCATCACCAGTAGTCATGTTCCATTAAAGTAAACTCATCCCACTTCAAATATGACACAGAATGTTGCTTTCCAATCACATGCCTAACTTATCATTATGTACACAACTTACGCAATGGCAAAGACCACAGCTGAAGACACTACATATGGCATACCCATACAGTGTGCCTAACAAAATGACTTAGCATGTCATTGAAACATATATCTAAATACTAGGAAAAGATTCATTGAGAGTATCTGGATCCACCTATCTAACTCATTGCCACATAGATAACATGTCTATATACTGCAATGGGGGCTACTTAGCACACAGGATACATACACAGACAACCACAGGGAGCATAGTGATACCAACAATGCTATGGACACCAAACAATGTGCATGAAGGGCTGATAGCATTCCACCATACATGCTCATTAGATACCTCTTTGTGACAACGTCTAAACACCTACATCACTAACAACTGTCCAGACATTTGATTCCTATTACCTCAGTCCAGAGCTAACACTTACGCATCTGATTACTTATGTAACCATGAATGACACATTCACCTAGAGTAGAGCAATTTGAATGACACCATATCCTGTAACACCAACATGTGTATGTCAAATGGAACTGCTGCTACACCTTTAAGTCCGGCAAAAATGAGCAAAGCCATTACCAAAACTGTCCAAACAACCTTACATTATAAAAGGTAAGTCTGGCAAAGAAGAGGTTTCAACATAAAAATAGACAAGAAGTATCAATTGATGAATGATGTAGGCACCAAATAGAATTTGTTGCACTCATACTGTATAGATATGGTATTGCCCTATGTAGCATAGACAATATACATGGGATACGGGATCAGCAGCCTAGCCACTTACATATTCAACAACAAATACATTTGTATAAAATGTACCAGGCAGGTCGCTCCCCCCATCTGCCATGCAGCCCCCTGTGGCTTGAACCTCAGTTGCCGCTTTTGCCGCCTGACTACTCGTTCCCTTTTTTCTGTACCCATGCGCTTGGCTTCTGTGCCACTTCGTTTTTTCATTCTGTGCCCCTGTGTTTTGCTTTCTGTACCCCTGTGCTCTGTTGTCCCTCTCCCGCCGTCTTTTCCCGCCGTTTTTTCCCTGGGTTTTTCCCTTGCTGCTGAGCCCCTGATGCCCCGCCCCCTTCACTCCCATTGGCCGCCCCGCTCCCACCTCCCAGCTGCTCCTCCCTCCCTCTACCCTCATATGGAGGCCGCGAAGCGGGCGCGCAGCGGACTTGCCGCTGGCGCGCCAAAGGCGCGCCTAAGGCAAGCCCGTCTGCGCCCGTCCGAGCCTAGACCGCACCCAGCACCAGAACCCCGGGAACCCGCACCCCCGCAACGCCAGCTGCACTACGAATCAAGCACCCTCCATGCACTTAACACCAGACGAGACCACCCCTGCTACCGGGCCACCCCGAAACACACCCAGGGGCCTTTCACCTGCCGGAACTGCAGATTCACCAGCATCCAACCCTCCACACCACCAGCCAGAGAACCCAACCACCTCCGCTGCATCCTCCTCAACACCCACTCCGCTCACAAGCACGCCATTGAACTTTGGGACCTCCTAGACTCCACCGCCCCCGACGTCGCCTTCCTGACGGAGACCTGGCTGAACGCCACCTCAGCACCAGACATCGCCATAGCCATCCCACAGGGCTACAAGATCTCCCGCAGAGACCGCACCAATGGAGTGGGAGGAGGAATCGCCATCATCCACAAAGACTCCATCAAAATCTCAACGAACACCGATGGCACCCTCACCACCGCCGAGCACATGCACTTCCAGATCCACACCGACCCCAACACCACCCTCAGAGGAACTCTCATCTACAGACCTCCCCGACCCCGCCCACAGTTCAGTGACACCATCGCCGACCTCATCAGCACCCACGCCCTCGCTTCCACAGACTACATCCTCCTCGGGGACCTGAACTTCCACCTCGAGAACAACAAAAACGCCAACTCCACCGCCCTGATCGACAACCTCGCCAACCTCGGACTCAAACAGCTCGTAACGACACCCACTCACGCCGCTGGACACACGCTCGACCCCATCTTCTCCGCAAGCCCCCATGTCTCCTTCAACCACACCACCAAACCACACTGGACGACCACAGATGCGTCCACTTCACCTTCAGAAAACCCACCACACACCACCGCACCCAACAGCTACCATGCCGCTGCTGGGGCAAGGTCACCGAGGACCAACTGACTACCGCCCTCGCCATGAGACCACCCACCGACCCCACCGACCCAGACACCGCCGCGACCAACCTCACACAGTGGATCAACGACTGCGCCAACACTCTCGCACCTCTCAAGACCTTTTCAACCAACTACACCAACAAGAAAGCCGCCTGGTTCACCGAGGACCTCCGGATCTCCAAGCACACCTGTCGGAAGCTGGAGAAGAAATGGCTCCACAACCGAACACCAGACAACCACACAGCCCTCAAGAGCACCAACCGCAGACATCACCAACTCATCAGGACCGCCAAGAAGACCGCCTTCAAGAACCGCCTAGGCAACAACGCACACTACACCAAAGAGCTCTTCAGCATTGTGAAAGAACTCTCCAACCAACCCCAGCTCCATCACCAACGACATCCCGCCATTTCAAGACATGTGCGACTCCCTGGCCACCTTCTTCCACCGCAAGATCACCAACATCCACGACAGCTTCAACCCCGACCCCCCCACACCCACCACCGAGTCCACCACCCCTGCGACTACCACTCGCACCAGCCGCCCGACCGTCTGGTCCAGCGTCAGCGACGAAGACACCATCAAAACCATGAACTCCATCCACTCCGGATCCCCATCGGACCCCTGCCCTCACCACGTCTTCAACAAAGCCAGCGCAGCCATCGCGCCCCACCTCCCGAAAACAATCAACTGTTCCTTCGAGACAGCAACCTTCCCAGAAAGCTGGAAGCACGCCGAGATCAACGCCCTTCTGAAGAAGCTCAAGTCGGACCACGAGGACCTCAAGAACTTCCGGCCCATCTCCCTGCTCCCTTTCCCGGCAAAAGTGACCAAGAAGATTGTCAACAAACAGCTGACCCGCTACCTCGAAGTCAACAACATCCTGGACCCTTCCCAATCCGGTTTTCGCAGTAACCACAGCACCGAGACCGCCCTCATCGCCGCCACTGACGACATCCGGACCCTGATGGACAAAGGAGAAACAGCCCCCCTCATCCTCCTGGACCTATCAGCAGCCTTTGACACAGTCTGCCACCGCACCCTATCAGCACGCCTCCATGACGCCGGTATCCAAGAGAAGGACCTGGCCTGGACCACATCCTTCCTCTCTGGCAGAACCCAGAGCGTCCGCCTCCCACCCTTCCGCTCCAAAACCACTGAGATCATCTGTGGCGTCCCACAGGGATCCTCCCTCAGCCCGACACTGTTCAATATCTACATGGCCCCCCTCCCCCACGTCGCACGACAACACAACCTCAACATCATCTCCTACGCCGACGACACCCAGCTGATCATATCCCTCACCGAAGATCCCCACACCGCCAAAGCTAACCTCCACCGAGGAATGAAGGCCGTAGCCGACTGGATGAAGGGCAGCAGACTGAAGCTGAACTCAGACAAGACGGAGGTCCTCATTCTCGGACCCACCCCATCAGCCTGGGACGACTCTTGGTGGCCCACATCCCTAGGCACAGCCCTGGAACCCACAGACCACGCACGCAACCTGGGGGTCATCCTCAACTCCACTCTCTCCATGAACAGGGAAGTCAACGCCGTCTCAGCGTCCTGCTTCAACACCCTCCGTATGCTCCGCAGGATCTTCAAATGGATCCCCCTCGACACGAGAAAAACCGTTACCCAGGCCCTCATCACCAACAGACTCGACTACGGGAACGCCCTATACTCAGGAATTACAAACAAGCTCCTGAGACGACTCCAACGCATCCAGAACGCCTCGGGCCGACTCATCCTCGATGTCCCCCGCCGCAGCCGCATCACACTCCACCTGAGAGGCCTGCACTGGCTCCCCGTCAACAAAAGGATCACCTTCAAGCTCATGATCCACGCACATAAAGCACTGCACAACACCGGACCCACCTACCTCAACAACTGACTCAGCTTCCACCCCCCCACCCGAAGCCTCCGCTCAGCCAACCTCGCCCTCGCCACAGTCCCCCGCATCCGAAAAACCACCGCCGGCGGCAGATCCTTCTCCTACCTCGCCGCCAAGACCTGGAACACTCTCCCCACCATCCTACGACAGACCCAGGACCTGCTGGCCTTCAGAAGACTCCTCAAGACCTGGCTCTTCGACCAGTAGCACTCCCCCTCCCCAGCGCCTTGAGACCCTCGAGGGTATGTAGCGCGCTTTACAAATGCAGTGATTGATTGATTGATTGATTGATTGATTGATTGATAAAAGGTATTTGTACACATGTCAATGTAATGTCGTGAAATGTCAATGTATTGTTGTCACCATAATTTTTAAAAGGTAGAAGGTCTACCCTGATCAAACTTCACATTTCCCAATATATAAATTTGATATGACAATGGAGACACCTCCTCAAACCTCATAGGGAGTGTAGTAAGTTGGCCATTCCAAAATCCTGATTGGGATGACAGCCTCACATGAAGTGTCCATCTATTTCAGGACACAGGATTATGTGGCCCTGTTACCCATTTGTCAGACCCAATGTTGCACATAGAGCTAATTCCAGTGGAATTGGACTGCTCAGAGACCAAAGACTTATACAATTTACCATTTGGGTAAATGGACTTGGGAACACTAGATGGGAAGGATAACACAGCAGGCTACACATATGTATAGCTGAGTAGAGTTGCACATATGCCACAGTCACATGTGCATCTCCACATGCAGTCATACTATATGGTTGTCATCGGTGATTAACATGTCTCTATACACAATACAATGGCCACATCTGTGTTTGTATGTTGCCAACTGTAGTACCATGTCTTCCTAGTAGACACTATACCTGTAGCACTTACCACATTGTGACAGCTGCAAAACGTAGACATCATACACTTAACTTGCTTAGGTAAAGATATGGGTTCTGTAGGTACTTATCCCCTTATGACTACTGTGCTGCCCTCAAACGCCCATCCACCTCAGGTTAGGCAACTGTAAAAATGCAGGCCATTGGGGAATCAAGGTCCGACGGGCACCCCTCCCTCGTTAGGAGGACATCCCCAGCTGGGCCTCTGCAGTCTTTCGGGCCTAGAGTCTCAAGGCTTCCCACCGCTTCCTACAATGGGTGATCTGCCAGGTATGGACCCCCAGGGTCCACGCTTGCTTGGCGATGGCAAGCCAAATTCCCTTCTTCTGATGGGTGTTGACCTGCATGAATGACACAGACAAAAGGAAAAAGTAATGTCCACGTGCACCATACTACTAGTAGTGGATAGTACACTTCATTGACAGCAAGTTGGCAAACATTCCCGTCCTCTCATCTCACACCCATTTACAAATTATACGCATGCATCAACACCTTCACTACTTTACATTTCAGGTACACCATCATACACTACACCTATAACACAGTGGTATTGCACTGGACTCACCTGCTCCTCTGGTGCAAAATATAGCTATCCATATAGGGGTAGGACCTTCTACATGAGCTAATTCAGCTCTTCAGGGGTGAAGGCTGGGGCCCTATCACCTGCAGGACATGGTATGATAGCTCCCAGATGCATTTCACTGCAGCTCAGGTAGTAGAGGTCCTGCTGGCAGCAGTGTCAGGAGTCAAGTGAGCAATACTGCAGAAGATGGAGGTCACATCCCCCACACACATGACCGTCACTGTCGACGAACATCGCCATTGTCCTAAGTCTGCCAAAGGCAACAATACCTTTCAATGGCAATTTCAACTGCGGTTGTGACCACCTACCGCCATGACGACTTCTCCCGGCAGGCTTAGGTCACTTCCACATGTCTAGGACAGTAGGCCAGGTGGCTGCCATTTTAAACACATTTGATGTGTGGAAGAGTTTTATATTCTACCTCATAAACTATGTCCCACATTGTGCAGTACATCTGTAAGTACTGCCGTCATGTTTAGTTGTCTATTTGTGCATCTGTGCAGTAAATGCTGTGTTAATGGAGGGCATGTGGTGATAGTAATGTACACATACTCTGAGGTTCCTATGTGCTTTGAAAATGTAGATAATGTGCAACAATATCTGTAAGACATGTCAAGTCGGTTGAACTTACAAACATATACAGTAACAGATCAATCTGTATGTGTAGTTCAATACTTCAGAGAGAATGTGCACCAAGGAGGGTGTCATCAGATGCATAGCTATGTGCTGTACTGTAGATATCAGAGTTTGTAACCAACCTCAACACCAGATTTGTGTGAGCTGTTTATTCAACCTTACAAGATGTCTGCATGCTGTATGTCACATACTATGTTGACATTTGCTCACATAGGCCCATATTTATACTTTTTTAGCGCCACATTTGTGCAGCTTTTTAACGCAAAAGCAGACTCCATGCAGAGAGGGCCTGGCTGGATGGTAAGTTACAATTGAAATGTGTGTTTGCATTGCATGTCTCCTGCAATCACAGTGTTGTATGTCCCACATATATCTGTCTGTTCTACCAGTTTGTTCATAGGCCACTTCGACTATCCAAACCATCCTTAGTTGTTGACATCAGTGAGGTACCCAACCACGCCAAGGGAAGTCTGATACAATGAGGCCCATGGGAGGACAAGGCAAGTCATTGAGTGGAAATTTGGGTTCCTGAAGGCAAGATTTAGGTGCTTGTACATTTTAGGAGGAGCCCTCCTCTGCTCACCCACCACTCAAAATGTATGCCAAGTAATAATCGCCTGCTGCATGCTCCACAACCTTGCCCTGATATGACATATACTATTCATATCAGATGAGGGGGGGCCAGCAGAACCTGTCAGTGGAAATGCAGATTTTCCAAGTGATGAAGACCCATAGGAAGATGAAGCAGGAGACTCTAGGGCAGATTTCATCAATCAGTACTCAACTGGCTAAGAGGTATGTGAAGTAGACGTAATGTTGTGATATACTTTTGCAACCTGAAGTAGATGGGTAGCATGTCACCTCCTTTCTTGCATCATTCGTGGGGTTGTAGATAGCTCCAATGCCTATGAGTGAGTTGTGCATGCAAACTGAAAATATGTATTGTGTACAGGACAGGGTGATCTACAGTATTATGTATTGTTATAGCAGAGGCAAAGTCACACTTGTGGACATGACTTCTCCGATTTGAGGAGTGTATTCTGCTATGTCCCATCCCTTTTGCTTTCTAAGCACTCTGAAGTTAAGGATGTGAACATTAAATAAGCAAGTTTAGTAAGCGTTTACCATTATAAAAATATATATAGTACAATATTTGTCTGTTTATGTTTTTCCCGCACAACATAGCCAGTGACATAAGGGATGCCTGGTTAAGAGAAGAAGATGGCTGCCACGGGGATCTTACACTTGTCTGCATGTTGCTACTGTCTCAGAAACTAACCAGACTAGGTGGGACTATGTCCCCCAGTCTACCCAGTGGCAGGCGGCACCAAATTCAAGTGCACTCTTAACTGCTTCACGGTCCCGTGGCAGCCATGGGGATCATTAACTTGCCCGCATCTTGCTATGCTCTCGGGGACTGACCAGACTGGGGTGGGACTACGTCCCCCAGTCTACCCAGTGGCAGGGTGAGGTAAGCACCACATTCTAACGCACTCTTAAGTGCTTCACGGGTCCTGTGGCTCAGGCTGCCACACAGATCTTCAACTTGGCTGCATCTCATTATGCTCTCAGGAACTAACCAGACATTCCAGCACACTCTTAAGCGCCTCATCGGTGTGAAATGGGCCAAGAGAGGGTCTGTCTGCATTGCGCACGAGGCTGGGTTAGGCCCACTCTCTGACAAAGTGCCCTTGGAGTGAATAAAATTCTTTTTTTATTTTAACTCCCGAGCATCACAGTAGTCGGCCAGCCCTTCTGTCTTGTTTGTACTTTGTCTATGTGGCATTTCATTACCTAGCTCACCTTTCACCATTTATTCAGGGTGACTTGGTCTTAGAAACAAACATAATGGGTAAAAGAAAAGTACCAGTTGGCCCTGCTGCTCAGACTCCACCCCCACAACTAATATTGACTCTACACAACTAATATTGATAAGATGCTGAAGCAGGCAGTGGGGATTATTTCCACAGAGATCACTTTCACTGAGAGGAGACTGTTGTTTAGTGCATGCCCTTCTATGAACCCCGATGGCAGTCCATGCCATAGTTGCACTATCATTAACATACACATTGAACTCCATGGACATACTGATAGTCAAACACAAACATCAAGCTCAAATCCAGTGTCCTATGCTGCTGGGGTGCACCCCAAGGACTGCCTGTGGTCCTCCAGAGCTGCCAAACAGTCTCAACGTCGCCCTTTGACCCAAACGATCCCAGTCCTGGCCAGTTCCTCTCCAGCTTCTGACTCTCACAACTTTACCATCCTGGACTGGGAGGAGGCCATGTCCAAACCATCATGGCCAAATTACTTAATGGATGTTTGTCTTGGGAAGGTCTTGGGAAGGTCAAAGACATTGTGATATCAAAACTTTTCCTATATTGATACAATTGGCAGCCACTGAAAAGGGAAATGATGACGTCAAGCAACTGCAGAGCCAAGCAATCAAAGCCCCTCATCCTGTCCCTGAGGGTAGTCATGATAACATCTCAAATTGTCTGCCCAAATTAGCCTAGAGGAATTAGCTGCCATGCAACGTGCTATTTTGGACACACAGCGCATCTAACAACTAGACGTTCCACTACCTAAACTGTTGTTGTCAAAGAATATAGCAGTGCTAGCATTCAAAGTTGAGTCCTACGAATGGACCAATTTTATAGCTGCACATTCAATTTGTATTTTTCAAGAAACTTGGACAACTAGGTTACTGTTCCAATTGGGGTATGTGAACTTTAGTGAAGCAGCAGCCCCCAAAGGCAAGGGCAGACCCTCCGTGGGCTAAGTAATCTGGGAGAGCACTTTCATTAGTTTTAAAGTCCAAGAAATAACAACTCCCTCACAGGATATTTTGTGTGTATTAGGTCTTCACATTCTTTTCAGTTTACATGTATAATGTTTACTTAAGGCCATGAGGGACTCATAGTGACTCCCCAGCTATTGAGCTATTGAATTCACACATGGCAATTGTCTTGGTGGGAGCACTGAAATTTGTGGGTGGGGACTTCAGTTGCCAATTTGAACCCCTGGATAATAGTGCAAACACACTCACTCAGGTTGAGGATAATGTTTGGTCCATTCCTCATTTGGTAATCCCACTGAATAAAAGTAGGTCTCCTCTGGCGGCACAAATTACGTCCTAACAAAAAATCAGGGATTGTGTGCCGGGAACGGTAGGACTCCTTCCGACAAGGAAGGAAGGTATACATTTAACCGTCTTCCAGGAAGCAGTCTTATTGATTACATTTTGGTGGACGTAAGGGCCTGGACATTCAAAACTAATATGGTAGTGCTCAACAAGATTGATAGTGATTATAATACTCTGGTTCTTGATGTTAACCTCCCTATGGGGAGTGGGAGGGCCAGTGTTTATGAACCCTTTGACCACAGGTTTCAAACCTCTAGTAACAGTCGAAGAGTCAAGTGGTCCACCATGGCCAACTCAAGGAGCAGATCGGGGAAGTCTACAAATGAATTGCTTGCAGTATTGAGGAGCTCCAAGCATTGGATTATGACACGGAACAGGGGGCCCACCTAGAAGAAGTATTCACCATCAATATTAAACTTCATACACAGCTAAAAGATTATTTTTATGTGGTCACCAAAAGGTCCTTCAGAAGAAGGACCCCACCAGCCCTGGTATAATAGAGCTTGCAAGGCAACTAGGACTGCCCTCATGTCTGCTATACAATATCAAAATAAGGGGGCAATAAAAGACAGTAGAGAGGCTGACAAGAAGTAAAAAAACTGAAGTGGGAAGGTCTGCTGGATGCAGCAAGGGTGGGAGATCAGCATACTTTTTGGAACTTTGTCCCATTGGGAAGCAAGGAGGGATTTTGTCCGATTAGGATCAATGTCCCTGCTGCAGACTGGGTTGCCCATTACCCCAGCCTTTATGCTGTGAATTGTGCTGAGAGCATCCTCCACTCTTTCAGGAAGCCAGTAGTCAAGTAGAGGGGGGTGGAAGAAGAGACACCAAGGCAATTGTAACTATCTCTCTGGCTGAAGTGAAATTTGCAATTTACAAGATAGTCCCAAATAAAGCCCCACGGCTTGATAAAAACCTGGGGGACCTGTATCTGGGTGAGATTGAGGCTTGAAGCCCTTACTTTCTAGTACTATTCAATTGTAATGTCAAGGGCACCTAATAAACCAACATGGGTGGAGGGGAGGTGGCTGAGATAATACCAATTCACAAGAAAGGGTCCCCATCAGACCCAACTAATTATCGACTGATAGGTCTAATTGAGTGCTCTCAAAATGTGTTCAGCAGAATTCTTCTTGAACGGTTACTACTCTGTATGGGTGAAAAACATATACTATCTCCTTTACAGGTGGGCTTCTGGGAATGTACTGGGAAAGTACCAGTACACTGTATCATGTTTTTAGATTTCAGCTTATTTTGTAGAAAACAGTGCTCCTGGGAGGAGGCCCACTTTACATTGCATTTGTTGACCTGCGATCAGCATTTAACCTGGTTCCCAGGTGTTAGAAATGAGGTCTTTGGTTGGCAGTCAGGTTACCCCCTGTCTAAGCAAGGACCCTCACTCTAGTCAGCGTAAGTCACACACAATACAAATTATCCTGTGCCCACCCTCTGGTAGCTTGGCACTGAGCAGTCAGGCTTAACTTAGAAGGCAATGTGTAAAGTATTTGTGCAATAAATCATACAATAACACCATATAGCACCACAAAATAACACCACACAGTGTTTAGAAAAATATATAATATTTACCTGGATAAATGCAGGTCAAAACAATTAAAATGCAATAAGTATATGTTGAGATATCCCTGAAAAATAATATAAAAGTGTCTTAAGTCTTTTCAAAACAAACAAATGTCTTTTAAAAACAATAAAGGTCTCTTGCAAGCACAAAGTACCTGGTTCGCTTTCAAAATATCCGCAAGGGACCACAGAGGAGTCGATACATGGAGAACAGGAAGGTGTGTGCCGGTTTCACCCCTTCGCACACCGACTTCTATTGTTATTTTCCACGCAGGGGAAGGCTTTGCGTTCATTTCCGGTGCGTGGACTTGATTCGTCTTCGGGTTGCGGAGTTTTCTGGCACCCCAGGTACTGTGCGTGGAATCCTGGGCTTGAGGAGCAAAGTCACAAGCACTGTGTCAATCCAGTGGGCGTTGCGTGGAAATTTCTCCCACACGGCAGGCGCTGTGGCGATTCCTCTCTGGAAGTCGGGCTGTGTCATCTGGGTCAGCTGTGCGTCGATCAGGTGGGCCATGCGTCAAAGTTCTGGTCGCAACGCAGGCGCTGTGTCGACCTTCTCCTTGCAAAGTCGGGCTGCATCATTCCGGTTCGGCGTGCGGTGAATTTCTGACCACGGGGCAGGCTGTGCATCGTTTTTAGCAGGATGTGCATCTAATTTTTGCTGCACATGGAATATAGTTGCAGGAGTGAAGTCTTTTTGGTCCTGAGACTTCAGGGAACAAAAGGCAAGCTCTATCCAAGCCCTTGGAGAGCACTTCTCAGCACAGCCAGAGAGCAGCAAGGCAGCAGGGCAACAGCAAGGCAGCAGTCCTTATCACAAAAGCAGTCCCAGTGAGTCCTTTGGGCAGCCAGGCAGTTCCTCTTGGCAGGTCTGGTTAAGGGATTCTTCACCAGCAGGTTTTTTGTCCAGAGTTGTCTGTGAGGTAGAGTGTCTACCTGAAGAAGTGTCTAAAATCTGTGGTTTTGGGTGCTCTTCTTATACCCATTTTGGCCTTTGAAGTAGGCTTACTTCAAAAGAAAAGTCTCACTTGTTTGTGAAATCCTGCCTTGCCCAGGCAAGGCCTCAGACACATACCAGGGGGTTGGAGTCTGCATTGTGTTAGGGCAGGCACAGACCTTTCAACAGTGAGTGACCACTCCTCCCCTCCCTCCTAGCACAGGTGGCTCATCAGAATATGCAGGCTACACTCCAGCCCCCTTTGTTTCACTGTCTGGAGAGAGGTGCAAACAGCCCAACTGTCAAACTAACCCAGACAGGAAATCCACAAACAGGCAGAGTCACAAAAATGGTTCAAGCAAGGAAATGCCCACTTCCTAAAAGTGGCATTTTCAAACACAAAATCTCAAAATCAACTTTACTAAAAGATGTATTTTTAAATTGGGAGTTCAGAGGTCCCAAACCCCACATGTCTATCTGCTCCCAAAGGGAAGCTACATTTTAATCAGGTTTAAAGGCAGCCCCCAGGTAAACCTATGAGAGAGATAGGCCTTGCAACAATGAAAAACAAATGTGGCTGTATTGCACTGTCAGGACATATAAAACACAATAGTATATGTCCTACCTTAACCATACACTGCGCCCTGCCCATGGGGTTACCTAGGGCCTACCTAAGGGGTGTCTTACATGTAGGAAAAGGGAAGGGTTAGGCCTGGCAAGTCTGAGACATGATTACAGGGCTACTCATGTGGGTGGCACAACCAGTGCCGCAGGTCCACTAGTAGCATTTGATTTACAGGCCTTTGGCACCTCTAATGCACTCTACTA